>NC_062547.1:88888351-89190448 GCF_016906955.1 Phacochoerus africanus
ACAAAGTCCTCACTCCACAAATGGAAGCAAAAGCTCCCTAACGAGGCCGGCTTACCTACTTCTACGGGTTTGCTGGACAGAGCGGAAAACGTGAGATACGTGACGTAGCAGCTGATAAGCCCCGACTGCAGTAACCCGGAGTGTGGCTGACCTGGAAAATGGCAAGAGGCAGATCTGAAGGCGGTGTCTTACATTTCCATGATGAGAAGGACTATGTGCCTGAAAAAGAGGTCTCCCCCAAATGATAGCCCTGAAAACATGGAGCCCTACCTTTAAAGGAAAGAAAAGAAAAGGTATATAACATGTTTCTCAGACAACACTAATGAGACTGGAGCGGGAAGGACTCACTGAGCCTAACTGCTCTGCTAGAGAAGCCAACTTCTCCCAGCACTTTGGTGTGATAACGATAGCTGTGCTGAAACACACTGCCTGTCTCCTAAGGCTTCCACAGCAGTAAATCTCCTTAAATCACAGCAGTAAATCTCCTTAAATCACGAGATCTCCAAAGAAAAGGCATTATCGTTAAGGTGAGATTACACAGTGTAGTGGGGTAAATGATGGATTGTATTGGGAAGGCTTGGATTGCAGATTCAACAAGGCCATCAGACACTCACAGTTTATGACAATGGGAAAAAGCTCTTACCCTGCAGTGGACAAAAAAAACTTTTGGGAACACGGGAACACCAGAGCTTCAACATTACAGTATTTAAATTAAACTGTTGGAGAGTTAAGAGAAACCAAGATGTGATTTTTAAAAAAGGGATTTATCCTTTTTTGGGTGAAATTTTCACCTACCTGCTGACATGAAAGGATTTAGTTTTACCCAGCCTTTCCTCTGGTTAAATTTATTTCCAGAATTAAAATGGCTAATAAAGCTATAAAAATAGACCCTTTCACAATGTTGTTCTTTGACATGGGAGTAAGACTCATGTTAACAACTAATGGCACTAAACCAAATATTTCAAAATATTATAACTATTTCCAAAGACAGGACTGAACCCAAAGAATATTTTAATCTGAATATTAACAATGTTTTAGGAAATTCTTAACTGACTAATTACAGTCATAATCTCAATTTTAATAATGAACTTGATATTTTTATTATAGGAAAACTTTTAAATTGTTAAATACTAACTGCCTATTTAAATAATGATGTTAGAAAGAGTGCAAGGGGCTATCAATTTATTAGCCATATTGTACGTTTCCTATCCAGAAACCTGAATGTCAAGTACATTTTCAACACCTATCAAAAGAGACATATAAGAAACATCAAAAAAAAAAAAAAAATTCCCTCCAAAAAAAAAAAAAAAAAAGAACCATTAGACCAGGGACATTTCTTTCTATAACCAAAGAAAGCATACTAGCTTAAGATATTAGAAGTCATTTATAAAAGATAATTTACACCAGTATTTTCTAAAGCACTTTCAAATCCCATCAGCTCTTCCATTTGGCTTTGAAACTACCATGAGCAAGATGAGGTTTTTTTTTTTTTGTCTTTTGTTGTTGTTGTTGCTATTTCTTGGGCCGCTCCCGCGGCATATGGAGGTTCCCAGGCTAGGGGTTGAATCGGAGCTGTAGCCACCGGACTACGCCAGAGCCACAGCAACGTGGGATCCGAGCCGCGTCTGCAACCTACACCACAGCTCACGGCAACGCCGGATCGTTAACCCACTGAGCAAGGGCAGGGACCGAACCCGCAACCTCATGGTTCCTAGTCGGATTCGTTAACCACTGCACCACGACGGGAACTCCCCAAGATGAGGTTTATAGGTTTCTGCTGGCTTTGCTGAGTAAAGGCTTGGGTCTGAGAAAGGTTAGCTCCTGGGACCAGCTGCTGGCTGAGCCAGATTGGATTTCCTGCTTCATGACTCTGGGACCACGCTGTCCTCGAGTTGTGGTCCACAGGGGTCTTAGGTGAAAGATGAACCCAGAAACAGCTCCTTCCAGAGCTTTCTCATTCATTCAAGTTTTATACAGACATAATAGGGAAAATATCCACTAAAGGTTCCTGGTAGTACATTATTTCATGATGGCAACATCTATCTCCTTATTTATTGACTTGATTACACTCAAGTCTTTGCCACAAAGCATGCTTGACTATCCCATTCAGTCCAGGACAGTAAATGAAGAGGAGAGTCCCACCTTTCCCACTGCTGACCCCATCCATGGTAAATTAAGGAATGACCATAATTTTTTTCTAAGGGGGGGGGTGGCATTGCTCAAAGATATTTATAATATAAATAAGGAAGAATAGAAAAAACCATGCTTACGATCCTGGACACAGGGCGAGATGGCTACCACCGAAATAAGCAGACACAGGCCTCCGTTTACCCCCAGGAGAATTTTGTTTTCCACGCAGCCATCTTTCTGTGTATAAAACACTGCCATCAAAATCAAGCCTCCCGTGGCGATGGAGTACATGATGAGGGTCACCAAGGACAGACAGGCATACCACAGCTTGTTGGTCGCCGTGCCTGCAGTCCTGTTTCTCCGGGAAGTGGAGAAGAGGAAGAAGAGAAAAAACAGGTCAGTTGGTTCTCAGACAACATCTATCCCTCAGGCACTGGGAGCTAACACCACCCGGCCAGTCCCAGCCATCATAACCCAGGTAACCAAAAGACCTGTGGTTTTCCTAACTAGTAGTTAGAAGGTACAGGCATCTATGCAAAAAAGAGGATTGGCCCAAGCTTAGAATTTCTCCTAATCACTGAAAAAATTCCCCCCCCCGCTTTTTTGCTCTTTAGGGTTGCGCCCGCAGCATATGGAGGTTCCCAGGCTAGGGGTCCAATCAGAGCTATAGCTGCTGGCCTACACCACAGCCTCTGCCACACAGGATCCCAGCCGTGTCTTCGACCTACATCACACAGCTCATGGCAACACCAGATCCTTAACCCACTGAGCAAGGCCACGGATGGAACCTGCAACCTCATGGTTCCTAGTTGGATTCGCTTCCGCCGTGGCATGATGGGAACTCCAAAAAATTCCTTTTTACTCAAGTGTATTCATCAACTAAAATGAACATCCACACTCTTTATTCTAGCTTCCCCATTCTGGATGACAATTACCCTGGGACAGGTTTTGGCAGTATTAAAAAGTAGCCCGTTGGAGTTCCTGGTGACACAGCAGGTTAAGGATCCAGCATTATCACTGCTGTGGCTCAGGTCACTGCTGTGATGCAGGTCCAATCCCTGGCCTAGGGCGTGGCCAAAACAAAAAAACAAACAAAAAACCACAGAGCCTGGAGGTGCCAGTCTCTTACTCCAAGTGCTGCCAGCAGCTTCTGCTGATGCCACTCTCCTTGTTAGGGAGAAAGAAGCAAATGAACTTCACTCAGGAAGACGGAGCCAAGACCTCAGCTCTTTTGTCTCTGCACTGGAAGGGAGAATCTGTACTAGTACCATGTCTCCCAAACAATCCAGGTATGATTAGGGGAGAATGTGACATTAAAAAAAGTGAAGAGGAGTTCCCATCGTAGCTCAGCGGTAAGCAAACCCGACTAGCATCCATGAGGACACAGGTTCGATCCCTTACCTCAATCAGTGGGTTAAGGATCCGGTGTTGCTGTGAGCTGTGGTCTAGGCTGCAGACAAGGCTGGGATCCAGCATTGCTGTGGCAGTGGCGTAGGCAGGCGGCTACAGCTCCGATTGGACTCCTAGCCTGGGAACATCCATATGCCTTGGGTATGGCCCTAAAGGACAAAAAAAAAAATAGACCAAATAGAGTAAGTGAAGAATAAAATCAGCCAGGAGAAAAGCAAACATTTTAATGGGATGTACAATAAAGCATCTAAAAGAGGTTACCATGCTTCCAAGTTTATATAAATACTAATAAAGGAAAGGGACATGGTTCAACCATCTATAGAAATTGTTCAGAACAAAGAAAAGAGTGCTTAGCAGCGCTAAGTGAAGGGGACAGAACAACAACGGGGCGATGGACTGAATCACCGTCATCTGACTTAGGATTAAATGGCCCTTTGTAACCACATTCTCAGAAACCTTCGGAGGAAGCAACTTCCTTAATGTCTGCACAAAGCTGGGACGTGTTCAAGCAACTCAGCGAAAATGTGTCAATGATGAAAAAGTCACTGCAGCCAGAGACAAAGAATATGGGGAAGAAAGGCCAAAATGCAATGACCATCATACTCCTGAAACTGCACCAGGTGCACCCTGACCATGGAGTTATTCTGACATGGAAGACACACAAAACAAATGAAGAGAAAATGAGACTAGAGAAAGGAAAGAGCCACATGGTGACTGATGACATGGGGAGAGAATGAATCATACAGAAAGAGGTGAACACTGCTGACCATGTGTCAACTCACTAGGCGTTTGGGCCATGTCATCAGTCGAAGAAGGATTTTCTTAGACTTTCTTACAATTAACTTCTGCTTAGATTCCCAAGGTTCAACCTTCAACCCTAACCTCTCCCCCACTTCCATCTCTCTTACACCTTATCACGAAAAGCCTTTCCCTGCTCCGCTCTCTCCAGTTCCCACGCCCTGCTTTCTTGTTCTCTAGAGCACTTTTTACCATAGGACTTGCTCTGTGTGTGTGTGTGTGTGTGTGTGTGTGTGTGTGTGTGTGTGTGTCTTTTTAGGTGGCATATGGAGGTTCCCAGGCTAGGAGTCCAATCGGAGCTATAGCTGCTGGCCTACGCCACAGCCACAATCACGCCAGATCCCAAACTGTGTCTGCAACCTACACCACAGCTCACGGATCCTTAACCCACTGAGCGGGGCCAGGGATCAAACCCGCAACTTCATGGTTCCTAGTCGGATTCGTTTCCACTGTGCCACAACGGTAACTCCTGAACTTATTCTTATTTGCTTGATTTTAAGTTGATTATCTATCCCCCCTCCTCCCCAGAAGAATGTATGTTACACAGCACAAGATGTCATTGAGTTCACTGCTGCTCTCCTACTGTCGAATGCCTGGTAAGTAATAGGTGCTTAATGAAGAGTGGGTGCAAGAACTGCCAACTGTTAGAAAATAACCCGATGCAGCAATGGGAGCAGAGTGGCTGCTATTGCTATTGTTCCAGACTCAGCTGTTTCTCCTGATGACATTCGTTTTGGAGACATTCCACATAAGTGCCATGATTCATCTTTATGCTCTTGGTACCTGGCACACAGTTAACACTCAAAAAATTCTCAATCAATGCTCAGTGAGAAGCACTTGGATGAAGATTAGAAAAAGACCAGAAGGAGTTCCTGTCGTGGCGCAGTGGTTAACGAGTCTGACTAGGAACCATGAAGTTGCAGATTCAATTCCTGGCCTTGCTCAGTAGGTTAAGGATCCAGCGTTGCCGTGAGCTGTGGTGCAGGTCGCAGATGCAGCGCGAACCCTGTATTGCTGTGGCTCTGGCATAGGCTGGTGGCTACAGCTCCGATTGGACCCCTAGCCTGGGAACCTCCATATGCCGCGGGAGAGGCCCTAGAAAAGGCAAAAAAAAAGACCAGAAAACAAGGTGGAATGTATGCAAGCAGGTTATGAGCTGGGCTCAGGCTTGGGGTGAGGGTTAGTAGTAAACAAAACCCAACAAAAATATGTACTTAAAATTTAGAAAACCTAAAAAACGAGTTTTCCTTGGGAACACCTGAAAATACTGTCTACCTTTTGTTATTTCAGTTTTGATACAGAATTGATAATTCAAATAATAAAATTTGACCTAGAAATGTTAAAACCAAGACAAAAGGCTCAAAATGGAGTCACTTATGCTAAGCCTCAGATCACCAAACCAAGACAGCTTAGAGTTTGAACTCTCCCAGAAATGGAATCTTAAACCAGTCAATCAGGAATCCTGTCATTAACACTAGTCTAGGCAATCTAACTGGTGGACCTCTGCCATCCTCTAACGTAAAGTTATCACAAAATAACCAACCCACTGTTTTGCCTCATATAATTTCTTTGTCTTTGCTCCCTTTTGCCTAAAAAAGTCTTTTTTTTTTTGGCTGCACTTATAGCATGTGAAAGTTCCCCGGCCAGGGACTGAACCTGAACCACAACAGCCACCTGAGCTCCTGCAATGATAATGCCAGATCCTTAACCTACTGACCCACAAGAGAACGCCCCCCCACCCTTTTTTTTCTTTGTTATTAGAGCCACACCTACGGTGTACAGAGGTTCCCAGGCTAGGGGTTGAATTGGAGCTACAGCTGCTGGCCTACACCACAGCCACAGCAATGCGAGACCTCAAGCTGCATCTGTGACCTACACCACAGCTCATGGCAACACCGGATCCTTAACCCACTGAGCAAGGCCAGGGATCAAATGTGCATCCTCATGGATATTAGTTGGATTCTTGACTTGCTGAGCCACAATGGGAACTCTAAGAACTCCAATTTTTTTTTTTTAAGTCTTTTATTTTGTACAGCTCCTTGGAGCTCCTTTCTATTTGCTCAAGCAGACTCATAAAATTTTTATTATGCCTCAGCATATCTCCTAATAAAAGGAAAAAAAACACATTAAACATCTAGTCGAATCGCATCACTTTACAGGCATGAAAACTGAGGTCAGAAAAGCCAACTCATATGCCTCAAGTAAAACAGAAAGCCTGGGAGTGAAGGGCATTAAAATTTGTAGCCCTTCTGGTGTCCAGGCCCATGGCCTTTCTATCCATGGCCTCTGGGATCTTTTCCTTCTCAAGATTTCTACAAAAAGAAAAAAGAAAGGAAAAAGGAAGAAAAACTTAAGCAGTTTCATGAAAAGTGATATGAGTATTATCTTTTCTTGACTAACCGTCTAAGCCGAGAATTACTGTCAAAAAATTTTTAAAAAAATAAATTGGATGAATGTACATGAAAATAACAATATTAGTATGTTTTCTAGTGTAATCCTAATTTTAGAGAGACCAACCAAATATAAGTATGTAGACAAAAGGGATTTTGTTGGGATAGTGGCCTCAAAGCCAGAATATCAATTGCTGAAAAGCTCTTAAGCCATTCCTGAAGCTTGGTTTCTGGAAAGTCTTTAAAGCAACCAAACTCTTCCAAACTGCCTGTTAAAACTTGGCATCGATAATTAGTCCCGGAAAATGGCTTTAGAATCAATCAAAACAATAAAGTCAGAGCAAAGAAGCTCAAGTTTTCTCAAGAGAACACATCATTTAATGTGCAAATCAGGCACTCACTATCAAAGACATTAATATTTTACCATGAGTTCCTTACTCGAAGTTTATTTGTGAAAACTTCAGAAAAAAATTTAGGATGACGTATTTATTTTGTCTAATAAATTCAGAGTGAAAGTACATTAAGAATCATCAATGGAAAGAGTGATATTTAATTGATTAAAATGTATTTCCAACTCATTGTGCCTGTTTCTTCCACATAACTGAAAAAAAACAGGGTCACATAAAACTACAGTCGCCCATTTTGCTTACCTTTATGAAAACCTTGCTGCCTCAAAATATGATGTACTTGGAGTTCCCGTGGTGGCGCGGTGGAAACGAATCCAACTAGGAACCATGAGGTTGTGGGTTCCATCCCTGGCCTTGCTCAGTGGGTTAACGATCCGGTGTTGCTGTGAGCTGTGGTGTAGGTCACAGATGCGGCTCGGATTTGGCATTGTTGTGGCTCTGGCGTAGGCCGGTGACAACAGCTCCAATTAGACCCCTAGCCTGGGAACCTCCATAGGCCTCGTGTGAGGGCCTCAAAAAAACAAAAGAAAAAAAAAGAGCAATCTACTAGAAATCCCAAACAAATAAAACTAGGTTTCAGGGATGACTCAAAAAGCAAGACAACATGTAATAACTTAAATATGAGCACAACTTAGACCTAGAAATCTGTATTATTGTAGAGATTCAGACTTGAAAAATACTGAAATATGTTTGGAACGCTACTTGTATGACTATTCAATGTGCTGTAAATATTTTAAAAACTGACCATAAGCACATGAGTGCTTACTCTAATATTTACCAAATAATAAAAAGATTACTGCTATCTTTTCACTCATGTACCTAATGTTTTGATCCTTTTTTTTTTTTTTCAGGGCTGCACCCAAGGCATATGGAGGTTCCCAGGCTAGGGACTGAATCAGAGCTGTAGCTACCTGCCACAGCCACAGCAAGGAGGGATCCTAGTTACATCTGCGAACTACACCACAGCTCACGGCAACAGTGGATCCTTAACCCACTGAGTGAGGCCAGGAATCAAACCCGAAACCTCATGGTTACTAGTCATGTTTGTTAACCATTGGGCCATGATGGGAACTCCTAATTTTTAATCTTTAAAAAGCCAAACAAAAACAAAACAACTACAACTAACAGCAAGCTGAAGATACAACTAGAATGAAAAGTGTTTTGAGGGAATTTGGACAGTATATTTTGTTTTGTCCAAAATAAAAAATAAAATTCATATTCATATACAACTTTCAGATTCTCCACCTCAACAGTATAAAATAACATGATCCCTCCCTACAAAAATCTACAAAATAACAAAAGCCTTACTGGATCTAGCAGGCAGTTATTTTCATTCATATTTTATAAGTAAAGTAAAGACAGAGCAGTTAAGTGCTTTGCCCAGAGCCACAAAGACAGTCAACTTGGCCTTGAAGGGGCCGGACCCTTGTCTAGTTGTCATTTCCTCAATGTGGCTCAGCAAGAAATAAAACGAGCCACTAATAGTTTCGCATTTCCTACTTATCATGGAATGTGAACTCTATTTTCAAGGCACTTAGAGCCTGTATTTTCTAAAAGTCAGGATGGCTTTCCAAAGTAGCACAATAGATCTTACTAATGAAGGTGGTTGTTGAGAAGGAACAAAAAAATTCTTTTGGCTGTGCCCATGGATTGCGGAAGTTTCTGGGCCAGGGATTGAACCTGAGCCACAGCAGTGACAATGTCAAGTCCTTTACTGCTAGGTCACTGGGGAACTCCAAACAATTTGTTTTTTTTAAAGAGAGAATTATTCCACCACACATTCCCGGCAGAAAGTGAATCTCTCACTCCAAAGTACTTTTGTTTTAATCTCCTAGGGATGGGAGCCTAAGGGAAAGTCTACCCAAGTTTTCAGCCACTAACACAGGCAATGAAGCAGGGCTGTGAGGTGCCAGCAGCGGCACTGAGTGTAGCTAAGTCACAGCACTGGTTGACTTAGAGGATACAGGGAAAAGAGATCCAAAGAGCAGAAAGAAATCAAGTGGAGGTGTTCCTGTGGTGGCTCAATGGTAACAAACTCAACTAGTATCCATGAGGATGAGGGTCTGATCCTGGCCTCGTTCAGTGGGTTAAGGATTCAGGGTTGCCGTGTCATGTGGTGTAGGTTGCAGATGCAGCTAGGATCCTGCGTTGCTATGGCTGTGGCGCAGGCCAGCAGCTGAAGCTCTGATCTGACCCCAGCCTGGGACCTTCCGTATGCTGCAGGTGCAGTCCTAAAAAAGAAAAAAGAAAAAAGAAAAAAAAAGAAGTGGCAGCAAAAGGAAAGGTACAAAGGAAAGAAAAACAGTATGGGAGAGGTGGTAAATGAAGAGATCTCAAGAGCAGGAGGGCACGGACAGAACCAGCAAATCCTGGTTCTGGCAATAAACTCAGGATAGAGCCTCTATCAGAAGTAGGGCCTGGGCACTTTCTCCGAGTCAGGACGTTCACGTGGAAGCTTTCCATAAAGGCACATACCAGTTCTTGTTCCATTTATGTGCAAACTCCACAATCAAGAGGAGCTGGATGCCTATGAAGAGGAAGCCGCCGATGGCTCCCACATAACGCCAGGCTGCAAAAGAAGAGCGTTCAAAAGGAGATGAGAGCATGGTCCCAAGTATTTAATTCCCAAGAGAGCAATGACTCCAGTTACTTTTTACTGCATGCTCCCTATACTGTTAATCCATTTAATCCACACACAACCGTACAAGGTAGGTACTACTATTACGCCCACTTTACAGATGAGAAAAACTGTGTCGACATAGCTAACATGGTCCTATAGCCAGTAAAGGGTGTGGCTGGGATGTGAACACAGGCATTCCGGCGCCACACCATCCAAGCCTCACTGCCTCACCTCCAGGCTATAAATAAATGCCAGATATCCTAAAAGATGTAGTGATTGATAAAAATCAATAATGAGCCACAACTTAAAGTAAAAACACACATCACCAGAAAAACCAAGGATTCAACTTTTACTGGTTAAAGACCCATCAATGTCCAGTGAGGTTCAAACTGGGGGCCATGGACTCAAGTGTCTACCTCTGGTTCGGCCACAAAGCAGCTCCCAGCTTGGCTGAGCACAGAGCATCTCTGGGTTGTCTATAAAATGACAGAGCTGTGCTAGAGGACTGACCAAGAGGTCCCACCCCACGTTAAGCATATTATTCTAACATATACGAGGACCTCTGTGGGGAACAGAAACCTAGTTAACAGGAGTTTAGGTAAAAAGACAACTAGATACAACTTCCTTAAGGAGCATATAAAACCAGTATGACCCTAAGAAATGAGCTGGATCCTGGTTATGTGGCTCATTGAGGGGAGTATGGCCACTGCACAGGGTGAATTTTTTTTTTTTTTTTTTGGTCTTTTTGCCATTTCTTGGACCGCTCCTGCGGCAAATGGGAGGTTCCCAGGCTAGGGGTCTAATCGGAGCTGTAGCCGCCAGCCTATGCCAGAGCCACAGCAACGCGGGATCCGAGCCACGTCTGCGACCCACACCAAAGCTCAGGGCAACGCCGGATCGTTAACCCACTGAGCAAAGGCAGGGATCGAACCCGCAATCTCATGGTTCCTAGTCAGATTCGTTAACCACTGCGCCACAACGGGAACTCCCATATTTTTACTATCTTATTTGTTGTTCTTTTTTGGCCACTCAGAGGCACATGGAAGCTCCTGGACCAGGGATCAAATCTGAGCCACGGTTTCGACCTATGCTGCAACTACAGCAACGCTGGATCCTTTAACCCACTGTGCTGGCCTGGGGATGGAACCTGCATCCCAGTGTTCCAGAGATGCCACAGATCCCAATATGCCACAGCGGGAACTCCTATTTTCACTCTCTTAATTAAGAAAGTGAATCCATTTGGGTGTGAACAGTGTTTTTTAACCTCTGAAACTCAGGCCTTTTTTCCCTCCCTAGCTCATGTGAAAGAAGGGTCCTGTTTTTCAGCTATGATCGAATGCTTCATGTGAAATAATCTGGCAGGTTCTATCATCCATGAGGAATATAATTCAATGTTATATAGTTTTGCATAAAGTAAGTTTAGAAATAGCCTGGAGGCTGCCTTTCTTATCTCATTGCACCTGCAGCCAATTTAAAGCTGCCAAGAAGCCCTGTGCTCTGCACTGCTGGGTTTGTGTTCAGTGCTCAGAAAGAACAGAGTCACTGTGGGTCATGCTGACAGGCTAAACTAGTTTTCTTTCTTTCTTTTCTTTCCTCTCTTTTTTTTTTTCCTTCTTTCCTCCCCTCCTATCTTTTGCTTTTTAGGGCCACCCCCTCGGCATATGAAAGTTCCCAGGCTAAGGGTCAAATGGGAACTGCAGCTGCCAGCCTACACCACAGCCACAGCAACGCAGGATCCAAGCCGCATCAGAGACCTACACCATAGCTCACAGCAATGCCGGATCCTTAACCCACTGATTGAGGCCAGGGATCGAACCTATATCCTCATGGATACTAGTTGGGTTTATCACCACTGTGCCACAATGGGGACTTCGAAACTAGTTTTCAAACCAGTTTTAAGTGCCTCATTTCCCTTGAGGTCAAGAGCCTTAAAATTATCATTTCAATTCTTCAGCCAGCACAGAAACTAAAGGTCCCCTCACCCCTCGGCCAGGGAGGGAGGAAGTGGGGTTTTCTGAGGAGATAAGGACGAAGTGGGGGGGGGGGTGTGGGCAGGTGAGGAAGTTGTTTTTTTTTTGTTTTAAGCCACACAAAAAAAACTAGAAATCTAAAATATCAAAAGGACCCCAGACTACATTTTCTAACAGTTGTATAAAGTGAGTGAAAACAAAATAAACAGATAACCCCAATACCCCGTCTGTACCATTCAGAAAGGTCTCCTGATCTGGAATGAAGAAGGCTCCTGAGCACATGGCCCCCAACAGCAGAAGTTTAAAGAACCAAAAGCTGGAGGGGAAGGAAGGAAAAAAAAAAGGAAATGTATTTAAATGATATTCAAGGAAGGACAAAAGACCTCTTAGAAGGTAAGCGTGTCATTGCATGAGATTCTGTTCTCCCCAAATGGAGGGGAAGTAATTAAGTGACTGCAGACTGCCTTTTCCCATAATTAGGTGTGGCGTGGCCTCTGTGCAAAATCATTTCGTTTCAGGGGTGGAAATGATCTGGGGAAAGGTCTTCGTACAAGAAATAAACTTTTATCTCCACTGTATTTCTCAGTATGGCACACAGTGTTACAACAAGCTTCTAATTCTTAGGCCACTGTGTGGTGACAAGTGTCACCTTCCCTAAAATGAGCATCAACACTTTCTTTTTTTTTTCTTTTTTTTTTTTTTTTTTTGCCATTTCTTGGGCTGCTCCCCGCAGCATATGGAGGTTCCCAGGCTAGGGGTCTAATCAGAGCTGTAACTGCCAGCCTATGCCAGAGCCACAGCAACGCGGGATCCGAGCCGCGTCTGCAACCTACACCACACTTAATGGCAATGCCGGATCCTTAACCCACTGAGCAAAGCCAGGGACCGAACCCGAAACCTCATGGTTCCTAGTCAGATTCATTAACCACTGCGCCACAACGGGAACTCCACCACTTTCAACTAGAGGACAGCAGGCAGCAGGTCTGAGGAGCAGAAGGGGTCTAGAACATAAGGAAAGGAGACACGATCCCCACGAAGACTCACCCATTGTGAATGTAGGCTCTGCAACTTTTACTGTTGTTGACTTTCAAGGTCAGCAGGCAGAAGATAAAGAAGAAACAGGCCATTCCAAAACAGACTCTATACACTGCAGAATAGCCCACCAGCTTCTCGCAAGTGTCGCCAGCTTTAATACCTTTACAAATGTCTTCAAAAAAGGGGATCTGAAGAAAAAGAGAAAAAGCCATCTGTTAAAACTAGGTAAACAGAGGCTGCCATGCAGTGTTCTTTTAACCCACAAGTTAAAACCCAATGTGACATACACCGCCTGCAGAGAGAAACAGAGACGGAAAAGAAAGTCTCTCTTCCAAAGACCTTTTGCTTAATTTTCTGAATTTAAAGATACAGTGCTTATAACACACCACTCTGCCTTCACTTATCCCTAATGAATTCTGAAATCCAGCATCAGAATTTTTAAAAATTATACTTATAATACATGGATATCTTTTGCTTGAAATACATACATAGAATAATTGCACGTGTGCCATTATTTATACAGGAGAAGCTCCTGACCTGGAAATGAAATCAAAGGGTCAAGCAATGTCTACGTTTTAAAATTTCAAGAGATTAAGAGTTTCTGTTGGCCTAGTGGGTTAAGGACCCAGTGTTGTCACTGCTGTGGCTTGGGTTGCTACTCTGATGAGGGTTTGATCCTCAGCCTGGGAATTTTCATGTGCTGCAGGCGCAGCCAGATAAAATGTCAAGAGAGAAAGTTAAATCACACTTTCAAAGACTGCATTTACAGCCCATAGTACTATCTGAGACTGCTCACATTCCCAACCTAAATACCCAGTTGAAAGGTAAAAAAAAACACTATCTTGTTTCAACTTCCATCTTCCTCATTATTAATAAGGTTCACAATTTCTTTTTTTCGTCCTTTTTAGGGCTGCATCGGCGGCATATGGAAGTTCCCAGGCTAGAGGTCAAATCGGAGTTGCAGCTGTGAGCCACAGCCCCACCAGATATGAGCTACATTTGTGACCTATACCATGCAGCTCACGGCAATGCCGGCTCCATGACCCACTGAGCAGGGCCAGGAATCAAGCCCTCGTCCTTGTGGATATTAGTTGGGCTCGTTACCACTGAGCCACAACAAGAACTCCCAACTAATTTCTTAGTATAACTATGTCCCATACAATATGAGGGATATACTAAGGCTAAATATTGTATGGGAAATATTTATACTATAAAAGCATTCCTTGACAAGAGATGAAGCTCAAAAGAAGGCAGGGTCTGGCTGGGAAGGGCCAGGTGTTTGCCACACTCAAGAGTCTGGTTCCCAGCCTTGTAAGCAAGGGGAAACTACTATTTAAGCTGGACTGTCTCATGGAGTTCTTGTCATGGCTCAGTGGTTAACAAACCCGACTAGCATCCATAAGGATGCCGGTTCGATCCCCGGCCTTGCTCAGCGGGTTAAGGATCTGGCGTTTCCATGAGCCATGGTGTAGGTTACAGACACGGTTCAGATCTGCTATGGCTGTGGCTGTGGCTGTGGCGTAGGCTGGCAGCTACAGCTCCAATTCGACCCCTAGCCTGGGAACCTCCATATGCCATGGATGCAGACAAAATAAGCTGGACTGTCTTTGGCTGCACAGTGGAGGACATATGGGAAAGGGTTTGAGGCAGGAGGATGAACAAACAGTCTACTGGACTAAAATAAACAGCCACTGGATTTAATAGTGCAAGGTAATGGATGAAGAAGGTAAACCAGTGGCACAGAAAACAAATTCTGTGGGTAGGAATCAGAGTCAGTAGGACTGCAGGGATGACAAGAAAACAAAGGATGGTGGCGGGGAAGGTTCTCTGCTGCTTTTTCAAGCAGCAGGGGTATCAGGGGAGTAGGCTTGGCAGAGGATAATGAGTGGAACTGAAAAGAACAAATCAGGAGTTTGTTTTTAACATCCAGGGTTGGAAGCACCCTGGAGCATCCTAGTGAGACTGTCTAATCTGGAAATTGCTTCAGAGCAGTCATTATGATACAAGATACAGGAAGCGCCCCCGCACAGGTCATGAGAGAAGTCAGCAAGGGCCTTTCGAAGGCATTTGCATGTTTAGCTGTTTCACAGTGAGTGAGCAAACTCACAAGGTTAAAATCTTCATATACTGAAAGTAATGGTGGACCCACACAAGTGAATGAATCAGAGCCTCTAAAAGGAAACAAAAGCCTCACCCGTGTGAGTGGTACCAATAACATGGAGGGTCTATTGCTTTACATCTATAGAAGCCATATTCATAAAGGCACCACGTCACCCTCATTTATTCTGTTGTATTCACATGGGCTTTGTTGTTCCATAATAATCACTCCAGCTCTTTTCCTCCCTCCCTTCTCTGCTCCACTTTATCAACAAAGTGAATTCCTGCAGCACACCCGCCCCCACACTCCCCACTGTAACGCAAGCTCATCAGCATCCCTGTCATCTACACCAGCCCATCTTTCAAGGTCGGGATCTTCTCCACCTCCCTACCCAACACCCACCGCTCCCCTCAAACCCAGTTCCAAAAGAATGCTACTGCCAGCTGACCTGAGTACCTATCTGATCAGCCCCCACCATATCAACCCTGGTTTACTGTGAGAGGCCCTTAGGCTCATCAAAGGGTGAGTATGTGCCTTTGCATATTTTATCCAAAGTAAGAGGAGGCAAATAACCTCCTGCTCCAAATACTAAGACCTGCTTTATTCTCTGTGGGTCACTTCGTCATTTAGCCTTCAGTAAGTGGTGATTATTTTCAGGCAAAGAACCTCTGAGTTGAACAAGCTGGCAGGATTTAGCAAGAGGAATTTGCTCTGATTAAATATTTGCTGTTCCAAGTTCCCTCCCAGTTTTAGAAAAAGAAAACATACAGATTCCACACTGCGGGGTGAAGGGGACGGGCCTGCTAAGGGTGTTGCCCTGAAGTCTGGCTCTGGGCACCTAAGGACACTGCATCTGGGTTGGTTCTGTACAGACCTGGGGGCAATAGATTTCCTCCCAACCCTCCAGCAACCAAACTCAAAGTCATAAATTATCAGTAAGAATAAACAGCTCACGTGGACTTCCAACCCTAATTCCACTAATAACCTGGGCAAATTATACACCCTCCCTGAGCCTCAATTTCCCGATGTGTTCAATGAAATAGTACTGCCACCCATCTCGTGAAGATGCCCTGATAATTAGATCGGTCAATCCCTGTAAAAAGTGCTCATCACTATTCATAACCTGTAGTAACCACTAGTAGACTTCTTTAATTCTAAAGTACTATCTATTTTATAAAAGGCACATTACATGATCCCCTGATTGGCTGATGCAGTCCCATTAAACCAAGGAGGGAGAGTAACACCTCAGAAGTCAGCAGATGCTCTCCTCACTTTCCAAAGGATTCGTATAGAAAGATACAGTCAGCCTGCCCTATCTGCTGACTCTGCATCCATGGGATCAACCAAACACAGGTGGAAAATACTTTCAAATTATTTTTTCCACAACATTCCAAAAAGCGAAACTTGAAACTTTCATGCACCAGCAACTATTTCTATAGCATTTACATTGTAGTAAGTCTGATACTAGATTTAAAGTATATGAGAGGGGAGTTTCCTTGTGGTGTAGCGGGTTAAGTATCCAGCATTGTCACTGCAGTGGCCCAGGTTGATGCTGTGGCGTGGGCTGGATCCCTGGTCTAAGAACTTCCACCTGCCATGAATGCAGCCAAAAACAGAAAGATAGATAATAAAATATACAAGAGGATGTGCCTAAGTTATATGCAACACCATTCTATGCAAGGTACTTGAGCACCAGTGAATTTCAGTATCTGACAGGGTCCTGGACCCAATCCCCCATGATACTAAGGAATAGCCGTACCAGGTAACTTTCAATAAGATGAACCCCTCCTTGGTACACATGTATGAGCAGACCTCAGAGATACTGCCAGTTTGGTTCCCGACCACTGTGGTAAGGTGAATATCGCAATGAAGCAAGTCACACGTGAACGTTTTAGTTTCCCAATGCACATAAAAGTTATGTTTGCATGATACCACAGTCTATTAAGTGTGCAAAAGCACTATGTGTTTTAAAAAAATCACACTGTATATACCTTAAATGAAAAATATTGCTTGAGAGTTCCCATCGTGGCTCAGCAATAATGAACCCAACTAGTATACATGAGGATATGGGTTCGGCCCCTGGCCTTGCTCAGGGGGTTAAGGATCTGGCACTGCCATGAGCTGTGGTGTAGGTCACAGAGGTGGCTCCTATCTGGTTCGTCTGTGGCTGTGGTATAGGCTGGCAGCTGTAGCTCTGATTAGACCCCTAGTCTGGGAACCTCCATATGCTCTGGTGCGGTGCTTAAAAAAAAAGAAAAAACAAACAGAAAACAACTAAGAAAGATTTTTTGCTAAAAACACTAACCATCATCTAAGCTTTCAGCAAGCCGTGGTAGTAACATCAAAGATCACTGATCGTGTAACAAATATAATAATAATAGTAAAGTTTGGAATAGTGTGAGAATTACCAAATATGACACAGACGGGAAGTGAGCAAATGCTGTTCAGAAAATGGCACCAATGGGCTCACTTGATGCAGGGTTGCTACAGACCTTCTATTTGTAAAAACTGCAGTATCGGTGAAGTGCCATAAAGTCAGGCACAATGAAACAAGGTACGCCTGTCAAAGAGCTGAGTCCTAAAAAACAGTGCTCACTACCTATCTTTCAGAGACCTAGTTACCACCCAAAAAAAACTATATCTCAACTCCCAAATCAGGTACGACATTTCAAAATAGCAACACAGGAGTTCCCATTGTGGCGCAGTGGTTAATGAATCCAACTAGGAACCATGAGGTTGCGGGTTCGATCCCTGCCCTGGCTCAATGGGTTAAGGATCCAGTGTTGCCGTGAGCTATGGTGTAGGTTACAGACTTGGCTCAGATCCTGCGTTTCTGTGGCTCTGGCATAGGCCGGCAGCTACAGCTCTGATTGGACCCCTAGCCTGGGAACCTCCATAGGCCACAGGAGTGGCCCAAGAAATGGCAAAAAAAAAATTTTTTTTTAATTAAAAAAAAAACACACAAAATACCAACACAAGTATTAAGCTCAAAAAGATGGAAGCTAGAAATCCCCATAATGTTGTCTACAGAGGAGAGATGCTAGCTTTGTCCCCCAAATAATTTTAATCCCCAGTAGATAAATATAAAGAAACAACAGAAGAGGAGTTCCCACTGTGGCGCAGTGGGTTAATGATCCAGCTAGTCTCTGTGCAGGGGCTGGTTCGATCCCTGGCCCAGCTCTATGGGTTAAGGATCTGGTGTTGCTGCAGCTGTGGTGTAAGCTGCAGCTCTGGCTCAGATTCAGTCCTTGGCCCAGGTACTTCGGTATGCCATGGGTGCACGGAGAAAGCAAAAGAAACAATAGAAGCTATAGAAAGGCATAGAGGTCTAGTTGGCCGGGGGCCCACTAAAGTATAGACTCTGGGAGTGGTTCTTACAGAAATTTAGAGGAGGAAAAAGAGGGTCATGTTTCTATATTAAAATACTATTTGGGAGAGATGAGAAGATGCCCTGTGAGCAAAGCTAGAGAGTCTTAACATTTCATTTTACCAAATGTTTAGGGCATTGAAGGAAATCAAGCTGTAAAAAAAGCTTTGGGCAGCTCAGCAAGAGTAATACCATTAACAACTAGAAGAAATAAGTCCTGCAGGTTGTTTCGTATCTCCTACCTAAAATGAATTTCAGAACCGAGACCCCCTCCCCCCACCCCTTTTTTTAGGGCCATGTGGAAGTTCCCAGGCTAGGGGTCGAATCAGAACTGCAGCTGCTGACCTACAGAGCTACAGGTGCTGGCCTTCACCACAGCCACAGCAACACAGGATCCCACGTGACCTACACCACAGCTCACAGCAACGCTGGATTGTTAACCCACTGAACGAGGCCTGGGATTGAATCCGCCTTCTCATGGTAGTATCCTGTTTCCCACCAATGGACAGGAGCTGCAAATTGAACAACACTAAAATCAACTTTTGGAATTCCCACTGTGGTGCAGGGAGTTAAGGATGCTACAGCTGTGGCATAGTTGCAGATGTGGCTCAGGTTCAGTTCCTGGCCTGGGAACTTCCATATGCCATGGATGCAGCCAAAAAAGAAAAATTAAATTAAAAATAAAATAAGGAGTTCCCGTCGTGGCGCAGTGGTTAACGAATCCGACTAGGAACCATGAGGTTGCGGGTTCGGTCCCTGCCCTTGCTCAGTGGGTTAACGATCCGGTGTTGCCGTGAGCTGTGGTGTAGGCCGCAGACGCGGCTCGGATCCCGCGTTGCTGTGGCTCTGGCGTAGGCCGGTGGCTACAGCTCCAATTGGACCCCTAGCCTGGGAACCTCCATATGCCGCAGGAGCGGCCCAAAGAAATAGCAAAAAGACAAAATAAATAAATAAATAAATAAAAATAAAATAAAATCTTCCTCAAGACAGCCATGAGGCAACCAAGGTTCATTTCTCAGTAAACTGTCACCATTGGGGCCTTTTTGGGGTTGTGGGGCTATTTTAAGAAACAGTAACAATCACTTCTCTTTTGTCTGGTTTTCTAGACATTTTTAAAAGAAGTCTAAATTGTGTCATTAGAAGCCATAAGGGGAACTAAAATTCCACTACGTCTGGTTTTATGTGACCCTTTCATCTCTGCAATCAGGAACTTAACATCTCTAAATAGCAACTCCCCAGATGACAGATGCATACAAGACAGAAACCAAAGCTAGTGCTCACATGTCCTCCTGCACCACGAGCATTTCATCAGGATCAAACAGCCACCAAAATGATTAGACAATTAGAAAACAACTCCAGTCAAACTTTAAATTATAAGCTTTCAGAGTTCCCTGGTGGCTCAGTGGGTTAAGGGTCCAGCATTGCCACTGTTGTGGCTTGGGTTGTTACTGGGGCTTGGGTTCAATCCCTGGCCCGGGAACTTCCACATACCATAGACATGGCCAAAACAATCAGAAGAAGGAGGAGGAGGAGGAGAAGGGAGAAGAGGAAGAAGGAAAAGGAGGAAGAGGAGGAGAAGAAGAGGCAGCAGCTTTCAATCCAGATAAGACAACTCGCAGAGAACTGATTCATAATGACAGTATGAAGGGCGCTTCCATAGAAGAGAAGCAGGGGTCAGCTGACATCAACCTGCTTTGAGAATTAGGTAATATGAAGGCAGACTATATAAAAAAGAACCACACACCAGCTACTGATCTTGAAGGAGAACCAGGAGTTAATCCCAGCAAAAACTCATATAACTCTTCCAGGAGGCAATAGCAGTGGGGGTTGGGGGCCATGGATTAGATAGGTCTGATGAGCTGATTGGATGTGGCCGACGAGTAAAGGCAGAGGAACCCAGGACGAAGACTCCCCACGGACCTGGCAGATGGTCGAGTGGCAGCCCAGCAGCAGACAGGAATGACAGGAAAAGAGGGGTTTGGGGGTGGCAGGGCAGTCATTTCACTTAATGACGGGTTACCAGTATCAAGGGGAAACAGGGCTGGTGGCTAAGCAAGGGTGTGGTGCTCCAGAGTGAACAAGGCTCTGAGAGGTAAGGATTTGGTCATAACCAGCAGAGGGGCAATGGAGACCCTCGGTGGAGTAGCTAAACTCACCTGGAGAGGAAATGGGCCAAGGAGGGGGAGGGAGACAGAGGTGGGAACAGCCCAGGATGCTGGGGAATGCAAACCTGCAGGGGCTGGGAAGAAGCGGGGAACAAGGAAGAAAGGGAAAACGTACAGAATCAAAAAGATGCTGAGGGAGGCTCTTGAGATGCAGTGTGGTTGGCAGTGTCAAATACTGCCTATGTGAGGAGCCAGGGGTAACCTTGAGACAAAGAGTCATTTGTGGCAGTGATCAGAATAGTCTCTAGAGGAGCTCCCGTCATGGCTCAGTGGTTAACGAATCCGACTAGGAACCATGAGGTTGGGGGTTCAATCCCTGGCCTTGCTTAGTGGGTTAAGGATCTGGCATTGCTGTGAGCTGTAGTATAGCTTGAAAACACTGCTTGCAAGCAAGTTCCCTTTGTGGCTCAGTGGTTAACAAACCCGACTAGGATCCATGAGGATTCGGGTTCAGTCCCTGGCCTCACTCAGTGGAAGGATCCCGCATTGCCATGAGCTGTGGTGTAGGTGAGACTTGGCTTGGATCGAGTATTGCTGTGGTTGTGGCAGAGGCCAGCAGCTACAGCTTCAATTTGACCCCTAGCCTGGGAACCTCCATATGCTGAGGGTGTGGCCCTTAAATAGAAAAAAAAAGAGGAGTTCCCGTCGTGGTGCAGTGGTTAACGAATCCGACTAGGAACCATGAGGTTGCGGATTCGGCCCCTGCCCTTGCTCAGTGGGTTAACAATCCGGCGTTGCCGTGAGCTGTGGTGTAGGTTGCAGACGCGGCTCGGATCCCGCGTTGCTGTGGCTCTGGCGTAGGCCGGTGGCTACAGCTCCAATTGGACCCCTAGCCTGGGAACCTCCATATGCCGCGGGAGCGGCCCAAGAAATAGCAACAACAACAAAAAGACAAAAGACAAAAAAAAAAAAAAAGACACTGCTCGGATCTGGCATTGCTGTGGCTGTGACGTAGGCTGGCAGCTTTAGCTACGATTTGACCCCTAGCCTGGGAATTTCCATATGCCATGGGGGCGGTCTTAAAAAAAAATTTTTTTTAAACATTTATTTACAATTACACCATCAATTGCTTTTTAAGTCCACACACGTGGCATATGGATATTCCTAGGCCAGGGGTCGAATGGGAGCTGCAGCTGCCGGCCGACACCACAGCCAGATCTGAGCCACATCTGTAACCTACAATATAGCCCACAGCAACACTGGATCCTTAACCTACTAAGCAAGGCCAGGGATAGAACCCACATCCTCATGGATACTGGTCGGATTCGTTACCACTGACCCACAATTATATTTTTTAATTGAAGTATAGTTGCTGAACAATATTATATAAATTACAGGTACACAACATAGTGATTCTCACAATTTTAAAGGCTATATTCCATGCGTAGTTATTATAAAATATTGGCTATAGCTCTCATGTTGTACAATATATCCTTGGTAGTTTTTTTGTTTTGTTTTGGTTTAACCCACTGTACCAGCCTGGGGATCGAACCTGCCCTTCCATAGCCACCCATACTGCTGCAGGACCATGCGCCACAACAGGAACTCCTCCTGGTAGCTTCTTTCATACCTAATAGTATGTACCCTTTAATCCCCTACCCCTGTATTGCCCCCCCTTTCCTCTCCCCACTGGTAATCGCTAGTTTGTTCTATCTGTGAGTCTGCTTCTTTTATATAATTACATTCTTGTTGCCAAAGAAAATGTAAATTACAGCAAAGATTCCGATAACTGAATACACTTGACCATCATTACTCCAACCCTAACCTGACTGCTTGCCAGAGGAAACTACAGTCACATTTTCATGTGTATTTTCTAAACTCTTTGCTGTGCTATTCCCTTCTCATTATGGTTTTGTTTGTCTTCGGTCTTTTTAGGGCTGCACCCATGGCACATGGAGGTTCCCAGGCTAGGGGTCCTATTGGAGCCAGAACCACAACAACAAGGGATCCGAGCCACGTCTGTGACCTACACCACAGCTCATGGCAATGCCGGATCCTTAACCCACTACGAGAGGCCAGGGATCGACCCCACATCCTTATGGATGCTAGTCAGGTTCGATAACCGCTGAGCCACGACAGGAGTTCTCATTATGTTTTAGATTGTCTCATGTCCAACACACAGATCTATCTATATCCTTTTAACTACCAGGTAGAAATCTACAACCCAGACCAATCATGATTTAGTTTCTACCACACCAGTGGCAGACATTTAAGTTGTTTCTGAGTTTTCACTGTTATGAATAATGTACAATTGATAGTGTCCATATTGTGTGTCTCTATGGAGAATGAATACCTAGAAAGTGAATATTGGGTTATAAAGTTTTAATGTTTTACTTATTTTTTGGCCACACCCATGGCACGTGGAAGTTCTCAGGCCAAGGGGCCAACCCATGCCACAGCTGTGACCCAAGCCATAGTAGTGACAATTCTGGGTCTGTAAGCCACTGAGCTACCAAGGAACTCCAAGGTTGGTTATGTTTCAAACTTTAAGATACTGCCAAACTCTCCCCAGGAAGAGTTTTTGGAAACTCTAGGGTTGGGGGTAATAGGGAAAGCAGAAGAGAGGAACAGAAGTTGCAACAGAGCTCCCCACACACCCATCTTGGGGGCCAGGGAAGTCTCTACTCCCCCCAGCGTCAGCATTTCAGCTCTAAGTACTGCCCCTCCCCCCATAATAAAGAAGGATCAGGTGGGAATGGGGGCCTCTGTGTCTAGAAAACAAACTTATATCCAACCCCAGAGACAAAACCACAGCTATGGAGGTCTGGACTTTGTTTTAGATGGAAAATACGGTTATTACCCCACATTCCCTCCCACAAAACACAGGGTCTGACGTAGGACTCTGTACTGCCCTGAGAGGAACAAGGCCCACTGGCGGTCCTCTCTTGAACAAAGAGATGCTGAACTTTCTATAAAGAGGACTAAGTATCTAAACAGGCAGAGCTTCCTAGTCAGATCACTTGTCAGTGGGACGATGTGTTTATGGCCTAAGTGAGCCCCAAATTAGCTAATTTCCTCTTGAATGAGTGAACCTGGAATAGAGAAGTGACTTTTTTTTTTTTTTTCCTGGTCTTTTTAGGGCCATACCCAAGGCATAGAGGTTCCCAGGCTAGGGGTCAAATTGGAGCTACATCTGCCGGCCACAGTCACAGCCACAGCAGCTCAAGATCCAAGCCACATCTGTGACCTATACCACAGCTCACGGCAACGCCGGATCCTTAACCCACTGGTTGAGGCCAGGGATCAAACCAACATCCTCATGGATACTAGTCAGGTTTATTATCACTGAGCCAGGATGGAAACTCTGGGAAGTGATAAATTATATGCGATTCCAACTATGTGCATGGTTGTTCTCTGGAAAATCATTAAAAGCCCAGTGAAATTAAGTGTTTGCATGTGTATTCTTCATCCCACACTATAAATTATAACTATACCTACATATCACAATACAATATTTGATCATTCCCTCACTCACTCATATCTTCTATGTACGGGTACTGTTCTAGGTTATGGAGATTCAAGCAGTGAATCAAACAGGTCAAAAGTCCACACTAACACAGGAGCTAACTTTCCGGTGAAGTGCTGTATCCACAAAGCCACGTGTACTCTGCTCTAGGGATATTTCAGGCATTTTCATGGTTAATTGTAGCAATCCATGATTTTGCCCTAGTGCGATACAAGAACCTAATATCTTCTAAAAGACGGACCTCTACCAAACCCATACACTAAAGATTCTGAGAGCCCCTAATCACTTGTTCCTCAATCCTAGTGCTGAGAACCCGGTCATGCAGATGGTTTGGTTTCTGGCCCAGCATCCTTCCCACTTTACACCGGACCAGGACCTGGGGACCCCCAGCAGGAGAAGAACTGGGATATACATTCATTTTCTCCATCCCCACTCCTTCCTTACCACCTCTTGGTTTGGTTACATAAAAGGATGCTGATTATTTTTTTGTTTGATTACATAAAAAGAAAGCTGATTTTTTTTTTTTTAACCTGTGAATGATTTATCATGTATTTTAAAAGGCCAGGAAGACTAAGACATTATACCATTAAACATGACACACTAAGTTTACTGCTATATTGTTCTCGCCTCGTCAACCCACTCTGCAGCTCACATGGCCCAGGTATCTGCAACTTAATCGGGAGCTCCAGTACCCTCAGCACAAAGTTCAGGCCATCGAAGTTTCCCTGTTAAAGGAAAGGGGAAGTTGGAGTTCCCATTATGGCGCAGTGGTTAAGGAATCCGACTAGGAACCATGAGGTTTCGGGTTCGATCCCTGGCCTTGCTTAGTGGGTTAAGGATCTGGCGTTGCTGTGAGCTGTGGTGTAGGTCACAGACGCAGCTCAGATCTGGCATTGCTGTGGCTCTGGTGTAGGCTGGCGGCCACAGCTCCGACTGGACCTGGGACTAGCCTGGGAACCTCCACAAGCCACGGGTACGGCCCTAGAAAAGACAAAAAAATAAAAAAATTTTAAAAATAAAGGAAAGGGGAAATTAACTGCACATGCCATGCACAGGGCCACTGAGGTCTACCTGGGGTCAGCAGAGCAAGGGACAGACAGCCTGTGGGCCAAAGCCAGCTAGTTCCTGTTGACGTAAATAAAGTTTTACTGGAACACGGCCATGCTCCTCTGTTGGCATTTTGTTGTGGCTGCAGAGTTGAGTAGTTGCTAAAAGCCACATGGCTCTCAAAGCTGAAATGTAAGTTCCTAGCTGCCTCTTTATAAGCCAAGTTTGCCCACCCTGGGACCACTAGCAAGTAGAGCTGAGGAGCTGTGCTCAACTGCTGAAGTGTAAACTAACCTCTCAAAGGCAAATGACAACTGGCAACACCTTACTCTACAGATCAAAAGCCAAAGGAACAGCAGAGACCCCAGCGGCTGGTCTGGACTCTTCTGAGTGTCCTGCCTTCTCCAGAGCACTCTGTTGCTGTTCCACAATGGAACTTGTCTTTTTAAGCGAATTAAATCTCCCATAGGTCATTTTTAGACCTGCAGATGAAGGATTTTAATTTATCTGCCTGGAAAAAACAAAAAAAAAAAAAAGCTTTGTGGAGGGCATGGTAGAGGACCTGTCTCTGAGTTCAATGCTCTCCCTCTGTGGGTCAGGAGCCCTCCTAATAGAAAGACCTCCTCACATGTGTTATACAAACACAGCCTGCGGAACCAAAAATAAAACCCGCACTGATGAAAGCCGGCATGTCGAGAGATAATTTTAGACTTAAATTTGAGAGATAATTTTAGACTTAATTTTAAGACAGTAGTAACAGTCTCACTGAAATTTAAAAACCACACCTCCCCAAATACCCAATCCCCTGGTGATTAAGCACAATCCTGCTTTAAAGGGCAACACATTCCAGTCCCTTCTACAAACCTCCTACCTCATCATCTCAGCTCCCAGGCCCCCGATGAAGACAGAGAAAAAGCATTCCTGAGTTCTAACGGGACCCCAAAGGTCAAAGGAGGGCAACCTAGGCTGACATCCCCATCTCCGAGGGTCCCTAAGGGAGTCCGGATTGTTTTGAACTTTTAAGCACAACCACGTGATGCGTAGCCTAACTCTGGGGGCTCCTTCTGCTTACACTTCCCACCTGAGGCCCAGTTCTCAAAGGACAACTGCCCTAAACCAACATCCTCTCATCTTTTTTTTGTTGTTGTTGTTGTTTTGTCTTTTTTCCTTTTTGCCTTCTCTAGGGCCGCTCTCACATCATATGGAGGTTCCCAGGCTAGGGGTCGAATCAGAACTGTTTGCTGCCAGCCTACGCCACAGCCACAGCAACGCCAGATCCAAGCCGCATCTGTGACCTACACCACAGCTCATGGCAATGCCGGATCCTTAACCCACTGAGCGAGGTCAGGGTTCGAACCCACAACCTCATAGTTCCTACTCGGATTCGTTAACCACTGCGCCACGACGGGAACTCCAACATCCTCTCATCTTGCACAAGGCTTGGCACTTGCATAGTCAGGAAAGGGGGGCGGGGAGGGAGAGGAAGGAAGGAAGAGAGGGAGGAATAGATTACCATGACTTAAAAGATTTTTTAAAACACAAACTCAGATTACAGTTGAACCACGTAACATGATCACCCTTTTAAACTCTCGTTATCAAGTATCAAGACTCGACAATTCCCAATATTTATATTTCCCACTCCCAGTGATGTGAGGCTACTGCTGTTATACGTTGTGCCATTTATCTGTTCCCTCTGACCCCGTTTGTATAATGACCGGGCTGTCCCCAACTCTAAGCCCTTGTCTGTCCTATTTATCTGCAGAGTGCTCCAAGGCCCTGTCTACAGACAGATGCTTAACAGATGCTTTTGATGATGACAGAAAAAAGGGTTAGGAAAACTTCAGTTCTCACAGCTTATCATCGTCCCCCTCCCACAGTCAGATGGATCCTGAAATGGAGATCCTGGTAATATCTGATGCCTCCTAAAAGCTTCTGGCTAACAGATCCTCCAGACCAAGAACAATAACTATTGTTTCTTGTCTTCTGGCTCCTGGCAAGCTCATTATTACTGGACAAGGATCAAACCTCTTTGTCTTTGGTTCTGACTCAAAAAGGCTCTCAGCAGGGTTTGCATTAGTTCAAATCACTGCCTGTGGAACAGAACTATTTCCCACCATCACTTTCCCTGCATTCACTGTGCATAGGAGGATGGGGCCTGAGCCACGAGAGAAGCAAAGGACCAGAGGGCTACAGAGACTCTGATTTCTCCACTTGCTATAGGTCTGGACAGAATTTAGACCTAAGATAAATCTGTTTGGAAACATGTGTTCCCAGAGGGATCCCAACTTGGAAGGGAGGGGACTCAGAAGATTTAAGAGGTGAAACCTCATTGCCAGCGTAACCCAGGAAACCTCCAATTGCCCACAGTGAGAACTTTCCCTCTGTGTTCCACAAAGTACTTGACGTTCAACGGCCCAGACCCACCTCCAACCTCAAAAACATAGTCAATTATATACTTGACACGTATAAGGTACAACAACAGTACAATGAACTCAGCTGAGACCTTTTGAAAAGCATCTTATCCCAGCTGGATAAAAAGAAAATATTCCGGAGTTCCCGTCGTGGCGCAGTGGTTAACGAATCCGACTAGGAACCATGAGGTTGCGGGTTCAGTCCCTGCCCTTGCTCAGTGGGTTAACGATCCGGCGTTGCCGTGAGCTGTGGTGTAGGTTGCAGACGCAGCTCAGATCTGGCATTGCTGTGGCTCTGGCGTAGGCCAGTGGCTACAGCTCCGATTTGACTCCTAGCCTGGGAATCTCCATATGCCGCGGGGAGAGGACCAAAGAAATAGCAAAAAGACAAAAAGAAAAGAAAAGAAAAGAAAAGAAAATATTCCAGAGTCAAAGAACTGAGTCGGCAAGACTTTTTTCTTCTGCACTAACTCAACACTTGTTCTAACACAAAAACATAAAAATCCAGCTGAGAATGGGGAGTTCTTCTCTGCAGAACTTCAAGGCACTATAGCAACACCTGATGCTAGGTCTCAGACACACGGTTCTCTTAATAGTCAACCAGTAAAGAACAAAGTCGAAACAAGAGCCAGACTGTCCAGCTTCAGCATGAGTACCTGTCATTTACGCTGGGACAAACTACATGGTGTCTGGGATCAAAGTGGAATATTTTTCACTGCTGCTGTCTGTTTGCTTTGAAAAGAGGGTCATGCCAAACACAGCTCGAAGACAGGTTCTATTTCACATGCAAAGCCACCGAATAAATAAATACTAGGACTTGTGGTTGCTCCTATTTTCTACTTCAGACAAACCATTGTCTCTGGAGCCCAGCTTCTGGCTCTCATGACAGGAAGGGGGCAGGTGTGGAAGAAAGCTGAGAAAGCTGCTGAGGGCCAGAGGTGGTAGCATTTCCAGAAGGAATACTTCTCCCTCATCACCCTGTTCAGAAGACAGATCAGGAATCAAGAGGAAGGATCAGTTTGCTAAGGCTCCCCCTGTTATTTTTGTGAACATCTGAGCAACAGCCAAACCTAGCTGTGCAGGCCAGAGAGGCACCCCGTGGCCAGAGGCCAGCAGTCCTGGGTCCTTACCCCTACCCTGCAGCTGAGGCAACATTTAACTCACTGCGCCTGGCTGGAGATCGAACCTGCGCTGGGGATCTGAGCTGCTGCAGCTGGATTCTTAACCCACTGTGCCACAGCAGAACTCCAGGAAAGCATTTTGGAATCTAAGTTGCTTCCAAGGAAAGTAGCTGTTGTGTTTATCCATAGTCGCTAGGCTGTGGGGACTCCAGAATTTGAAAATGGAGAAATAGAGGTAGCAAACTGCATTCTTAGGTCCCCCGTGGGATTATATCTGGAGAAAGAAGTCTGAAAGAAGTGAACACATGAAGCTGGGGACATGAGGACAGTTCAAGACTGCATAAGACAACTGGAAGATAACATCAAGGAGCTGGGTGGGGTTGAAACAGGATTGCCTGGAATGCAGAGTGGAAACCCAACAGGCTTATGACCTGTCTGAGGGAAGTATGTGGTCAGTACTGAACCTAGAAAAAAAGGGGGAGAACGGGTCCGTCTGGGTCCCCAGCACCACCCTGAGATGTGCCCCAACCAGCAGATACACACTTGGGAATAACCAAAGCCAGAAATGGATGCGCTGCTTCAGGGAGAGCAGGTGAAGGAGAAGGGCTCAGGTAAGAGATGACCACTTCAGAATTCCCACTGTGGCGCAGCGGAAATGAATCCGATTAGGAACCATGAGGATGCGGGTTCCATCCATGGCCTCGCTCAGTGGGTTAAGGATCCGGCGTTGCCGTGAGCCGTGGTGTAGGTCGCAGACATGGCTTGGATCTGGCATTGCTGTGGCTGTGGCATAGGCCGGCAGCTGTAACTCTGATTGGACCCCTAGACTGGGAACCTCCATATGTCACGGGTGCGGCCCTAAAAAGACGGAAGTCACAAAAAAATAAAAAATAAAAAAGAGATGACCACTGTATTGGGGGGGATAGATAACGAGATGTGGATGTGGCCTCTGGCTGAGGCTGACTATAAATAATCCTTCTTTATTTCATTTTCATCCATCTACTTCCTCATCATCTTATGTTAATACAGCTAACATACATCAATTTCCCATTACCGCATCCTCTCTAATGAACTGTGAAAACGACCAAGAAAAAGAAACCAAAAGATAATTTATATATCACCTCTGGGGAATGTGTTGAAAGAGACTGGATTTTCTGAATAAATAAGAGAAAAAAAATCATTGAAGCCCACCCTGCTTCTTGTGTTCCAAGGGCCTACACCCACAGCTGGCAGCCTCAACATGTATCCCCGTTCCCCTGCCCTGGCAAATTCATGCTAACAGTAGAAATTGTGATTAAAACACATCCTTAAGGAGTTCCCGTCATGGCTCAGTGATTAACGAACTAGACTAGCATCCATGAGGACGTGGGTTCCATCCCTGGCCTCGCTCAGTGGGTTAAGGATCCGGCGTTGCCGTGAGCTGAGGTGTAGGTCGCAGACGAAGCTCGGATCCCGAGTTGCTGTGGCTACGGTGTAGGCCAGCGGCTATAGCTCCGATTAGACTCCTAGCTGGGGAACCTCCATATGCTATGGGTGCAGCCCAAGAAAAAACAAAAATCGAATCAAATAAATAAAATAAAATACATCCTTAAGATTCTAGGGGTGTGGTGCTGAATGTAACTTGGGAATGTAACTGAAGGAGGGGCCAGATTTACATCCAATTCAGTTCAGTGTCCCATTTCCACCCCTCCTTCGTCCTGAAATTGAGGGGTCTGCTGATGTCAGTGGGTGGCCCAAAGCGATGAGGACATTTTCTAAACAGTTACCTGGATTAAAATGCCAGATACCAGCGTGCAAAGGGGAGACTACTTATGGCAGAGATGGGCTTCTGGGGCCCCAGCCTGGGGCTGCGTGCGAGTCTGCACAGCCTACTTGAGTTTCCACAGCCTCCCTGCTGCCTGCCACAAGGATGGGTAGGAAGCCTCAGGTCCATTTTGATACTCACTGCCTTTTCAGAAACGTGTGAACTCCAAAGAGTTGAAACTGCTTCAGGAGTTGCAAACCGAAATGCCTTTTCTCTGAGGGCAAGAATTAAGGGTAAATGTATGAGACCTGAGGTAAGTAAACATCTCGTGATGGGGCCTGTGGTGAGCTGTAGCACGCTCTTCTCAAGGCAGCCACATGCACCTTAAAACAAAACAAAAAACCAGAGTTCCCTGGTGTCTCAGTGGATTAAGGATCTGGCCAGGATCCCAGGCCAAGGAACTACCGTGTGCCACAGGCACAGCCAAAAAAAAAAAAAAAAAAAAAAAAGCCAAAATATAAAAACCTGAAATTAACACATCATTGTAAAACAACCATACTCCAATTTTAAAAAGAAAAAAAAAAATCTGCTGGCCAAAAAAGAGCCTGCAAGCCAATTTTCCAGTTCCTGGGCTAGATTTCCAGGCTCACATGAAATCTCTAGGTGGGGCCGTGGCTTATGACTTTGTGACCAGCTGGGCTTTTACCAAGTCCAGGGAGAGAATGGAATTCCAGAGCTGCTTTTAAGACACGGAGGAGAACTTTTTCTTTTAACGATTTTTTTAGGGGGAGGGGGCACCACACCCACAGCCTTGGACGTTCCAGGGCCAGTTATCCAACCCGTGCCACAGTTTCAACCTGTGCCACAGCTGGGGCAACACTGGATCCTTAACCTGCTGAGCCACACGGGAACTTTCTGGGAAAGCTCTTTTCATCCGACCAGAGGAACAATGCAATTTCCACATTACTACTCACAGGAAAACAAACCCAAATCCACCAGCAGAATAGTGTATAAAGCAAAACATGTTCCCAAAAGAGATTAAGTAAAATTACAAAGAAAATGTAACATCTTTTCAAACAAATGAAGGAACAAAACAAAAAAAAGATTGCTGTCAAAAACAAAGATTGTAGTAATTTCTCTCAGTACAAGGAGTAAGTCTTCAAAATACATTACAACAAATACATTACAACACCACCACCAACACCAGTCTTCCACCATGCAGAAGGTGTGTTTGGGGTCCGGGAAACAGAAAAAGCAAAGATACAGCCATCTCAGCACCCAAGTCAGCGAATCACAGCTGCCTGGGGACCAAGTGGAACACGAGATGGAGAAAATGGATCTAAGATGCTTCAGCTTAGGAAACTTTAGGGCTCTTCCTACCTCAGTGGCACACAGCTCAAGAGGAGAAGCCCGAGGGCCACAAAGGTCACCTGTCGTCCCTTTTCCAAGGCAGTCTTAGTCTTAGGAGCCCCTATTTCATGGGAAACAAGAAGAACCCTCCTATCTCCTCCCTCCTCAAATGCCTGTGCAGCCTCACGGGGTTGCCCACACCTCGAAGTATCATCACTGGTGTGGGTTCAATCCTGGTCTCGCTCAGTGGGTTAAGGATCCGGGTTGCCATGAGCTGTGGTGTAGGTCACAGATGCAGCTTGGGATCTGGCATTGCTGTGGCTCTGGCGTAGGCCGGTGGCTACAGCTCCAATTGGACACCTAGCCTGGGAACCTCCATATGCCACAGGTGAGGCCCTAAAATAGAAAAGAAAAGAAAAAATAAATAAATAAATAGTGTCATCATTGGCTTCCAAACAGAAGTCACATCTTGATTTCAGGAGGCTTAAATCAATCACCCATTTTGCTGCTGTAGTTTCACATTCCAAAACAGACTTTTAACACTCACAAGGCATCAAATATCTCAAGACTCTTCCTGCTGGAATCACACAGTTACTGACATCAGTGACCTGCAAAAGAACGGCTGGTACGTTCTGAGATGGGAAAAATGTTCCAGGAGGAGACAGAAATCACGCCCAACTCAACCAGCGCAGCAGAGCCCAAGGTCTCCTGGGAACGAGGAGCTTCCCGAGTGAGAACAGGCAGGACGGAGTCTGGCCCAGCCGCTCTTGGCAGCTCCCTCTCAAACTTTCTCACAGGCCACATCCTGAACCCGGGGCAAAAACTGAAAATAACTGAAAAGGGCCACCCTTGTGTTTTCAACCCATACGCCAAAGGCCCGCATGGACGGAGCCCTGTCCCCTGCCCATGAAGGCGAGGGTGCCGGGTGGGAGGCAATTACACACTCCTGCGTGAGCTGTTCCGAGGATGCGTGCTTTCCCCCACAGCATCACATCCTAGAACATTTCCACAGCCAACAAAGGGGAGGGGGTGGACCAGGCGTGCTCCCCACAAGGGACCTTTCAGAGCCCACCCTCAAGCTCAGCCTGAGAATGAAGTCAGCCTCTGTTCTATAGGCCGAGAAACAAGCTGACTTTGTGACCAGCTGGCTGGTCCCCTGTGAGGCCATAGAGATGGAAAAGGATTGGTTTCACCCACAGGGGCCTCACTCCCTGGGCACAAAGTCCAGCCAAACCATTTTTAAATAAGTCCATTCAGAGGACAGGCAGAGAAATATTCACAAGAGCCTCTGTGAGGCCTCAGGGTTGTCCCTTACCTGTCTCCCTCCCTCTGCTCCAACCCCAAATCACACTAACACACACCACTGCTGGGCTCACCTCCCTCAATAGCTCTGCCTGTTTCTATGATGACGGACTCCTGACGGACTCCTACCCAAGAATCGATCATGGCTTCCCATTTGCCATGAGACCAGGGCCAAAAGCCTCACCTTAGCACTGAAATTCCTGCAAGCCATTTACCTGGCCATGTCCCTTCTCTGTCCTACACATGCCTTGTCCTTGTGCTACCATGGAGCCTAGTCACTAAGAACTCAATCTGCCTGGGTTCAAATCTCAATTTCGCCACTTAGAGTTGAAGATCTTGGGCAAGGTGCTTCAGTGACCCAGTATGCTGGTTTTCTCATCTGTAGAGCAGGGATAACAGTAGGACTAGACGGCCTAGGTGAGTACCCTAGTGATGAACGGAGATGATACAGGTAAAATGCTTAGAATTTAAAAATCACCCAACAGATATTAGGGACTGAAATACTCATTATTATCATACAAGGTACTTCTTCCTTGAGGCCCTTCCCAGCAACACCAGTCAGTATCTTGTTTCTTTTCCTTCCTTCCTCCCTCCCTCTTCTCTCCTCTCTTTCTTCTAAAAACCTCCTGTTTCTGAAATGTTCTATGAACATCAGAAATCACAGACGCTGGCTGGAGCTGTTAGGGACTATTCCATGGGACAGATGATTTTAACACTGTTCAATCACTGAAATTATCATAAAACCCATATCTTAAAATATGCCCTGTGGCTGCCAAATTTACCCTTACCTCCAGTAATGATGTTTTTGATGGGTTTATACTTCCTCCAGCACTTCATGCATCCTTTCAAATGGCAACTAATTTCTACCTGGTTTTACACCTCAGAAGACTTTATACTTGTTTTCTGGTTTATAAATTCTTTTTCCCACAAATGTGAATGCCCCAAAGCTCCCATGGCAGGACCTTCCTGAGCAGAGATCCACTGTTTAGAGCATCAGAGGAAAATCTAAATTTCACAGATTTTGACAGGAGTTCTATTATCTTCCAGACCATACAACCACAGTTATAAAAGCCTTACCCAACAGAAAGCCTCAAAGGGCCTACTTTAACTAATGGATAAGAAGCTAGCAAGTGCTTCAAAGAAAATGGTTGTTCTCAAGCCCTTGAAGCAGCTTCAGCCAAAGTTGGGAGAACAAACACTTCCTCGGGAGTTGCTTCTGGGGGTCCACCCCCACGGCTCCAGGAGGGCCCGCCCTGACCTCGCCCCTCCTCCCCCTGCCAGGCCCCAGTGGGGGTAAGTGCTGAGCACTGAGTCTGTAGGGCAAATGGGGTTTGGCTGGACTTTCTTCCCCCGATTTCCTTCTGAGGAGAGTGGCCCCCAGGAATACCCGCAGCTCTTCCTAGCAAACTGGGCCTGTGCAGAGGACACATCCCCTGGCCTGGGTGGGGTCCCCAGGTGGGGTAAGTCTGACTCATTTGGGGATGCAGTAATAGGACGCCCGCATCCTTGCAGATACAAGTCAGGCCATCTTTCATCAGTGTTATGGGGGATAAAGGTGATGTCTGGCAACTACTGCTGACACTGCAGTCTTTTTGTCAATTTGTTCAGAACCTGGGAGGAGAAGGATGATGTTATTTATTGGGCTCCCTACGAATCCCAGCACATCCCCCCATAATCAGGCCTCATATGGGGAAATTCCTGAAAAAAGTCCTATTTGTGTCTCTATCAGCATCGTGTACCTAGTTTGCCTCTGCACACTCTGCCCAGGAAATGGCTGGAAGTCCATCTCTCATCCCTGAAGACGCCCTCCCTGCAACTGACATGGCCAGAAAAGTAAAGCTTGCCCTATAGCCTACTCCTCACACTACTGCGGGGTTATCGAGGCTTCATCTTATTTCCCATTCAGGCCACATAAGTGTTTACATAACTGCTCCCTGAAACACTGGAAGCCATCCATGGGAATTCCCGTTGTGGCTCAGCGGTTAATGAACCCAGCTAGGATCCATGAGGATGCAGTTTCGATCCCTGGCCTCGCTCAGTGGGTTAAGGATCCAGGGTTGCCGTGAGCTGTGGTGTAAGTCGCAGATGCAGCTCAGATCCCAAGTTGCTGTGGCTGTGATGTAGGCTGGCAGCCACAGTTCCGATTGGACCCCTAGCCTGGGAACCTCCATATGTCACAGGTGCAGCCCTAAATTGGACAAAAAAAAAAAAAAAAAAAAAACACTGGAAGCCATCCTTAGGACAGGGGAAATGTACAAGTCTACAAGGAAGGACTACACATTCATTCAGGAACAGCCATCAACAAGGCTAAGACAACATACACCATCTTCTCCACCAAAAGTATCAGACGGCTTCTGTCCTACCACTAAAGATCAGGATGGTGAAGGGTTTGCCCGCTTGGCAGGAAAGCAATGAAGAGGCTTCAGGAAGATTCAGGGCAAGCGGGTATAACCCAGAACCGCACTGTCCCCTGAACTGAGTGTTTTCCAGACACCCCCACCAAGCGCCAGGAGTGGGAAGAGCTGAAGAGGTGACTCACACGCTCCCGCATCTCGTTGGCCACGGTGTTGGACATCATGATGCAGCAGAGGATGACGACCAGGATGAAGTACAGCGCGTACATGAAGCGGGTGCTCCGGGACTGGCGGATCTTGGGGCAGCAGCCGCAGCAGAAGGAGCAGCCAGCGTTCCCACAGCAGCAGGCCAACTAGAGAAGGAACACAAACACCCTGAGAGCTGCCCTACAAACCCACTGACCCCCGACCTTTGAGTGCCGAGCGGCCATTCTTCTGAGGCGTCCTGCCCACAGAACATGCTTGGACCACTGAGTGTGTGAACAAAGCTTTTGCCAGAATTGGCCTGATACGGTCTTTAATAGACGTGAGGGCTTGGAAGATGCGCAATAATTAAACAGAAAAGGCACACTTCACCTGAAGCCCTGTGATCACTCTTAGACAAAATCAATTAGTGAAGAGCCAGAGAAGAAGCCAAGAACGAGAACAAGGACTACGTGAAGTAGGGACGATGTGAAAACTAAGAATCTGGGCTCAAGAAGGGGACCTGTCAAAATCCACCAGCCAAAGAAGGAACTGCATGGCGATAGGGAGGGAAGGGGGTAACTTAAGCACAAAAGGTACAAGTGCCTCTTACCATAAGCATTGCTGAGCAGAGCTTCACACCCCTAAGGGGAGGCATTAGGCTAATGAATGAGGCATGACTAGACTTGAATGGTCAACGCAACTGGACATAACTTGGGAATATTAAATAAGGATTAAGTTTTCAGGCTTGGGGCTGGTGTTAATTTTTTTTCTTGAAGCGTTCACATTTTTTAAGTTTTAGGGTTATAATAAAATTGAGAGGAAAGCATAGCTATTTCCCATATGCCCCCACCCACTCATCCATATGCACAGCCTCCCCCATTATCTTTCTTCTACTTTTTTGGGTAACACTTTAACAATTATATACATATGTACAACCATCATCACAACCGAATTTTAGAACACTTCTGTCCCAAAACCCCAGTCCATTCCTTCCTCCCCGACCAGTCCCCTTTGGTAACTATGGGTTTTTCAAAATCAGTGAGTCTGTTTCTGTTCTGCAAATAAGTTCATGTGTATCCCTTTTTTTTTTTGATTCCACATATAAGTGATAGCATATGATGTTTGTCTCTCACTGTCTAACTTCACTTAGTGTGATAATTTCTAGGTCTATCCACATGACTGCAAATGCCATTATTTCATTCTTTTTTAGGGCTGAGTAACAGTTCCTTGTATATATGTACCACATCTTCTTTATCATGCCTCTCCTTTTTTCTTTTTTTGGCCCACGGCATATGGAGTTCCCGGGCCAGGGATCAAATCCAAGCCATAGTTGTGACCTATGCTACGGTAGCAGCAACACCGGATCCCTAACCCACTGGGCAGGGCCAGGAATCGAACCTGTGTCCCAGCGCTCCAGAGATGCAACCAATCCTGTTGCAGGAACTCCACCTCCCCCATTATTAACATGTCACCAGAATTTTTTTTTTTTTTTAACCAAGGACGAACCTGCACAGGCACATCATAATCACACCATATCCGTGATTTAGTTAATTAAATCTTGGTGTCGAACATTCAAAGGGTTCAGATAAATGTGCCAGGACACATATCCATCATTATAGTATCACAGTATTTTCAATGAACTGAAAAGAAACTAGATCTTTAGTAAAGCACAGGGCAACAGAACACGCTGTTGTGAAAAGCTCAGTGTGCTCAGCCTGCCTGGGTTTGGCGCCTGGCTTTGCCACCTACTAGCAATGAACCACGAGCAAGTCGTTTATTTTTCAAGACTCAGACGCCTCATTTATTAAAGTGAGGGTGGTGACAGTACTTAGTGTACTTGGTGATTTCTTGCACAACCTAATCAGACATACCTGGTGTAAGGGAGGGATTTCTGTTTAACAAATAGGAAATTCTACAAGAGATTACCATAAACTACAAATAACAACCAAATCTACATGTATTAACACTACATATACAACCTACACCCCAACAATTCAATCTTTTGATAATGCGTTGGCAGAAAGTGCAGGGCTTTGCCTGGCTTCAAAAGAAGCATCAAATAGAAACATCACTTACAGTAAGAAGACATCACAGGTATAAGATCACAGGCTGTAACTATAAGGACATCACGACCAATCTTGGAAACAACTGCATTTCCTGAGTTACTGTGTCTGCTTCAGGAAACTGCCACTGTCTGAGCCCTTTTGTCATTCCGTACTATGGCATTACCTAACATTTCTGCTCATGTACTCTTCTCTCCATCTTGCATTCAGTTTTTCTAAGCCATTTACCTCGAGCCTCTTCTCACCTCCTGAGGCTGGGCCTCTGCTTTGCCAGACAAGCTGTTCTACTGGGCTGAGCGAACACATCACACAAGTGAGATCCTAACACTGCTGCCTGTGTGGTGTTTTTATAGGCCACCTTCTTTTACGACTCACTCATCCATATTCTCTGTCCCTGATTTTACAGATCCCTTTCTGCTCAGATGCCCCGATTTTCCTTTCCTTTCCCTCTGGCGCTCCCTCTTCTCCCCTCCCACTGGCTTCGCTGGCTTCTCTCCCAGGCCTGCCTCCCTCCTCCTCTGCCTCCCAAATTCTTTCCCAACTGCCTCACTTGCTGGCTGCTAACTCTTGAAGCTCTTAGATAATCAGTTTTACTGTACTTCTAACTCAAATGTGATAAAAATATGTACCCTACTTGGAAAAAGAAATATTTAGAAGCAGTTGATGTGTCATCCAGGAGAGAACTTAACCCACAGCAAAACCAACATTTAAACTTACTATCTCCACAGAGGGGGAAAAATGAAACAAGATACATACATCACGCGAGCCCAACTGGCCATTTAATGACAAACAGAGACAAAGGAATGTGATTATGGAAAATGTGAACAGAAAATCATATTGGTTTAATCCTATCCTATCATTAAAGTTATGTATCATTGCATGGATCTAATTTTTTAACCTCTCCTGCTTGCTCCCATTCGCTCTACACAGTGCTATGGTATTTGTGTGTGTGTGTATACATATATATATAGGTGTGTACATATACACATATGCCTAATGCTAGAATCAAACAGCAGGTCTCTACGAGCCTAAAAGTTATTTATCAAAGCAAATACATCAATCACCAAGAGCACAAGTGCATTATCTTCAGCTAAACATTGATATGGAAATGGAAATTCAAAACAGCATCCATACAAGCAATGTTATGTTAGCATAGATGAAAATCTCCCAGCCCTGCTGACTTATCATTTCTTTCCACAAGAGCATAATTTAGAAGAAAATAGGTTTACCTTTTATTCCCTGTCACAAAGCTTTACTACTCTGACCATGTCACTCCCCTAATCTTCACCTTCAAAACTGGAAAAATAACTCTTCACCAGCCTAACTTCTGCAGCTGTCACAAGCTTGGAAAGAAGTACCTGAATCTTGTTACCCTGGGGCTCCAGAGGACCTAAACATTTTCCTGAAGGAGTCAACGTATAAAAAAACAAATGCAGAATGTACAATACACCAAGAGTGAACCCTAATGTACACTACGACTTGGGATGATAACGATGCATCCGATGCATCCGTGTAGGTTCCCTGGTTGTAACAAATGTAACCTCTGGTCAGGGGTGTGGAGAGTGGGGGAGGCTGGGGGTGGTCAGGGGACAGATATGGGAATCTCCATACCTTCCTCTCAATTTTGCTATGAACCTAAAACATCTCTTAAAATATAAAGTCTTGGAGTTCCCGTCGTGGTGCAGTGGTTAACGAATCCGACTAGGAACCATGAGGTTGCGGGTTCGGCCCCTGCCCTTGCTCAGTGGGTTAACGATCCGGCGTTGCCGTGAGCTGTGGTGTAGGTTGCAGAAACGGCTCGGATCCCGCATTGCTGTGGCTCAGGCGTAGGCCAGTGGCTTCAGCTCCGATTCAACCCCTAGCCTGGGAACCTCCATATGCCGTGGGAGCGGCCCAAGAAATAGCAACAACAACAACAACAACAAAAGACAAAAAATATATATATATATATAAAGTCTTGGGATTTCCCATCATGGTTCAGCGAAAACAAATTTGACGAGCATCCATGAGGACTCAGGTTCAATCCCCAGCCTTGCTCAGTGGGTTAAGGATCTGGGGTTGCCGTGAGCTATGGCGTAGGTCGAAGACTCAGCTTGGATCTGGCGTGGCTGTGGCTGTGGCATAGGCTAGCAGCTATTGCTTCGATTTGACCCTTAGCCTGGGAACCTCCATTATGCCACAGGGTATGGCCCTAAAAAATAAAAAGCAAAAAATATAAATAAATAAAGTCTTATCAAAAAAAAAAAAAAATCAGTGGAGTTCCCATTGTAGCTAGCAGTAAGGAACCCAACTAGTATCCATGAGGACTCGGGGTTCAATTCCTGTGCTGGCTCAGTGGGTTACAGATCCAGTGTTGCTGCGAACTGTGGTGTGGGTCGCAGACATGGCTTGGATCCGGTGTTGCTGTGGCTCTGGCATAGGCCAGCAGCTGTAGCTCTGATTTGACCCCTAGCCTAGGAACTTCTAGATGCCACAGGCAATGCCCTAAAAGACATAAAACGAACAAACAACATATTAATAAAATGTGCCCATTAATGGCTCAATGAATGGATGCTGAGTGAATGATATACGATTCAGTGGTAATAGCAATACTGCTCAAATAAAAGGGCTGGCAATCCCACTCCCACTCCACAAGGCCAAGAACACAAGTGTCGTGCTGCACTCTGAATTTCTCATACCCAAATGCTATCACAAAGAGTTAATTATATAGGTTTTGTTTGTGTTTTTCTTTTTTTCCTAGGGCCACACTTGTAATATATGTAAGTTCCCGGACTAGGGGTTGAATTTGAGCTGTAGCTGCTGGTCTACGCCACAGCCACAGCCACACCAGATCCAAGCCTTGTCTCAGACCTATATCACAGCTCACAGCAACACTGGATACTTAACCCACTGAGTGAGGCCAGGGATCAAACCCTAGTCCTCATGGATACTAGTCGGGCTGGTTACCACTGAGCCACAATGACAATTCCTATAGGGCTTTAATTTGCAGATACTGCACACAATCTTTTGCCACAAGAAAGTAATATTCAAGGGGGGGACCCAAGACAATCCCTTTGGGGGTGATGCTTGCAATTCTTCTAGAAGTTCATCCTGCACGTAAACTTACACAAGGGCACAGAGATTTACATAACAAGGTTGTTTGTTAAAAGCATAAAAACTTTAAAAAAAATTTTTTTTCTTTTTTTTTTTCTGGCTACATCTGTGGCATGAGGAAGATTCCAGGTCAGGGACTGAACCTGCGCCCCAGCGGTGACCTGAGCTACTGCAGTGACCTGCCAGATCCTTAACCCGCTGAGCCACAATTTGTGAGAACTTCTAAAAACAATCTTATTCTCCAGCTACACAGGGACTGAATAAATGAATTATGGACTAAATATACCACAGGATATAATTTAAAAGAATAAGTCAACATTGGAGTTCCCGTCGTGGTGCAGTGGTTAATGAATCCAACTAGGAACCATGAGGTTGCAGGTTTGATCCCTGGCCTTGCTCGGTGGGTTAAGGATCCGGTGTTGCCAGGAGCTGTGGTGTAGGTTGCAGACAAGGCTCGGATCCCATGTTGCTGTGGCTCTGGCGTGGGCCGGTGGCTACAGCTCCGATTCAACCCCTAGCCTGGGAATCTCCATGTGCCATGGGAAGCAGCCCTAGAAAAGACAAAAAAACAAAACAAAACAAAAGAATAAGTCAACATTATGGGCATCCCTACTCTCCCCCATCCCATCCATATGTTGTCGTCCTAACCCCTATACCTCAATCTAATGTGACTGTATTTGGCCAGAGGGCCCTTAACAAGGTAGTGAAGGTTAAATAAGGTCATTGGGGTGAGCCCTAATCCAACACCACTGGTGTCCTTGTAAGAAGAGATTAAGATACAGACACCTAGAGAAAGACGACCATGTGAAGACACAGGAAGAAGTCAGCCCTATGTGAGTTAAGGAGAGAACACTCAAAGGAGACCAACCCTTCCTACTCCTTGATCTTGGACTTCCGACCCCCAGATCTGTGAGAAATTCAATTTCTGTTGCTTAAACCTCCCAGCCTGCAGTACCTGGCTATGACGGCTCCAGCAAGCTAACAGTCAGGTGTAAAACTGATATTTTACACTTATGCATATGTGTATGTGTGTGTGTGTGGATACAAAGACTATTGACATCGATTATCTGAAGAGTGCGCCTAGATGTGGGCAGGACAGTAAGACAGCAACGTCTCACTGTTCTGCTCTCTTGTCTGGGTTTTGACCATGTGCATGCATTACTCTCATGATTAAAAAAAGAAAACTGGAGCTCCCGTCGTGGCGCAGTGGTTAATGAATCCAACTAGGAACCATGAGGTTACGGGTTCGATCCCTGCCCTTGCTCAGTGGGTCAAGGTTCCGGCGTTGCCGTGAGCTGTGGTGTAGGTGGCAGACGTGGCTCGGATCCTGCGTTGCTGTGGCTCTGGCGTAGGCTGGCAGCTACAGCTCTGATTCGACCCCTAGCCCGGGAACCTCCATATGCCACGGGAGCAGCCCAAGAAATGGCAAAAAGACAAAAAAAAAAACAAAAAACTGGAGTTCCTGTCGTGGCACAGTGGTTAACAAATTCGACTAGGAACCATGAGGTTGTGGGTTCAATTCCTGGCCTTGCTCAGTGGGTTAAGGATCCAGCGTTGCCATGAGCTGTGGTGTAGGTCGCAGACATGGTTTGGATCTTGCATTGCTGTGGCTCTGGCATAGGCTGGTGGCTACAGCTCCGATTCGACCCCTGGCCTGGGAACCTCCAAATGTCGCAGGAAGCGGCCCTAGAAAAGGGAAAAAAACAAACAAACAAACAAAAAAAAAAAACTGACAATTTAAGAAAAGCAACTAAGTTTGGAGATATGGATATAAAAATAGTTGCAAACGTGGCACTGACTTCTGCGATTCTTTTCTTTCTGAAGAAGCCTCTCCCCCCAAAACATACTGACAAAGAAAAATTTCAAAGAGCCGTCCACACCATCTACCTAACTTCCTTTGAAACAGCAACAGCATGAATAGCAAAGGCTTTCCTAAATAAAAGGAGCTTTGTCCTTGCAGAGCAGAGTCCAAATGAAAGGAGAAGCCAGTTATCCTTGCTGCTACCTGGAGCTAGGCCTCCCCTTAGTGTTAGTTTTCTTCTCTCATCTAAGGTACACAGAAACACACAAACACACACACCGCTCTCCCTCCTTATCCTCCCCATTGGCCTTCAGTTGATAGTTCTAAGGACTGATGCCAGGCAACTAATAGTTCTAAGGACTGATGCCAGGTTCTTCTTTCGTTAAATTACAAAGCATAATTCCTTTATTACCCAGAATTCCCTGCCAACAACAATATCATTTGGAAATAGCAAAGAATCAGGAAGAAAGCCAAAGAGATGTCATGGCATTGACACACATGCGCGCACACACACACAACGCATATCTTGTGAGAGCTCCTCTCTACCTCTCTCAGGTCTGACTTTCCCAGTTCCAACAGGCCTGCTCACGCCCACTGGTGGGAAGAGTGCAGATCTAAGAAGCAGACGGCCTGGATTCTAATCCTGTGCAGCTCTAGGTCTTGGTTTTCCTCCCTTGCACATGGAAGAGGCCTCGGTAGATGACAGGTAATAGGGAAACAGGTTTTCACCTGGTGCTCAACTCATGGGCAATCGTGGTCTCAAGGTGGATACTCAGGCTGAAAGTCTCACTTAACAGAGAAAATGCAAAAGCACCAATGAGAACCATGTACCAGAGGCCTGGAGGCGCCCATGCCACAGGCTGATATTCCCTGCAAGAGAGGACCTGATGCCTACCATCCGTAAATTCTTAGATGCTGAAAAATGACCAGCAAGAGGCAAGCACACTGAGAAGAATTAGGAAGGTCCCTTGTGGCACAGCAGAAGCTGGCATTGCTGCAGCTATGGTGCAGGTTGCAAAGACAGCACTGGTTTGATCCCTGGCCCAGGAACTTCAACTGCTGCAGGTATGGTCAAAAAAAAAGAGAGCAAAGAATTAAAAAGTGAAGCAGGAGTTCCCATCATGAAGCAGCAGAAACAAATCCAACTAGGAACCATGAGGTTGAGGGTTCAATCCCTGGCCTTGCTCAGTGGGTTAAAGATCCAGCGCGGCTGTGGCTATGGCATAGGCCAGCAGTTGTAGCTCCAATTCGACCCTAGCCTGGGAACTTCTGTATGCCTCGGGTGTGGCCCTAAAAAGAACAACAACAAAAAAAAAGTGAAGCTGTCCAAAGCCGACTAAGCACCCACATCTATGGGCATCACTCTACTGCTTCCTGGGCTAGTTCTGCGCGGTTCAGCTCCCTTGGCAGTGTCACTAACAATAAACTTTATACCTCTTTTCAGTCTTTGCCTCCTTGAAACATTCCTGCTTTCAACGGGGGGCAAGAATCAGGGCAATTTTGCTTCCAGCCTCTGATTAGTCTAGTGGCTAGGACTCCTTGTTTTCATCCAGGCTGCCCAGGTTCAATCTCTGAGCAAAGAATGAAAATCTCACTCCAAGCCATCATGCGCTGCTGTCTCTCCAAGATCAGTTCTACTTAGGGAGGCAAACAAATGCATAAGACACTTCCAGCACAAGAGTCACCCCAAACATAGGTCACATTTTTTTAGTTTCAGTGCTTTCCGTTTGGGGAGAGTAAATCCCTCAGCAACATGGAAAAACGTTCACTCATTCAGGCTTATTCCTCGAGAGCTTCTGGACAGTTTAACTGGCTTTAGTGTGTCTTAACTAAGTCCAAACTGCAAAGTGAAAGAACACTTCAGATCTGACACCTCCCTTCATTCAGTCCCTTCTCCGGACTTGGAAATGCAGGAGTCCTAGCAGAACGGAGGAAAGACTTAAGAGATTTTTGTTAACAACAATAATTATGATGCTTTCCCTTAACAAATGGGGAGGAGAGGGGACCAGAGTGGGTAAGTTCCTAAAAAACTCTGAAGTTGTTGAAGCTGTAGAAGCAGAACCCAGGTGATCCTGGACAAGCTGGAGGATTATATCAAGGAAAAAAAAGAAGCACTCAAGACATGCTCTCGTTTAATTTCAATTTCCCCATCTTTCAGTAAGACGCAATACTCCTCATGTCATTTCACAGCCCACTTTCCTTCCTTCTGCTTTGAGGTTTTAGAATTACCTATAGGACGTTCCCGTCATGGCACAGTGGTTAACGAATCCGACTGGGAACCATGAGGTTGCAGGTTCGGTCCCTGGCCTCGCTCAGGGGGTTAACGATCCGGCATTGCTGTGAGCTGTGGTGTAGTTTGCAGACTCGGCTCGGATCCCATGTTGCTGTGGCTCTGGAGTAGGCCGGTGGCTAAAGCTCTGATTGGACCCCTAGCCTGGGAACCTCTATATGCCACGAGAGCGGCCCAAGAAATGGGAAAAAAAAAAAAAAAGAGAGAGAGAGAATTACATATAAATTATCTGTGGTCCACAGAGAGGTAATAAGCAACTGATCCTACTTTGACAGTAGGCTTTATTTAAATTTTGAGCTCCACAACCAACATTTTGCAGCTCACTCTAGGCAGGAGATAGCCGGGCCCCTGGCTGAGCTGCTGCAGCTGGTGTCTTGATGACATTTCTGGATAAGACACCTGTAGGCCAGGTGAGAGAAAAGGTGACTACAATTTCCTCTTGTCTTTCCTCAACTTTGGTTGAGAGGGACTCTCCAGCCCAGTGCCTGCACAGAGAAGGTCCTCCATCTAAGGAGGGGGCCCAAGGAGAGAGGGGTTGCCAGTGCATAATATATCCTGCCAACCTCCCAGAAACCTGCCTGCTGAAATCCATCTTGGCTAAAAGGGGCACTGGCCTACCTCAAAGGACCCTCTGAGGTAGGAGGTAGATGGGCCCCTGGGCTGAGAGCAGCTGGGACTTGTTTTTCTTTGACACCTCAAGGAAAAAGTTAGTTGAAGGAGCTGAGCTCAGCTGGAGTAGAGAGATAAGATTGTTAGAAGGAGGAGTTCCCGTCGTGGCACAGTGGTTAGCGACTCTGACTAGGAACCATGAGGTTGTGGGTTTGATCCTTGGCCTCGCTCAGTGGCTTAAGGATCCAGTGTTGCCATGAACTGTGGTGTAGGTCAAAGACACGGCTCGGATCCCTCGTTGCTGTGGCTGTGGTTTAGGCCGGTGGCTACAGCTCCAATTAGACCCCTAGCTTGGGAACCTCCATATGCTGTGGGTGTGGCCCTAGAAAAAGACAAAAAAAAAAAAAAGACATTGTTAGGAGGAGGAGGAGGAGGAGGAGGCAGAGAGTGGGGCAATGAGACCTAAAGGACAGTTTGTTGACCAACAGAGTGGTCAGGAGCTCTGAGCAGGTGAGACTTGGTGCTTGATTTTTTATAGACCAGGGTCATTTTGCTAAGCCATGAAGCCCGTGGCCTTGGGGCTACCTTTGTCTTTGGGAACTCATCCGTTACAGGGGCCTGTTCAGTAAGGAGAAGTCTGCATCCTTTTAGGCCTTGTTTCATTTTCCACCTAAGAAAGATGACCATTCAGTCACTACTGGGGTCAAGGAGCCCTCCCTGATCACACATTGCAGTAAGACTCCTGGGGTCAGAAAGGGAGGAGGCACCAGGCCATAATAAGTCCTAATACCATCCCAGCACCCTTTGCTCTGGAATCCATCTTTGCCAGAAGATATGCACGCACATTGGGGATGGTCTTGGGTCCAGTCAGGTGTTAGAATTAAAACAAGATAACTGACTAAAGGTAAACAAAGACCTGGAAGAACCATGCTATATAAGTGATTTTTTTTTTTTTTGGTCTTTTCTAGGGCCCCCTCCTGCGGCATATGGAGGTTCGCTGCCCTACGCCACAGCCACAGCAATGCGGGATCCAAGCTGCGTCTGCAACCTACACCACAGCTCACAGCAACGCCAGATCCTTAACCCCCTGAGCAAGGCCAAGGATCAAACCCACAACCTCATGGTTCCTAGTCAGATCCATTAACCACTGCACCATGACGGGAACTCTGTTAAATAGGTGATTTAAATCACCTCTCTGGTGTGCTCCTCACTCAGGGGGACACCGGCACCCCTCTTTGGGGTGTGTGTTACTTCTTTGCTTCTGACTTAAATAAACTGCTTCTCTGTGTGCTCTCCTACATGCTGTCCTGTGACTCTAACAAGAAACTTTATACCTGTTTTTACAGTTTTTGCCTCCTTGAAACATGCTTGCTTTCAACAGGGGGCAAGAATCTGGGCAATTCTACTTTTAGCCTCGAGCTACTCCAGGGACTAGGACTCCTGGTTTTCATCCAGGCTGCCCAGGTTCAACTCCTGAGCAGAAAATTAAGATCTCACTCCAACCCATCGCTCACTGCTGTCTCTCCGAGAACAAGACCAAATGCAGGTACAAACAAGATAGTTGGCTAGAGACAACCCCTCACCCCTGCCAACCCAGAGGACTGCCCCCCCATCCCCAAAAGTGACCTAAGCTGCTTTTACTGCACGCAGTTCATTCTGCAAGCTCACCTGTGTGTGCTCTTTCACACGTACTGTGCTTTTTGGTTTTTTTAATCTTTTTTTTTTTTTTGTCTTTTTAGGGCCAAACCTGCAGCATGCAGAGGTTCCCAGGCTACAGGCCCAATCAGAGCTGTAGCTGCTGGCCTATGCCACAGCAACACCAGATCCAAGCCGTGTTTGTGACCTACGCCATAGCTCACGGCAACGCCGGATCCTCTACCCAATGAGTAAGGCCAGGGATTGAACCTGCGTTCCTCACGGATGCCAGTCAGATTGTTTCCTCTGAGCCACGATGGGAACTCCACACGTACTGGGCTTTTAATAAACCCTGCACCTGCTTCACACTCTTGGTTCCCTTGCTGAATTCCTTCCCCCAAAAAGACAAAGACCCAGGTCCTCTCACTGTTTCTCATGCTCAGAAACAGCTTCCCACTGGGCTTATACAGACCTCTTTTCCACTACAACCAGGAGGCAGGAGGCCAAGGGAGAGGTAAATAGTACTCGCACCACCATGGTGCCAGGTGCTGCCCCTCACTGGTAGCGGTGCAAGGGGACATGGAAACTTGAACATAAACACGCAATTCTTCTCAAGAAAGGAGTGAGTATCTTACTGCGTGACATAGGTGGCAAGTAGCTGCTAATTCACAAAATAACAGTGTTTTTAGAAAACTCAACACATTTGTTTGGGGCTTAAAGTGGATTTCTCCCACACAAAAGAATACAGGGCAACCTACTAAAGCTTGCTTAATCCATAATAATATTAGCTAACCACATAGCTCACATTTAATCTCTTGCTCTTGGCAAGGTACAACAACTATTATCATCAGCTATTCTATCGCCCTCACTTTATTTTATTTATTTTTTATTTATTTTATTTATTTATTTATTTTTTGTCTTTTTGCAATTTCTTTGGGCCGCTTCCGCAGCATATGGAGGTTCCCAGGCTAGGGGTCCAATCGGAGCTGTAGCCACTGGCCTACGCCAGAGCACTAGGGAGTAGTAGAGCCACAATTTGCCTCTGTAGACTCTTTGCTATTCTTCTTGCTAGGATACAGAAGGTGAACAGCATGGGCCTGAAATCTCGATTTCCTATAGAAGGGGAACTGGCTGTGTGGGAAGGAGACAGCAAGCTAGGAAGCAGTTTTTCTCCCCTGCCCTCAAGGGCACCGTCATCATTCAACAAATACCTGAAGAAGGCATCTTGCTTTGAGTGTCCTTTCCTCTCTCCAGGAAACCTCTGCCCTCAGCAGACAGACCTGGATGCCCTCTATGAGAGCCCTGCCCCAAGCAGCTCAACCATTCCTCTCACCAAGCTCCCAACCTCACCACCAAGCTCCACCTCACTTTAAAAGCCCTATTCCTAGTCCTGTTGAAATAGGAGCTGCTGTTGTGGCGCAGTGGTTAACGAATCCGACTAGGAACCATGAGGTTGCCAGTTCGATCCCTGGCCCCGCTCAGCAAGTCAAGGATCTGGTTGGTGTTGCCATGAGCTGTGGTGTAGGTCGCAGATGGGGCTCAGATCTCACGTTGCTGTGGCTCTGGCGTAGGCAGGTGGCTACAGCTCCAATTAGACCCCTAGCCTGGGAACTTCCAGATGCTGAGTGTGTAGCCCAAAAAAGTGGAAAAAAAAAGAAAGAAAATCCTATTAAAATAACCTTAACTCTTGTAATGTTTTTCTTTTTTTTTTTTTTTTTGTTTTTTAGGGCCACACCTGCAGCTGTGGAGGTTCCCAAGGCTAGGGGTCAAATCAGAGCTGCAGCTGCTAGCCTACACCACAGCCACAGCAACACAAGATCTGAGCTGCGTCTGCGATCCACTCTGCAGCTCACAGCAACACCAGATCCTTAACCCACTGAACAAACCCAGGGATTGAACCCACGTCCTCATGGATACTAATCAGGTTCATTATCGCTGAGCCACAGTGGGAACTCCCATGATGTCTTTTAGAGTTTAACTGTTATAAGTAACCTCTACTTGGTAGAATTTGAAGCAAATAAAAATGGAATGGAAAAAATTAAGTAGCTACCTAAGTTCAAGAAGTTGAACAAGAAGCTGTTTATCTGCCTGGCCCAGCAATCAGCTCTTATGTGTCCATTTTGGATTCCTAAATTTTTCTCTTCATGAGTTCAGAGAATCCCTTAAAAGCTTGGAGGTTTTCACAATCCTGTAGCAACAGGATTCCAGAGGTTTGTCAGAAAGGAGTTTGGGGAAAGTGGTTTCTCACACAGGTTTCAACATACTAGAACATGCTGGTTTCAACAGTATTTCCACGAAAAGCACCGTCAAAGGTCAGTGTCCTTCCTTCATTGGCACTTGGTACCCACACCCAAGGGGACTGAATCTGAAATGGGCAAGGACAGGCTGTCAACACGAAGCCAGCACGGCTCTCAGTTACAAAGGATCCAGACCAAACCAGCCCCCCTTCTGGGACTTTCCTTCTCAGGAGATTAGGGTTACTGTCAGCACCAAAAGAAAGCTGATCAACAGAGTTCTCTGTTCTCAGACCACAGGTGGATTCTTTGAGTCATTCCATCACACCACCCGCTGCTTTTCTATCTTCTAAAAAAAAATACCGCACCTGATATACTTGAGTAGGTTGGGGAAGAGAATCTGTAAGGTTTAAGGTTAAAAGGTAAATCAACTCCACTTCCTGGCGGTTCAACAGAAAACAAACACTTGTGGGATTCAGATCATTTAAGTTTGTTAAACTCAGAACATGGGGGTAACATAATTCACTGTTAGGGGGCTGGCCTGTGCCCTGGGGGATGTTTAGCAGCTGCCTTGGCCTCTACACACCACATGCCAGTAGCAATCCCCCCTTCTCCCTCAAAAGGGGAGACAATCAGAAATGTCCCAGACTACTGCCCACCCATCTTCTGTCTGGAGAATGGGATTAAGAGCAAGAGCGATGGAGCCAGATGGTCTGTTTCACACCCAAGCTCAAATGCAGCCTAGTTATGCAGAATTCTTTACCTCTCCAGGTTTCAATTATCTTTTTTTTTTTTTTTTTTTTTTTTGCTTTTTAGGGCCACGCCCAAGGCATATGGAGGTTCCCTACAGCTGTCGGCCTACACCACAGCCAGAGCAACTCAGGACCCAAGCCACGTCTGCAACCTACACCACAGCTCACGGCAATGCTGGATCCTTAACCTTGAGTGAGGCCAGGGATCAAACAAGCAACCTCATGGCTCCTAGTCGGATTCTTTTCCACTGCGCCACAGTGGGAACTTCTCAATTACCTCATTTTAAAGCGGTAATAAAAATATCTAGGAGCTCCTGCTGTGGCACAATGGCATCGGTGGCATCTTGGGAGCACCAGCCTGGCACAGTGGATTAAGGATTCAGTGTTGCCACAGCTGCAACTGAGGTTGCAACTATGGCTTGGACCTAATCCCTGGCCTGGGAGCTGTATATGCCAGTGGGCGGCCAAAAATGATTTATTCTTATTTATTTATTTTGCTTTTTAGGGCCTCACCCATGACATTTGGAAGTTCCCAGGCTAGAGGCTGAATCGGAGCTACAGCTGCCAACCTACACCACACCCACAGCAACGCATCTGCGACCTACGCCACAGTTCAGGGCAACTCCGGATCCTTAACCCACTGAGCGAGGCCAGGGATTGAACCCGCATCCTCACAGATGCTAGTCAGATTAGTTTCCACTGTGCCACAAAAGGCACTCCAAAAATGATTTTCAAACAAACATCTACTTCACTGGGTGAGGATTAAATGCATCAATTCAGGAAAAGTTCTTAGCACAGAGCCTCTTAGCACAGGGTACATCTCCCCTCCAGAGAAAAACCTCTACATCTGTTATCATCTGCACCATCAGTCATGTCCCTCCTTCCCCAGGGAGGCCCACACTCCTCAGTCCATCAGGTAGATATGGAAAGTGGTCAAGAAGGCAGGGAGGTGAATGAACACCTGAGTAAAGCAATGCTTTTATTTTCTGCTCTAACGTGGAAGATAAAGGCAGCTGTTGAAGGAACATACTTTCAGAGATAAACGTCCTGCGATCTTTAAGAGAGGATCCTAGCAACTTGGGAAAGGAGTTCCATGCATGTGGAAGCACACAAAATACTGCCTGCCACATCAGTACACACAGGATGTCACAGTCATCAGCCAGTGATTGCAGCCACTTCCAAGCCTGGAAGCCCTGAGGGAATTCAGGAAGGAAACAAAGAGTACCTGCCATCTAGCAGGCATCAGAATGCAGCCACTCTGGATGGTGCCACCATTTTCAGGATGTGAAACACAGGATACTGGCCCCAGACAGCTGAGGTGCATTATCAAAGGGATATTTTCAGGGAGCCCAGACATAGAAAAGTGCTCAGTTCCTTGACATGAGATACCTAGTTTTCAGATACCAACAGTAATCTTTTGTTCCTATGACTGCCCTTTGTTGCAAATCTCCTATCTATGCTAGCATCCCCTTGCCTCCTCAGAGCAGTTTTCTCAGGATCACTTGAGATGCTGCCCCCCAGGCTTAAGTGCACATTTTGCCCCAAATTAAACTTAACTCTCAACGTTTAGGTTGTGCATATTTTTTAAGTTGACACCTCTTTACTTCCACTCAGAACAAACAAGGTAATGAGAACATTCGTTTGCACCCACTGAAGCCGCAAATACCTGCAGGAGGACAGGCCTGAGAAAGAGGAGTCACACGAGTTCTAGAGGCGAAAGTGTAAGAAAATGAAACCTTGAAATTCAAAAATGGACAAGTGACAGATGATGGGGCAAAAAGTGCCCACTGGGTTTAAAACTTTTTTTTTTTTTTCGGTCTTTTTAGGGCCACACCCGCGGCATGTGGAGGTTCCCAGGCTAGGGGTCGAATCAGAGCCGTAGCTGCCGGCCTGCGCCACAGCAATGCAGGATCCCAGCCACAGCCACAGCAATGCCAGATCCAGACCATGTCTGCAACCTCCACCACAGCTCACGGCAATGCCGGATCCTTAACCCACTGAGCGAGGCCAGGGATCCTCAAGGATACCAGGACAGCAACTTCCCTTAAACCATTTTTAAAGGTTAGTTTTAAGTCTGATACCAAGCTCGTTTCACCAGACAACAGACCAATAAATCAGGTGTTAGGGTGAGTATAACAGCTATATTTGGAAAGCCAGGAATCTGAGAATATGGTGGACTAACCAATGTCCTAGAGAGTCAAACTTTCAGGGGTCTGGGTGTTATTTCTTATATAGAATAAAGACCGGGTAGGTGAGGAGGTAAAGTAAAAAGGCCATAAACTGACTCCAGGAAGGGATGTGTTAACTTCTTTCCTGCAGCCATTTACAGGTGGGCTGGGTCAGGAAGTTTCTCGGGAGCTGAACAAAGGTATATTGGTTTAACATTCAGGCATGGGGGGCAGGGTTTCCAGAAATGGGCCATTGTTTACCCTTTAAACTATAGACAACATCTCTCTAGTGATTAATTTGTAGCAAAAGCAACAGAATACAAAGGGTAACGTAAAAGAAACAGATCTACCATGGAGCCAGATTTGTTTTTCCCTATTATAACTCTTCTCACCAAAATGGGCGGGGTGAGGAGAAATCCTGCTTGTTCTACTTCATAATACCTTATCAACAAGCAGTTAATGAAACACAAGACCCAGAATTTGCCTGATTGTGTCGTGGAGATTATGCCACAATGAAGAAATCTGCCAAGCCCTTTCTAAAAGGGGCTTTAGGCCAGCACAATCCCCAGACGCTGCCAAGCCACAGAGCGCTGGTGATGGGCTCCAAGTGTGCTCTGGGATGGAGAAGAGAAAGGGGCTTGTTTCACAGACAGTTCTAGGGGGCATGACCTCAGCTGTCACGGAGGCCAGCAGTCTCAAGGGATAAGGAGTGTACTCTTCTCCCCATCAAGTGAAAACCTATGTGCAACTCCCAAAGTATAGACTATGTGGATGCACTCTTAACACTACGAATGTTCTTACATAGTCACGTAACACGTATTTATCTACTACTGACCAAGCACTGTGCTAGGACCAAGTAGTACAGTCACTGCCCTCATGAAGCTCACATTCTAGTTGATGACTCATCAGCCCCCAAATTCTAGCCAAACTGGGACATGTCACAGCACTGAGGCAGAAAGCATCTGATCCAGTTCAGTCCCCTGATTTTCCTAAAAGGAAATCTGAGGTCCTGGAGTTCCCATCGTGGCTCAGGGGTTAATGAATCCGACTAGGAACCATGAGGTTGCAGGTTCGATCCCTGGCCTTGCTCAGTGGGTTAAGGATCCAGCGTTGCTGAGAACTGTGGTGTAGGGTAGGTCGCAGACGAGGCTCGGATCTGGCATTGCTGTGGCTCTGGCATAAGCCGGTGGCTAGGGCTCCAATTAGACCGCTAGCCTGGGAAATTCCATAGGCTGAGGGAGCAGACCTAGAAAAGGCAAAAAGAAAGACAAAAAGACAAAAAGAAAGACAGACAGACAGAAAGAAAGAAAGGAATCTGAGGTCCAAAAGGTTAGGTTATTGGACTTGACAAATTCAGTGATGGGCATCAGCGGATCAGCAAAAAACATACTGGTTGAGACAACTCAGCAGTCTGGAGGCAGAATGAGCTAATAACTCAGCTTTGGGTCCCACCCTTCTGTATCTACAGTGCAATCAACACACAGTCATGATGTAAAACCAATAAAAGATGGCGCCATAAATAGTTTAAACGATGTTCTATCAACCCCAGCAAGAAAAAAGTACACAGTTGTTGGGGTTTTTTGTCTTGTTTTTTTCTTTTCTTTTTTAGCTGCCCCACGGCACATGGGCAGATCTGAGCCATAGTTGTGACCTATACCGCAGCTGCGTCAGGCAGGGATGGAACCTGTCCTGGTGCTGCAGAACCCCTGCCAATCCTGTGCCACAGGAGGGACTCCAGGAAGTGTATCATTTGAAAGGTGTTCCATCACGACATAGTTAAAGTGATGGCAATTTATGGCATGTGCTGTCACCTTTGGAGGGGCCACAAAACTGAATGGTCTGGAAGCTACAGGCCATGACTGCTAAGTGCCTAAGCCCCTGATGTGCCACCCCCCACCCCCACTTCTGAGAAGCAGGCAGCAGGCACGTCCCTCCCCTGCATGCCCCACACAACCCACATACAGGGTCAACTGCTGGCCACCCTCGCTCCCCACCATGGAAAGGGGTCACTACTCAACCAACACACCCCCAACCGACGGCAGGTGACAAGACAGCCGTCTAGACTTGGGGTTGAGTCTAGCTGCAGTGGCTCCATTCAAAGACACACTTGCACACACACCTCCTACCCTGGATTTCCCAGCAGTCAGCACTTCATATCATCCTGTTCTTTACCCATCTCCAAAATGACCCATAAAAGGTGACATTTCAAAACTGTTTTCACATAAATGAACAGAAAAACTGGAAACAGAAATGTCACACAATGGCCTCAGGTTTGGAAAACCTAGGGCCATACCTGGATGGCACCAGGCCTCCAGGGAGCAGCGGGGGAGGGCGGGGAGAGGCAGGAAGGGGAGAGAGAAAGGCAGGTCTCTCCTCCTGGGTCACCCTCACCCATTGCGCTGCATGAAAGCCTGGTGGCCACATGAAAAGTCTTGATTTAACAGCCTTTTCTCAGGGCTGAAGTAACAGCTGCACTGTTTCCCTACAGCTGAGAAAACACTTTCTCACAGTCAATATCTCTGTTCTTCAGCTCCTCCAAACTTCAGGAAGCCTTCTTTCCAGCCCTCCTTTCCTTTCATCCCTAGAGCTGATCTGCTCCTCCCACTTCTAGCTTGAAGAGGAAGGAACCAAGAGGTGTGGGCCCCCGTGCCCCCCCCCCCCAACGCAGACATCTGCACTTTTTCCATGGAAACGCTGCCTAGATGCCCAGTGGAGTCTATCGGCAAATCCCCTATCCTCTTCTGAACCAAGGCCTCGTGACAAGGCCAGCTGGCAGCAAACCCTGGGTGGCACTTCTGATGATGCGTTATTCAGGGCCTGGCTGCCTTGGTGGCACCAGCTGGCAGAGAACGCTCATACACGTGCAAATGCCCCAGCAACCGTGCCCCCAACCTGAGAAACTTCCTGCTAATGTTCTTAAAATATATTTGCAAAAGGAAGTGAGGCCACACTTGAAAGAGCCCATGAATCGTGTTTGTTCCATCCAAGTATCAACAGAAGTGAAAACATTCTCTGCCCCAACCTTCACCTTTGTTACTTTTTAATTCATCAGAGCACTGGCTGAGGAGCACAGGGTGCAGAGGGGAGTCTAAGGAGGCCTCGGGGCGGGGGGGGGGGGGGGGGGGGGGAGTGTGTGGCAATTCTAATGAAAGATGTCACTTACTCTTGCCAGCAGTGGCACTCCCTCTGCTAAAGATAGAGCCCTTCTATCAGCCCTAGACCACGAAAGAACAGTACAAAATCAAACACCGTGACCGCAAAGCCAGGCTGACACAGACTAAATGAACTGTTATTGGGCTGCAAGGTAAACAGGCTCAAAGGGAAGGCAGTTCAGGAAATTGACTTTAATTACTGTCATTAGTTCAGTCAAACCTGGTGTTTCTCAAGCTATCTGGGTGGGGTGCATAGATGGTGGACGAGTAAAGGTTCCTTGGAAGATGGGATCTGTATTTTTTTTTTTTTCCCATTTCTTGGGCCGCTCCCATGGCATATGGAGGTTCCCAGGCTAGGGGTCCAATCGGAGCTGTAGCCGCCAGCCTACACCACAGCCACAGCAACGCGGGATCCAAGCCACGTCTGCGACCTACACCACAGCTCACGGCAATGCCAGACCCTTAACCCACTGAGCAAGGCCAGGGATCGAACCCGAAACCTGTGGTTCCTAGCTGGATTCATTAACCACTGAGCCACGACAGGAACTCCAATGGGATCTGTCTTGACCCTCCTTCCCCCAGGGAAATCCAGGACCTGGTGTTCCAGGGACCCCAAGTGGGGGAGGGGAAGACTGGGGCCATGGGAGGGCTGCTGGGAGGCCCTTCTGGAAGTGGGGGCCCCACCCTCCAAGGAGAGGGGGGAATTGGCCACACACAGGGAGTCCCCACAGACAGGGAGCTGGAGCGTGGGGTGGAGGAGGCACGGCAAAGGCATAACTAAAAAAACCTCCCTGGCCCCCAACTGGGTAGTGGTGGGAGGCTCAGGAAAGTGAAGAACTCTCTGGAGTGAGCTAGTCTGGTGGGGATGTGGGTGTGAACACAGGATCACAGACAAGAGGCCTGGATAAGGGGACGAACAAAGGAAGTGCAGGAAGGCCCCCAAAGAGACCAGCCTAGAGCAGAACCAAGGCAGAGACTGCTTCACAGCAAGAGCAGAGCGACCTCAGCAAATTCTAAATAGCCCAGTGCTGCTCCCAGGCCAGTGGCAAGGGCATCCCTGGGAGCCTGTCAGTTTCCACCGCGCAACTACTCAGAACTGGAAACTGCTGGAGCTCCCACTGTGGTGCAGTGGGTCAAATATCCAACTGCATTGGCTCACAATACTGCAGAGGAGAGGGTTCAATCCCCGGCCCGTTGCAGTGGGTTAAAGGAGCCAGTGTTGCTGCAACTACGGCTTGGATGCAATCCCTGGCCCAGGACCTTCCATATGCCACAGGTGTGGATATTTAAAAAAAAAAAAAAAAATTGGAGTTCCTGTCATTGCTCAGTGGTTAACATATCCGACTCGGAACCATGAGGTTGCAGGTTCGATCCTTGGCCTTGCTCAGTGGGTTAAGGATCTGGTGTTGCCGTGAGCTGTGGTGTAGGTTGCCGACATGGCTCGGATCCTGCGTTGCTATGGCTCTGGCGTAGGCCAGTGGCTACAGCTCCAATTAGACCCCCTAATTGGACCCCTGGGAACCTCCATATGCTTCAGTAGCGGCCCTAGGAAAGGCAAAAAGACAAAAAAAGAAAAAAAAAAAGAATTGAACCTATATTTATTTATTTACTTTTATTCTATTTCATTTTGCGCCTCACCCGCAGCACACAGTAGTTCCCGGGCCAGACAATGTCAAATCCCTATCCGCTAGGCCACCAGGAAACTCCAGAACCTGCATTTTAATAAGTTCCCCAGGTGATCTGTGGCTCCTTCGAAGTCCTACCCAAGTTCTGGGAACCAGGGCAAAGGCTGTCCTTCTGCAGCTGCAAGGCCTCTTGGATCTGGAACTAGCAGAGGTGCAGGTGTGTGTTTATGGAAGACATTCCACACCCCTCACAGCCAAGTTTCCGGCTCTTGGCTGAGGAGGACTCCTCAGGGAGGGCAAATAAGGGGATCAAACGCTGTTTCAACATAACAAGAGCCAGAGTTCCTATCGTGTCTGAGCAGTTAACAAACCCGACTAGTATCTATGAGGATAAGGGTTCGATCCCTGGCCTTGCTCAGTGGGTTAAGGATCTGGCGTTGCTGTGAGCTGTGGTGAGGTTTGCAGATGCAGCTCAGATCTGGTGTTGCTGTGGCTGTGGTGTAGGCCAGTGGGTACAGCTATTTGACCCCTAGCCTGGGAACCTCCGTATGCCCTAGGTGGGGCCCTAAAAAGACAAAAGACAAGAGCTGCTTGAATATAACAAGATACATGAGTTACAGCAGATGAGAGTGCAAGTCCAGGAAAAAGGTGTCTTTAAATAATTTATTATGGGATAATGCTCATGGACACATCCCTGGGAAAAGACAGAGTATAAAGACACTAAAATATTAACCCGAGCTATGATGTTTTTCTTTAACTTGTCCTGGTTTTCTCAGGCTTTTAACATTAGCATGAATTTCACAGTAAGTTCATTCGCTTGGGGTACATTAAAGAATAAGACAACTCTGACAAAATCAAAGACTATCAGCAGGAAAGAAATACCAGAGTGAGTTTCAAAAACAGCTTTATTTAAAATGGCCCCAAGCTGGAGTTCCCCTGTGGCTCAGTGGGTTAAGGATCTGGTGCTATCACTGCTGCAGCTTGGGTTGCTGCTGTGGTGCAGGTTCAGTCCCTGGCCTGAGAACGTCCATGTGCTACAGTCAAAAAAAGTAAATGAAATTAAATGCTCCTAACCTCACCTTCTGGGGTAAACACCCCAAGATGTGCTTTGACGTGGGGTACGTTCTACTGTACCATCCTCCCTGTGGAAAAATCAACTCCACCAAGCAACCATGTATGAACCACTGTTTTGTGGTGATTTCTCAGTGGCAGGAAAAAGCTTTGCTGACCCACTCTCTCCAGCCATTACTTCTCAACCTCACCAGCAAGTTCAGTGTCATTAAGAATCTTGAAAATCCATATATAGTGGTCCCTGAACAGAGACTCACTCTGTAAGAACAAAACTGGGTCACATGGGGACCAGACCCCAAAATGTGATTTCACCTACTCCAACACCAGAGTTCTTACACTCTGTTCCTTTTCCTGCTCCTGTGTCACATGCTGGCCCAAAGAGTTTGTCATTAAAACTAAATCACAGTAGCTTTTTCCTAACTTCAGGGACAAAATGTAGCACAGTTATTTTCTTATGTTCTATATTATTTTTTTTTTCTTTTGTCTTTTTAGGGCTGCACCTGCAGCATATGGAAGTTCTCAGGCTAGGGGTCGAATCGGAGCTACACTGCCGGTCTACACCATGGTCCCAGCAACTCGGAATCCAAGCCGCATCTGCCACTTACACCACAGCTCACGGCAATGCTGGATCCTTAACCCACTGAGTGAAGCCAGGTATTGAACCTGTGACCTCATGGTTTCTAGTCGGATTCATTTCCACTGCGCCACACCTCCTCTTATGTTCTATATTCTTTATTCTCTGGTATCTGGGGCCTTACTGACCCAGGAGGGACTGCCCCTCCCAGGCTAACTAATTCCTAGATACAGCAAATTATACCCTCACCCCAGTAAGTAAACCTCTCATATGCAAACCAACCAACTCAGGGCTAAATTCTGGGTCACCCCTTCTATGTGGCACTTAGGCTCCAGGAAGTAATAGTTTTCTGCCCTGATCATCCCAGGGCCAGGTACAGACAACTAGAGACCACCTCTATGCCCCAGAGCCCACTGAAATTATTCAAAGCAGCCAATCGTAAACCTGCTTACTCTGCCATGCCTTGCTTTTCCCAAGGAAGCCACAATAAAGGCTCCAGGTTACTGCCCATGCCTTCCCTTCACTCCTTCTGCCTCCTGACTGACCCTGGTGCTTCCCCCTGCAAGGCATGGGTAAACCTTTAACAGATCATTGTTCCAATGGCAGTCATCTCTTGAGCTCTTCACATCACCACATCTGAATAATAATAAAACCAGGAGTTCCCATCATGGCTCAATGGTTAATGAATCCAACTAGGAACCATGAAGTTGTGGGTTCAATCCCTGGCCCTGCTCAGTAGGTTAGGGATCTGGCGTTGCCTTGAGCGTGTGTAGGTCACAGACGCAGCTCAGATCCCACCTTGCTGTGGCTCTGGCGTAGGCCAATGGCTACAGCTCCGATTAGACCCCCAGCCTGGGAACCTCCATATGTCACGGGTGTGGCCCTCAGGACAAAAAGACCAAAAAAATAATAATAATAAAACCTACATTTTAAAACACACCCCCAGAATGGCTTCATCTTCTCAATTTTCCTTTCTTAATTCCATATATTTTCCCTAAGCTTTCACCACATGCTCCCAATTATGTATGGGCAGATGGCAAACAGAAAGAACACATCATAAATATTAATGAAAGCCTAGGAATCAGAAGATGATAGTTAGCTTGATTTTTCATGAACAAATATGCTTGGGATTTTATAGGGCATATATAATAATCATTCTGCTATAAAATTATATGTAGTTCATATCACTCATTTTTCTCATGGTACTTGGTAAGAAACACCACGTTTTACAAAGAGTATTCCACCCCTAGAACAAGTTTGCAATTCAGAGTTCTAATCCAATTAAAAGCCATTTTATAGGGGAAATTCCTAGTATACCCTTTGGCAACCAGAATAACTTGAAGTATTCCAGGATAGGAAAAACAAAACAAATAAACAAAAAAATGAGCTATCAGGACTAAGACCCAAAGATTTAACCTTTGATGATACAAAGTACCACCCATCAACTAAAAGTAAGGAGGGCTCTGATTGGCAAACATTTTAGCCCATGTCCAGTTTTCCCAAAGAAGGCAAGGGAGAAACTGGGGAAAGAGTAAAGTAGACAGCAAACACAAAATTAACAGCAGCAACAGCTACTTACAAGTGTGTACAAACGCAATGTATCAAGCACCTATTATGTGCAACATACACCTTACTAGAGTCTTTATATCCAGAAGTTAATTTCCACATAACCCTGGTATCACCAATCTCTACTGTACACAGGAAAGTTGGTCACGTAACAAAGGCACACCTAGTATGTAGAAGAACTAGGATTTCTGCCTCAGTCAAGTACCTCTCAGCTTCATTTCTTTCTGCTATTTAATGTAGTAATGTTTAATTATCAGTGTAACACCTTGATCATGCCTTCAGAAACTTCCTGTCATTCTATCCTGATAACCACCCTTCGTGACAAGCAAGAAGCATAGCTTCTGTTCCACGCTAGCAATAAAAGTAAAGCCTGAATAAGTTACCTATTCTTTTTCTTTCTTTCCTTTTTTTTTTTTTTTTTTTTGCTTTTTATGGCCGAGCCCATGGCATATGAAGGTTCCCAGGCTTGGAGTTGAATCAGAGCTGCAGCTGCTGGCCTACACCAGAACCACAGCAACGTGGGATCCAAGCCGTGTCTGTGACCTACACCACAACTCGGGGCAATGCCGAATCCTTAACCCACTGAGAAAGGTCAGGGATTGAACCTGTGTCCTCATGGATTGCTAGTCAGATTCATTTCCACTGAGCTGTGACAGGAACTCCACTGGAACCCGTTCTTGTTATTTCTAACACAGCACCCCATAGGGATAAGAGTGGTAAGCAGCAAAACCTTGAGTGTGCAAGGAGAGGAGACTTGTAACATAGGAAAGACAAAGAGCAGCTTTGCTACCTTAATGCTACCTTGAAAGAACAAGGTGGTTCTGTGCACATGTGTACTCTACACCTGCACATGCGTGTGTTTACATGTTCTGACATCCACCCAAGAAGAGCAAACACAACTCCAGAGACAAGGAGTTCCCGTCATGGCTCAGTAGAAACAAATCTGACTCACATCCACGAGGACGCAGGTTCGATCCCTGACCTTGCTCAACGGGTTAAGGATCTAGCGTTGCCATGAGCTGTGGCGTAGGTCACAGACTCAGCTCAGATCTGGCATTGCTGTGGCTGTGGTGTAGGCCAGCAGCTACAGCTCCAATTTGACCCCTAGCTTGGGAATCTCCATATGCCGCAGGTACAACCCTAAAAAACAAACAAACAAACAAACAAAAAAAAAAACAGAGACAGAACAAAGCCCCAGATCCCCTGTACTACTTTGAACTGTCAAACTTTGCCCCAGATCCCCTGTACTACTTTTAAGAAGGCAAGAATTATATGCTGTGCTACCACCAAAACACTGAAAATTAAAGCTGGGAGTGTCTCAGGCTACTAGGGAGATTCTTCTACCCAGTACTCATTATAAATTATAGTTACCTACCATTTCTTAAACACTTCCTCTGTATCAAGCACGACACTAAGGCGCTTCCAAGACATTCTTTCATTTAATCTTCAGAAAATCCCTATGATCCCAATACCATTTTATAAGAGAGGAAACCTGAGTCTCTGACTACAAGGGCCATCAGGATTCCAAAAACTTACAACACATCTCCAGGAGACCTGGATTACACTGTTTTGAAGCTAACTCTACTCCCCCACCCCACCCAATACAGAAACATAAAATCAAGAGACTATAGCAAGAATAGGCACCTAAGGCCTAAAGCAGTCAGAAGAGCCCATCAGATTTGCAATTTCCTCACCAGCTCTCACTGAGCATTGCTCCAAAGGTTTGCTACATAAGAGTACAGAAAAGGCCTTCAGCACCAAATAACATTCTGAAAGGCATGTGGCATTCTTCATTCTTCTCACAGGCTGTGGCAGTGGCAGGAGTCATAACTGTACTGAAGTGCAGGTTTTGTTTTTTGGGGGTGAGGGCTGTACCGGCAGCATATGGAAGTTCCCGGGCCAGGGATCAAACCCACACCTCGGAGTTCCCGTCGTGGCTGAGCGGAAACAAATCTGACTAGTATCTGTGAGGCTGCAGGTTCAATCCCTGGCCTTGCTCAGTGGGCTAAGGATCTGGTGTGGCCGTGAGCTGTGGTGTAGGTGGCAGACACAGCTCAGATCCCACGTTGCTGTGGCTATGGTGGAGGCTAGCAGCTACAGCTCAGATTGGATCCCTAGGCTGGGAACCTCCATATGCAGCCCTCAAAAGACAAAAGACACATAAAAAACAAAAGTCGCACCTCAGCAGTGACCCAAGCTGTTGCAGAAATAATGCCAGATCCTTAACCCACTGTACCACAGAGGGAACTCTGTATTGTACTTTCTAGGTGCCAGGTGGGGGCCTAAATTCCTGGTATAGAATCATTTCATCCTGGTAACCCTGTGAGGCAGATACTCATTTACCTTTTTTTTTTTTTTTTAACCGCTATCTCTGCCTCTTCACAAATGAGAAGGTATTACTTAACTTGCTGGCAAGAAAATGTACCACTTTAAAAATCAGAAAGTTTATAAGCTATGCTGACTTTGAAAGAGGGATGGAAAGACAAGATGCAGAAGCAGAAGGGGAAAAGGAAAAAGAAGGTCAATTCCATTTTGTCAAATGAGAAAATGAGGTAGACAGAAGGAAGGCAACCTTCCTAAAGTCCTGAGATGTGAACTCAGGCAGCCTGGTCCCTAGGGCTCTCGCCCACACCTCTGTGGAGCCATGACTAGGTCAGAGCCACCATCAAGAGTCACGGGCACACCCTCAGGACAAAATTATGTTCTAGAGGGGCAAGGTGTTTAAAAGCTTCTAGCAATTATTTTGGACTTGACCTGGCATTTGCAGCAAGCATAAAATCTGAACTGTAACTCAAACAGCCTTTTACCATTGGCCTTCTTCTTTCAACTATTAAGTTAAAAAAAAAAAATGTTAAGTTGCCACACTCTTATTTATGTGATTTTGCACAGAATAATCCATTTCTAAAACATCCTGGGATTCACATTTCTCACATTGCTAACATGAGAATACCTCCCACTCTTTCTAATATAAGTAGAAGGTCATTCCAAACTCTTCAAAGTAAACCACATAACAAGAAGATGCAAAAGCAAAAGACAGAAAACAAAAATTATAAGGCGAATTTTGCAGTTAAGTTCAGAGAGTTCCCTTCCCCTCAAAAGATCTCGATACTTTACATCCATAGGAACAACTCCCACCTCCTGAATTAAATTCTTGGGATTATCTCTTCAGAGACTGCATAAGATGAAACAGATTTCTGACCAACCTTTGAAGTTATCAAATGACTGGAAAATGCTCAATATAAACAAACAAGAATCTGAAGTCACCTACATTAACTATTAGCAGTTTAAGTCATCACTAGGCAAGGGTAAAAGTAAACCGGTAACAAACCTGCTCCCTACAGATAGGTAGGAATCCCTTGGCCAGTGGAGCAATACAGACAGACTAGTTCCCCCATATTAAAATGAAAATTATTTGCCTCTATAAAGAGTACATGATGGGCTGGAGTTCCCATCGTGGTGCAGTGGAAACGAATTCAACTAGGAACCATGAGGTTGCAGGTTTGATCCCTGGCCTTGCTCAGTGGGTTAAGGATCCGGCATTGCCATGAGCTGTGGTGTTGGTCACAGACGCAGCTCGGATCTGGCGTTGCTGTGGCTCTGGCGTAGGCCAGGGGCTACAGCTCTGATTCGACCCCTAGCCTGGGAACCTCCATATGCTGCGGGAGCAGCTCTAGAAAAGGCAAAAAGACAAAAAAAAAAAGAAAGAAAGAAAAAGAGTACATGATGAGATAGAACATGATGGAAGACAGCATGAGAAAAAGAATGTGTGTATATATACATATATTTATGTATATATATGACTGGGTCACTATGTTGTACAGCAGAAACTGACACAACACTGTAAACCTTAATAAAAAATAAATTTTTAAATAAAAAAAATTTTTTTAAAGAGTACATGAGATCAGCCCTGTAAAGTGCTCAACCCATGCACCCAGAACATAGTAAATATTCAGCGTTAGCTCGTATTAAGTGCACATGCCATTCAATATAAGGTTAGTTAACAGCTCTGCGCCTTGGTTACCTCATCTAAAAATAGAGATAATAGTTCCAACATCATAGGATTATTAGGATGAAAGAAAACAGAGTAAAGCACTTAGAACAGCAAAGTTAGTTATGAATACTGTTCTGAGTGCCCTCAAAAAGGAAGTCAAAGTAAATTATATAACAAGAGGCTTACAGGGCTGGGATTGGAATCTAGCAGCTTCAAAGTAGCTAGCAGTTCACTTCCTCAAACCCAAGTCTGCAGCTGATGCTTAGGGAGATATACCTGGCTGTCAGCTCTCTTCCCACTGCTCAAAGAACAAGGGGTCAAGGAACCTATGGACCCTCATTCCCACAGGACAAGGAACCTAAGGGCTCCCTTCTACCTGGCAGCTCCACCTGCTCTAGGAACAAGCAGCTTTCGATTCCTCAACCCCATCACTGAGACCTTGCATCTAGCCAAAAAGTTATTTCCCTCTCAATTTATTTGCCAGCTTTTCCCAGAAGGGATGTGGTAGAGGTGAATTTTATAACTACCCAAACAAATAACAAAAACAAAGACAATGGATCCCGTTTATGCACTACTCACTTCCAAACGCTACGAAGGACTCTATGACATGTGCACAATTGATCCCAACCTGCAAGATACTTTTGTTGTTAACCTCACTGTAGCGATGTGAACCTCCGGCTCAAGGAGATAAGTGGCCCAAGATCACTGCTTGCTAAGGTTGAGGACAGGGCCCAAACCCAAGTGTGATTTAGTGTCAGCATTCTTACCTACCTTATCAAACTAAATGCAGAGGGAGAAATGGAAAAAGGGATTAGTGCTTTTAAAAAACTGTAATTGTTGGAGTTCCCTGATGGTCTAGTGGTTAGGGATCTGGTATTGTTACTGCCACGCTATGGGTTTGACCCCTAGCCCAGGAACTTCCATATGCCCCAGGTGTGGCCAGGAAAAAAAAAAAAAAAAAAAAAGGCCCAATCAAAATTCATTTTCCAATTAAGTTATTAATAAATGAAATTTTGTTTGTTTTTTGTCTTTCTAGAACCACACTTGTGGCATATGGAGGTTCCCAAGCTAGGGGTCGAATCAGAGCTGTAGCGGCTGGCCTACACCACAGCCACAACAACGCCAGATCTGAGTTGCACCTGCGATCTACACCACAGCTCATGGCAACGCCAGATCCTTAATCCACTTAGCGAGGCCAGGGATGGAACCCTCAACCTCGTGGTTCCTAGTCGGATTTGTTTCCACTGCGCCACAACGGGAAGTCCAATAAATGAAAAATTTAAATAGAGAACTGGCTAGTGCTCCATACGGTGAGAAAGGGTATGGAGACTTTAGTCCTGACAACTCTGTGACTCAGGAGCACAGGTTAACTGCGATATATCGACGACTCCAGTTTCTATGGCCACAGTAGGGGTATTTTGTGATCTATATAAACAAAATCATCTCTCACGCCTGCAACAACATCTGCCACAGCCCTACATAACTTATAGTTGGACCTCTGTAAATATTTAATCTCATGATCGCACAAAGAAATGAGTCAACCTTTTTTTTTGTCTTTTGTCTTTTGTTGTTGTTGCTGTTATTGTTGCTATTTCTTGGGCCGCTCCCGCGGCATATGGAGGTTCCCAGGCTAGGGGTTGAATCGGAGCCGTAGCCACCGGCCTACGCCAGAGCCACAGCAACGCGGGATCCGAGCCGCATCTGCAACCTACACCACAGCTCACGGCAACGCCAGATCGTTAACCCACTGAGCAAGGGCAGGGACCGAACCCGCAACCTCATGGTTCCCAGTCGGATTCGTTAACCACTGCGCCACGACGGGAACTCCATGAGTCAACCTTTTAAGAATGACTGTCACCGTCGCCAAATGGCAACCTTTAACCCACTGACTGTCACTTTGTGACTAAACCCAACATGAAGAATTCCTCCAACACAGGGTCAATTAAAAAGATTAAAAGAATTGAGAGCCCAGAAATAAACTCTAACATTTATGGTCAATTAGTTTCTTTTTTTTTCCCCTTTCTTTTTTCTTTTTAGGGCCACACCCATAGCACATGGAAGTTTCCAGGATAGGGGTCAATTGAAGCTGTGGCTGCTGGCCTAAGCCACAGGCACAGCAATGAGGGATCCAAGCCTCATCTGGGACCTACACCACAGCTCACAGCAATGCCAGATCCTTAACCAACTGAGCGAGGCCAGGGATTGAACCCTAGTCCTCATGGATAGTAGGTGCATTCGTTACCACTGAGCCACAATGGAAACTTGTATGGTCAATTAATTTCTGACAAATGGGCCAAGTTAATCTACTAGAAGGAAGAAAAACCGTATTTTCAATAAACACTGTTAGAACTGGATATCAAAAGACAAAAGAATAAAGTTGGGCCCTGTCCTTACACCATATACAAAAATTAACTCAAAATGGATCAAAGACCTAAAGGTCTAAGCTAAAACTAGCAAACTCCTAGAAGAAAACACAGGACTAAATCTTCATGACCTTGAGTTAGGCAAAGCTTTTTTACAAATAAGACCAAAAGCACAAGCAACAAAAGAAAAAGAAAAAAAAATACACTAGACTACATCAAAACAAACTTTCGGAGTTCTCTAGTGGCTCGGCAGGTTAAGGATCCAGTATTGCCACTGCTGGGGCGCAGGTTTAGTCCTTGGCCCTGGAAATTCCACATGCTGTAGGCACAGACAAAAAATGCTAAACTTCTATGCTCCAAATGATGCTATCAAGAAAGCGAAAAGATAATTCACAGGATGAGAAAAGACATTGGCAAATTAGGTATCTTATAAAGAGCTGATATCTAAAACTTAAAAAGTTCTCTTAAAATTCAATTTTTAAAAAATCCAGGAGTTCCCACCATGGCTTAGTGGTTAATGAACCCAACTAGTAACCATAAGGATGAGGTTCGATCCCTGGCCTCGCTCAGTGAATGGGTTACGGATCCGGTGTTGCCATGAGCTATGGTGTAGGTTGCAGATGAGGCTCAGATCCCGAGTTGCTGTGGCTCTGGCTCCAATAGGACCCCTAGCCTGGGAACCTCCATATTCCACGGGTGTGGCCCTAAAAAGACAAAAGACCAAAAAAAAAAAAATCCAATTTAGAAACAAGCAAAAGCAACTTAAAAGACATTTCTCCAAAGAAGATACATGAATGGACAATAAGCATCTGAAAAGATGTTCAACAACATTAGTTATTAGGAAAATGCAAATCACAACCAAAATGATCACTTCACACACTTCAAAAAAAGACAGACAATATTAAGTCTTGGTGATGAGGATATGGATAAATTAGAACCCTCATACACTGCTCATAGAAATACAGATGGAGCAGCCTCTTTGGAGTATGACTTGGCAGTTTCTCAGAAGGTTAAACATAGTTACCCTATGACGCAGCAATTCCACTCCTAGGTATAAACCAAGAAGAAATGAAAACACAGTCACACAAAAACTTGTACACAAATGTTAATAACAACATTATTTAAAACAGCCATAAAGTGGAAACAACCCAAGCAACCATCAACTAACATACGGATGAATAAAATGCCGTATACTGCATAAAACGGAGCGAAGTATGGACACGTGCTATAACATGGATGAACCTTGAAAACATGCTAAGTGGAAGAAGCCAGTCATAAAAGCCACATATTGTACGGTCCCCTTCACATGCAATGTCCAGAACACGCAAATCCTTAGAGTTAGCAAGGAAATTATTAGTTGTCAGGGCTCTGAGGAAATTTGGGGGGAAATTGGGAACAAATGCTAATGGTCACAGAGGGGAGAAAACTGCCCTAATATTAGATTATACTGATGCTTGTACAACTCTGTGAATACACTAAAAAAACACTGAAGAGTTCCTGTGTTGCTTAGCGATAATGAACCCAACCAGTACCCCTGAGGATGCGGGTTTGATCCCTAGCCTGGATCCGTGGGTTAAGGATCCGGAGTTGCCATGAGCTGTGGTATAGGTCGAAGACATGGCTTGGATCTGGCATTGCTGTGGCTGTGGCTTAGGCCGGCAGCTGTAGCTCTGATTGGACGCCTGGCCAGGGAACTTTCAGATGCCGCTTGGGCGACCCTAAAAAGGTAAAACAAACAAAAAACACGGAATTTTACATTTCAATTGGATCAGCTATACAGCATGTGAACTATTGTCTCAAAACTATTTTTAAAAATTCTTTTTTTTAATTAATTAATTCTGTTTGTTTGTTTGCTTGTTTTAGGGCCACACCTGCGGCATATGAAAGTTTCCAGACTAGGGGTCGAATCTGAGCTGTAGCCGCTAGCCTACACCACAGCCACAGCAAAGCCAGATCCAAGCAGAGTCTGGGACCTACACCACAGCTCATGACAACGCTGGATCCTTAACCCACTGAGTGAGGCCCAGGATTGAACCCGTGTCCTCATGGATGCTAGTGAGATTCGTTTCCATTGAGCCACGATGGGAACTCCTATTTTTAAAAATTCTATAAAGAATTTCTTTAATTAAAAATTAGGAGTTCCTGGAGTTTCTGTCGTGGCACAGCGGAAATGAATCTGACTAGGAACCATGAGGTCGTGGGTTTCATCCCTGGCCTCACTCAGTAGGTTAAGGATCCAGCATTGCCGTGAGCTGTGGCATAGGTTGCAGACACAGCTCGGATCCCACGTTGCTGTGGCTGTGTGTAGGCTGGCACCAACAGCTCTGATTAGGCCCCTAGCCTGGGAACCTCCATGTGGTGCGGGTTCAGTCCTTAAAAAAAAAAAAGGACAAAAGACCAACAAAAAAAAAAAAAAATTAGGAGTTCCTGCCATGGCACAGTGTAAACAAATATGATTAGGAACCATGAGGTCGAGGGTTCAATCCCTGGCCTCGCTCAGTGGATTAAGGATCTGGCATTGCCCTGAGCTGAGGCATATAGGTTGCTGATGCAGCTCAGATCTGATGTTCTGCTGTGGCTGTGGCATAGGTCGGCAGCTATAGCTCCGACTGGACCTTAGCCTGGGAACCTCCATATACCTCAAGTGAAGCCCTAAAAAAGAAAAGAAAAAAAAATTTACCTAGCACGGTCATTTTTAGACAAATAATAAGTATTCCAAAGAAAAGAAAAAGAAGAAATGTCAAGTAATAATTTTAAGAGGTTGGACCTTTCTGCTCAACAGAGAAGTAAATGCTTGGGCATTTCTCCAAATCTACTTTCAGGGTAAAAATAGAAATATGAGCGTTTCTGAACACCTGTTAATTTAAACAAGAATAAAGTATCCCCAGGGGCAAATTCCCAGTCCTTAGGAGCAGAAATGGGTCCATGTAATTCCTAAATTATTGGTCAGCTGTAAAATGCTTTGTAAAGTTTACATAAGGTATTTCAGGGATCTTTCAACATTGAGTTTCCTTAAGGGACTGAATATTGGAAATGGCTGGTTCTTAGCACTGGAGCGCCTTCCTACTCCCCCCACAATTTTCTTCTCTTATAGCAAAAAACCAGCCCTTTCAATAGTAACCCACATCTGGCTGCTGCACTCTGACAAAGACTGACTGACAGCTTAACTATGATCTTGGCAACTATTTTTATGGGGGCACACTTTTTTTTGTAGTTCTTTTCACCTCAATATGCTTTAATCAAGAAAAGTCTACATTTACATATGTGAACGGTGGCTAGTGCAGATAAAAATATAAATTACACCATATATCCTTACTGACTGACTGTGCAACCAAATCGATAATCTCATTTTCCCATGTTAATGTAAAAATAGGTTAAATCTGTCATCTCTAAACCCACTTTCTAAATACACATCTCTCTCTCTCATACCCACACACACATGCACACCAACCATCTTCTTGGGTCAGGAGTAATATCAAAATGAAAATAGTGACAGGAAATGCAATCATATAACAGGTTGATTTTCCTACATTTTAAGCTTGCTAAAACAAGCTTGAAATTTTTTAAAGTAACCAACACACGTGTCAAATGAAAAACACACACCCCCCCAACCTCCCATTCCAACTCCACTGAAGTAACCACTGTTGACTATTTTATCTTAAAAACTCTCAAAAAAAAAAAAAAAAAAAAAAAAACGGAGTTCCCGTCGTGGTGCAGTGGTTAACGAATCCGACTAGGAACCATGAGGTTGCGGGTTCGATCCCTGGGCCTTGCTCAGTGGGTTAAGGATCCGGCATTGCCGTGAGCTGTGGTGTGGGTTGCAGATGTGGCTCGGATCCTGCGTTGCTGTGGCTCTGACCTAGGCTGGCGGCTCTAGCTCCGACTCGACCCCTAGCCTGGCATTGCTGTGGCTGTGGCATAGGCCGGTGGCTACAGCTCCAATTCGACCCCTAGCCTGGGAAACTCCACATGCTGAGGGAGCGGCCCAAGAAATGGCAAAAAGAAAAAAAATAATAAAAAGAAAAAATAAATAAAAATAAAAACTCTCAGAGGAGTTCCTACCGTGGCTCAGCAGGTTAAGAAACTGACATAGTGTCCATGAGGATGTCTGTTCAATCCCTGACCTGGCTCAGCTGGTTAAGGATCTGGCATTGCTGCAAGCTATGGCCAGGTCACAGATGGGGCTCAGATCTGGCGTTGCTGTGGCTGTGGTGTAGGCCAGCAGCTGCAGCTCCAACTTGACCCCTAGCCCAGGAATTTCCATATACTACAGGTGCAGCCATAAAAAGAAAAAAAACCCAAAACTCTCAGAAACCTTTACGCATATTCAAGCATCTATGCTTATCAATACATCTGTGCCTCATTCAATACATATGGGCCTATTCCTTTTGAAAGCCTTAAACATGGATTCATCATACACAGATTGTTTTGGGATTGGGTTTTTTTTTTGTTTTGGTTTGGTTTTTTTTGGCCATATCCACGGCATGTGCAAGTTCCCGGGCCAGGAGTAGAACTATACCACAGCAGCGACCCAGGCCACTACAGGGACAATGCCAGATCCTTAAGGTGCCGTGCTGCAAGAGAACTCCCGCATACTGTTTCTTGACCCTTACTTTATATCTTGGACACCTCTGTCTACAAACACAAATTTACCTCATTCTTTTTAAGGGCAAGATAATATTCCATCATAAAGATGGCTAATAACGTTTCATCTTAAATTAGTCTCCAGTATCAATGATTAAGATGTTCCGTGTTCACTTTTACTACAACAACAGCAGAAGTGCGAGGTCCAAGAACATGAACATATTTAATTATGATTCAAAGAGACGATGCTAATTTAAGGATTCCTCTCCAAAGGTAAATGAACATGAACCCACAAAGGTGGGTGTTTCTTTCACCTTGTGATACTTGTTATACTTTTTAACGTTGCCAGCCTGATTAGTGAAAAATATATCCATTCTGAATTGTAGTTTTTGTTTGTTTGTTGGCTTTTTAGGGTTGTACCCACAGCATATGGAGGTCCCCAGGCCAGGGGTCAAACTGGAGATATAGCTGCCAGCCTACACCACAGTCACAGCAAGGCCAGATCCAAGCCACATCTGTGACCTATGCCACAGCTCACAGCAATGCCGGATCCTTAACACACTGAGCGAGGCCAAGGATAGAACCTGAGTCCTCATGGATGCTAGTCAGGTTTGCTTCCGCTCATCCACAACGGGAACTCCGAACTGTACTTTTAAATTAAAAGACTGAGGATCTTCTCCCATACTTATTGGCCATTTGCAACTATCCATGACTTGTCTCCTTTTCTATTGTGTGTCTTTTCTGTTGTTTCATAAGAACACCTTTTGGTTTTTGTTTTTTGGGTTTTTGGGGGGTTTTTTTGGTCTTTTTGCCATTTCTTGGGCTGCTCTCGCAGCATATGGAGGTTTCCAGGCTAGGGGTCGAATTGGAGCTGTAGCCGCCGGCCTACGCCACAGCCACAGCAACGAGGGATCCAAGCCGTGTCTGCGATCTACACCACCGCTCACGGCAACACCTGATCCTTAACCCACTGAGCAAGGCCAGGGATTGAACTGCAACCTCATGGTTCCTAGTCGGATTCACTAACCACTGAGCCCTGATGGGAACTCCCAAAAAAGACCTTTTGTAAAAAGAAATCTGTCCCATGAATCATTGTTTTTTTTTTTATTTTGTTTACATTTTGCTATGGACAAGTTTCTACTTTTTATATATCAAATTCATCAATTTTGCTTATGCATCCTCTGCCACCATTACAAAAGCCTTTACTATTCCAAGATTAAAAATTTCTTCACCTTAGGAGTTCCCTTGTGGTGCAGTGGGGTAATAAAGTTCTGGCATTGTCACTGAAGCAGCTCGGGTTGCTGCTGTGGTGCAGGTCCAATCCCTGGCCTGTGAACTTCCACATGCCTCAGGTGCAGCCAAAATAATGTATTCATCTTTTCTCTTAATACTTTTTTATGGACCCACTTTTTACTGATTTAAATGTGGTTAAATATTAGAGTAACATTACTAAAAGGCATGGACCAATCCCCCAAAGAAGCTATTCACAACTTACAACTTGAGCACTGATATTGCCAAGGGAGAGCATCAGCCCTCCCCTGTATTCTGGGCCAGGTCCTGCTCCAAGTGCAAAATCCGAGTAAGGTACTGGATTACCCCCCACTTTACAGATAAGAAAACTAAAGGACACATCAAGGGCATATTGCTGGCAAGGGGCAGAAACTTTATCTGGACTCGGGCTACCTCTCCCCAGAATCAGCTGTTAGCTACTCAACTGTTCTGCCTCTGGACTACCCATAAAAGGTTACAAAATGCATACCAGAAATATGCTAAATTTTCTTACCATAAAGCATTCTTCTCCTTCTATCAAATTCATCTAACTAGCTTAGCTTAAGCGCTAAATTTTCTCTTCCTTCCTTCTTTCTTTTCCTTCCTTCCTCCCTCCCTCCCTTTCCTTCTTCAAGCCTGTACCTGCAGCATACGAAGTTCCCGAGCTAGGGATCGAATCAGAGCTGCGGCTGCTGACAGCCTACACCACAGCCATGGCAACACCAGATCTGAGGCGCATCGGGGACCTATGCCACAGCTTGCAGCCATGCCAAACTCTTAACCCACTGATCGAGGCCAGGGATCGAACCCATACCCTCTGGACACTATGTCAGGTTCTAAACCCGCTGAGCCACAACAGGACTCCCTCAAGCACACTGTGTGTGTGTCTTTTTAGGCCGCACCTGTGGCATGTGGAACTTCTTGGGCTAGGAGTCGAAGAGGAGCTACAACTGCTAGCCTATAACGCAGCCACAGTAACGCTAGATCTGAGCCTGTCTGCAACCCACACCATAGCTCATTGCAACCCCAGATCCTAACCTACTGAGCGGGGCCAGGAGATCGAACTTGCTTCCTTTAGTCGGGTTCTAAACCCTCTGAGCCACAATGGGAATTCCCAATAGATACTTTCTTTGAAAAAATCAGGAGCTCTAAAGTATAAGCTATTTAATTTATAGTCCCTGACTTTTATTACTTTCAAAGTCTTAAAACATCAGGAAGGGGGAATGAAAGGGCAGTGCTTAGTGGAAGAGGAGGGGCCTCTCCCTAAAAACCTGGAAATACGGTCAGACTCACAAAGAGGAGCTAAGAGAATAAGCCTCAGCCTCTTCTGGCACTCCGTGGGCTGCCTTCCTGCTTGCCACGCCACAGCAGGAAAATGAACTCAGAGACTCAGCTCTGCTAGAAAACCCTCAACCCTCTCCTCCCCCATCATAAGGAAATAATTTACTGCTTCATGCCTTTCAAAGCCTGCAGCCAGAAGCTACTGCTGGGCATGACAATTTGCATAGAGTGCCTCATTGGTTAACCAGCTCAATCTAAGTGGTCTAATACCCCTTACTCAGCAACCTGCAACTCTCACAAACTATATCACTTTGTAAGAAATAATGCACACTCTTAAAAACTACTTTCTGTTAAATCCTGTAAATCTATGATTCACACAAAGAGCAGAACTTCTTGAAAAAAAATTCAAACAACTGCTTGGGAGTTTAAGAGAAGAGAGAGGATAAAAGGTTTTTATTGCAGCAAAATGCAGTGTAAAAAAAAAATTGCTGAGATTTCAACTAAAAGATTATGTTTAAAATCTGTAGCCATGAGCTCTTAGTGGAACTGCTTTGCAAAGACAGCGGATGTCTCCAGAAAAAGCCCAATACCTACCTACCCATTCTCTCTTGTCATTTTCCAAATATCCACTGTGTGCTGGGTCCTGGGGCACAGCAAAGGCCAGGGGAGCAGGGTGGCAGGCCCTGCTGCAGCTGATTTGCTGTGTGAACCTGGAAGAAGGGCCTGAGCTCAAAAACACAAGAAGGTGGATATGCCACTGCCTTAAGGATTCATCTGGCTCCAGAAGATGACTGTGACTAACCAGATTCTCACAGTCCATAAGGTATCTGAGAATCGTAACCCACCATCAGGAGTGACAGGCATCAGTTACCACTGACTGACCATCAGAAATCTCAAGGTCAGCAGTGAGACGTTCTCTGGTTTACTGTCAACCAAAGACTTCCTGAGATGGTTCTAGTTCTGAACTGCCTGACCATTATCCTTACAAAGGATCTGGGTGTGCTAGAAGTTCCAATGATTTGGATTCCAAATGAAACTTCACATACCCAGAGATGCAATTCCCCTTGGTCAGCATGTCCCAATTTTGAGCTAATGGTTTAGGGAGACAATGAGGATTCCTTCTCGTAACCAAGAGCAGCTGCATCAAGCTAACTGTGGTCCTCCAAGCCCCAGGAGCCAGAGCCCATTCCACTTTCAACGCTGCCTCTTCTGCTCTACTAAAGGACTGCATCCGTCACTCCGATCAGGGCCAGTCAGTCACTTAGGCCTTGGGAGGCTGACAGGAAGAGGAATTCAAGCGGAGCTCGCTAAAATGAAATAGCGCTCTTTCCCAAGCTAGGAAGTTCCTGTCTCTGGAGTTGTTCTCTGACTATAGAACAAGAAGTCTGAGCACAGTTGCGTAGGAGAAACGGAAGACCCTTCCAGCCACTTCCAGCACCCAGCTTTCTGGGAGTTGGTCCAAAGAGAGGTGGGGGGGCCTGCCCCTCCCTCATGCAGCTAACAGGCTGTGAACTGGTCAGCCTTTCTGAAGGAGGTTGGCCTTGTCCAGGGCTTCTGAGCGATGCATTTTGTAGTTGGTGCTGCTATACTTGCTCTAAAACTACACATTTTTTTTCCAACAAGATTGATACTGAAGGAGGTCAGGAGACAGCAGAAAGATGAGCTCCAGGACAGACATTTACCACCAGCTACCTGTTGATACTTCAAGATAGAGGTAACAACAACAACAAGATAAACAACTGGGCTTTGCCTTCTGTGGACACTTTATTTAAACAGTTACAAAAGGGGTAGAGAGAGACTAAGCCCTGTTTAGGCAAAGGATCAAGAGGTCACACACTTCCCATTCTTGGGGTCAGGAAGACCCCAACTACACATGTGCAAAAAGACTCTCAGGGTCAAAAATGGAGGGAGCACCACCCCGTAATGAGTGGTGTCAGGTTTCCCACAAGCCTTTGTGCTGGAATCCATCTTGGCTAAAAGATACACCGGCGCATTTGGAGAGGGTCCTGGGTTCTATCAGGTGTGAGAGATACAACAAGATTAACTGACCAAAGGACAACAATTCCGGGAAGAACTGCCCTAGTATAAGTGATTTAAGTCATCCCTTTGACATGCTTCCCACTGGCGGGGGTGTCCACACTCCTCTCTGAGTATGTTACTTTGCTTCTGATTGCCTGTGTGCTCTCCACAGGTACTGTGCTTACAATAATAAACCTTGGGCTGTTTTTACGGATTTTGCCTCCTTGAGACACACTTATTTTCAACGGGGCAAGAATCAGGGCAACTCAACTTTTAGCCTCTAGCCCCTAATGGTCTAGAGGCTAGGACTCCTGGTTTGTAGCCAGGCTACCCAGGTTCAATTCTCAAGAAAGAAATCAAGATTTCTCTTCAAGCCATTGCTCACTGCTGTCCCCCCGGAATCATTCAGAGCATCTCATCCCAAAATATGCCACTTTGGCATATCAATTATTTTCAGTAACAGGCACCTGAGAAACAACAGGTGCAAGGAGGGCACTCTGACCCTTATGGTTCCTCCTGCTTGAGAAACAATAGGTGCAAGGAGGGCACTCTGACCCTCATGGTTCCCCCTGAAAGCAGGAGATGAAACTCCCACATCAGAGGTGCCCTCTTTGTCCCAGGACAAAGGCATTCTTATTCAAGGACAAGAAGTTGAGATAGAATTCTACACAAACAGACCTTGTTGAAACAATTTTTATCTTCCTTTCACCCACCCCACAAAGTTTAGTCCCTTCTCCATAACTGCTCTTTGTTCAATCCAATAAAAAGCATATTTGTCAGAGTTCCCGTCATGGCACAGGGGAAACTAATCTGACTAGCATACATAAGGACGCAGGTTCGATCCCTGGCCTCGCTCAGTGGGTTAAGGATCCGGTATTGCCGTGAGCTATGGCGTAGGCCAGTGGCTACAGCTCCAATTCGATCCCTAGCCTGGGAACCTCCATATGCTGTGGGTTCGGCCCTGAAAAAAAAACAAAAACAAAAACCATGAGGTTGCAGGTTCAATCCCTGGCCTTCCTCTATGGGTTAAGGATCTGGTGTTGCCGTGTGAGCTGTGGTGCAGGCCAAAGATGCAGCTTGGATCTGGTGTTGCTGTGGCTGTGGCATTGGCCAGCAGCTGTAGCTCCAATTCAACCCCTAGCTTGGGAACCTCCAATGCCACGGGTGCAGCCCTAAAAGGCACCAAAAAAAAAAAAAAAATTGTCATTTCTTGGGTCTTCATTGCCTTATGAGGGCTCTCAAGTCACATTAAACTTACATTATATAAATGTGTGTGCTTTTCTTCAGTTAAGTTTTGACAGTTAAATTTTCAGACCCAGTCAGAGACCCTAAGAGAACTTTTTCCTCCCCCACCACATTAGGGAACAAAAATGACCATAACAGGACTTGCAATTTTGTTTGTGAGAAACGTTAACTGAAGGCAGAATACTGTGACCAGATGAACTGAGCTGCAGAGGAACAAATGAAACATTCACGCCTCCACTCCACTGAGGCATGAGTCACTCCACGGCACATGTGGCCTTTCAACTTTCCATCCAATTGCAGCTAATTCTCCAGCCACCATCACAACAACTCACAAGCTGCAACTTTTCCAACACCTGCATCCACAAGCAAATTTGAGGTCTTTTTCAAGGTCAAGTACCAACTATTTCACGGTCTTTATATATCTCTTCAACATTTAACATCTGTAAAACTCTAACACCATTTTTTACAAGGTTCTCTCTCTCTCTCTCTTTTTTTTTTTGGTCTTTTCTAGGGCCGCATTAGCGGCATATGGAGGTTCCCAGGCTAGGGGTCTAATTGAAGCTGTAGCCTCTGGCTAGATTTGAGCTGCGTCTGCGCCCAGCTCACGGCAACGCCAGATCCTTAACCCACTGAGCGAGGCCAGGGATCAAACCCACAATCTCATGGCTCCTAGTCGGACTCATTACCCACTGAGCCAAAATGGGAACTCCGTGTTTTTTTTTGTTTTTTTGTTTTTTTTCAAACATGTCATTGACAAAATTTTTGAATGCTGTGCCCCAACCCTAGTGTCCCCTCAAGGCCTTGGTTTTTATTGTGTGAATCTGCATAGTGGGATTTTTAGGAATGCATATTCATGTTGTGCTATAATAGGGCTATTTCCAGGGCTCTACCCTAAAATAAGACATATGGGCATTAAAAAAAAAAGATTACATAAGTTACCTATAATAGTTTTTAAATTTTTTTTAATTTTTCTTGTCTTTTTAGGGCCACACAGCATGTGGAGGTTCCCAGGCTAGGGGTTGAATTGTAGCTGTAGCCGCCAGCCTAAACCACAGCCACAGCCATGTCAGATCCAAGCTATGTCTGAGACCTACACCACAGCTCACGGGAACACCGGATCCTTGACCCACTGAGCAAGGCCAGGGATCAAACCTGCGCCCTTATAGACGCTAGTCAGATTCATTTCCACTGAGCCATGACAGAAATTACCAATTTTTTTTGGGGGGGGGCGCTTTTTCAGGACCACACTCACAGCATATGGAGGATGGCTAGGGGTCAAATCGGAGCTACAGCTGCTGGCCTGCACCATGGCCACAGCAACATCAGATCTGAGCCACTGTCTACGACCTACACCACAGCTAATGGCAACGCCAGATCCTGAACCCACTGAGGGGGGCCAGGGATCAAACCTGCAACCTCATGGTTCTTAGATTTGTTTCCGTTGCACCACAAAGGGAACTCCCCCAAGAGTTTTTTTTAAAAAAGAAATGTACTAAACATCTGATAAAAAGAAAATAGTGAAACAAATGTTGATGTGATTAAAAGTAATTTGCCATTAAAATGTTCTTACTCTTACATATATGAAAATGTTCATAATGTTATATGAAAATAAGGATATAAAATAGTACATAAAGCATGGTCTAATTTATTTCATTTTAATACTAGAATGAAATAAAACAAGATACTACTAACAGGGTTTGTTCTGTCTAGGATTGCAATGATATTTATTTTCTTCCTTATACTTTTCTGTATTTACCAAGTGTTCTGTAATAACTTTAGTTTCTTTTTTATTATAGCTGATTTGCAGTATATATTACTTTTATAAAATAGTAAATACTGTTTGGGGTTTTTTTTTTCGTCTTTTTAGGGCTGCACCCACAGCATATAAACGTTCACAGGCTAGGGGTCCAATCAGAGCTGTAGCTGCTGGCCTACACCACAGCCACAGCAACTCAATATCCAAATCACATCCTCGGCCTACACCATAGCTCATGGCAACACTGGATCCTTAACCCACTGAGCAAGGCCAGGGATCGAACCTGTGTCCTCATGGATGCTAGTCAGATTCTTTTTTGCTGAGCCATGATGGGACTCCGTAAACACTGTTTTAAAGTTGGTTTTCATGTAACCTTACTTATCATTTGCTATAAAGACTGGATCAGTGTCTAGTAAATCAATCTACCTATAAAGATTTCCGTCACTAATAGTGAAATTCTCATTCTTATTCCTTCTTCCTAGTGCTATATACTATAATCTTTACAACACTTAAAGGCATAAAAAGGCAATAAAGAAGAGAGAATACCGAGAAATCCTCAATTAATGCTTACCCACCCCCTAAAAAAAGAGAGAAAAAAGAACAACGAACCAAAGGGGAAATGGAAACATTATATAGCCTGAAGTTCAAACATGAATGATTATATAACTAGATCAAAAAGCAAATCCCAACTACATGCTGTTTATAAGAGCCAAATTTTTAAATGTGAGACACAGATGGGTTGAAAGTTAAAAGGCTTCAAAAACACACATTGCTAGAAGGCAGAATGAATGATAAATATAGAAATAGTTTCATATGAGATATATGAACAAATATAATTATTGTTGCATGTTCTTAAACAATGTTATGGTAAAGACACCACAAGGAGCACAGAAGCAGGGAAATGAAGGATGAACTTGTGACTATTGAGCTCTTGGTTCTCTCCTTGTAATGAGCACTAGCTGCAAAATACGGACCCAAACCTTGAAAAATTTTGCATGAAAAAAAAAAACCCCACAAACTATCACACTGTCAACTTTTCAAATTGCTTACATGTAGAAATGATATTTTGGATAAATCGGATTAAATAAAGTATATTATTAAAATGAAAAAAAGACAGTTAAAAGGGTAGTGTGGCCCTCAAACAAAAACTTTAAGACGAAAAGCATTAACAGAGATAAAAGGGATCATTTTATAAAATGATCAATTAATTAAGGAGTCACAATAATCTCAAATGTGTATATACCTAAGACTTTAAAAATATATTAAACAAAAACTGAGAGAATTAATGGGAGAAAGAGACAAAACCACAATGACAATCCTATTTGGAAAAGTTAACATCCTTCTCCCAGTAACTCACAGAATTAGACCCCTCTATCATTAAAGACAGATTTGCACAACGGGAGCAACCAACTTGAACACGATAGCCAATAACTGTAGAATTCATCTTCTTTCAAGAGCATATGGAACAGTTCACCAAGGCACATCAAATTCTAGACCACAAAACTGTCACAGCAAAAATCGGGCATGAGAGAGATGATCATGTCCCAGATCTTGGGTGAGTCCCTGGGACAGGCTTGCCAAGTGAAGGTCCTTGGCTTCATGCAGGAGAGAATTCAAGAGTGAATCAAAGTAAAAGCAAGTTTATTTACAGAGATACACACTCCATAGACAGAGCATCTTAGAAGGGGAGACGTGGCCCAGGGCACGCAGGTCATCTCTTCCTAAAGTGAGAGCACCAGGCTATGGGGGTGGTTAGTTTCTTTAAGCTGGGTAATTTCACAGGCTAACAAGTAGGAGGAATATTCTAACAATCTTGGAGAAAGGATGGGAATTTCCAGGAAGTGGGGCACCACTCACTTTTTGGCCTTTTATGGTGGCCTCGGAATAGTCATGGCGCCTGTGGTGTATCATTTTAGCATGCTAATGAGTGCATAATAAGGCTCAAGGTCTACTGGAAGTCAAATCTTATACCATTTTGGTTCTAACCAGTTTTTGAGGTGTCCTGTTCTCAATGGATGTGTTATTCTTGTAGTGGTTGTACCCTGCCCCATCTCAAAACAATAGGTTAAAAAGGAGTGAACAAAATATCTTCTCTGATCACAAGAGTAAATCAGAAATCAGCAGCAAAAACATTCCTGAAAAATCCTCAAAATATTTGGAAAATAACAACACATTTCTAAACAACCTATAGATCAAAGAAGACATCACAAGGGAAATTAAAAATATTTTTTAAATTGTTAAAATATTTTAAATTGAGCAATAATGAAAACAGCATATCAAAATGTATGAGACGTAGAGTTCCCATTGTGGCTCAGCGGAAACAAATCTGACTAGCATCCATGAGGATATGGGTTCGATCCCTGGCCTTGCTCAGTGGGTTAAGGATCCGGCATTGCCGTGAGCTGTGGTGTAGGTCACAGACGCAACTCCAGTCTGGTGTTGCTGTGGCTCTGGCATAGGCCGGAGGCTACAGCTCTGATATGACCCCTAGCCTGGGAACCTCCATATGCCGCAGGTGCAGCCCTAAAAAAATGTATGGGATGTAAATGACTTTAAATACTCAGAGGGGAAAAAAGACCTAAAATAATGGTCTGAATTTCTACCTTACAAATAAATAAATTAAAGGGTAGATTAGGCTCAAAGTAAAGAGGGAAAACACCAATGAAATGGAAAATTACAATGAAAAATTACTAGTTCTTTCACGAGAGTAATTAATTGATAAATTATTATTAGAGTTATTAAAGGAAGAAAAAAAGAAGACAAATTACGTTTACCAGGAATGCATGAGGAGGTATGTGTTAAGCACACCATTATTTAGAATGTTATCTTTTTTTTTTTGTCTTTTTGCCATTTCTTGGGCTGCTCCCACGGCATATGGAGGTTCCCAGGCTAGGGGTCTAATCAGAGCTGCAGCCGCCGGCCTATGCCAGAGCCACAGCAACTCAGGATCTGAGCCGTGTCTGCGACCTACGCCACAGCTCAAGGCAACGCCGGATCTTTAACCCACTGAGCAAGGCCAAGGATCGAACCCGCAACCCCATGGTTCCTAGTCAGATTCGTTAACCACTGCGCCACGACGGGAACTCCTAGAATGTTATCTTGATACAAACAAACCACTAACAAATTCCTACAAAAACCATGCACTTAGAAAACCCATGACTTGGAGTTCCTGTTGTGGCTGAGTGGTTACCGAATCCAATTAGGAAGGATGAGGTTTTGGGTTCGATCCCTGGCCTTGCTCAGTGGGTTAAGGATCCGGCATTGCCGTGAGCGGTGGTGTAGGTTGCAGACGCGGCTCGGATCCCACGTTGCTGTGGCTCTGGCGTAGACCGGCGGCTACAGCTCCAATTCGACCCCTAGCTTGGGAACTTCCATATGCCGCGGGAGCAGTCCCAGAAAAGGCAAAAAGACAAAAAAAAAAAGAAGAAAACCCATGACTTTAACCCCAAAGGAGTTGAAAAATCAGACAGGGGAGAATAGGATTAGAACTATACTTTGGGAGTTCCCGTCGTGGCGCAGTGGTTAACGAATCCGACTAGGAACCATGAGGTTGCGGGTCCGATCCCTGCCCTTGCTCAGTGGGTTAAGGATCCGGCGTTGCCGTGAGCTGTGGTGTAGGTTGCAGACGCGGCTCGGATCCCGAGTTGCTGTGGCTCTGGCGTAGGCTGGTGGCTACAGCTCCGATTAGACCCCTAGCCTGGGAACCTCCATATGCCGAGGGAGCGGCCCAAGAAATAGCAAAAAGACAAAAAAAAAAAACAAAAAACAAAAAAAAAAAACCTATACTTTGGAAGATGGATCAACCTGCCAGTAGTGTGGAAAATGAGCAGGCAATGAAGAGACCAGAGGAGGAAAACCAGTTTACAGGATACACATTTCCATCTTCCTGCCACTAAGTCAAGCTGCTCAACACTCTGGCCTCACTTCTGAGGCTGTCTTTTGGTCAGTCTGGGATGGGCAGAAAGTACAGTGCTCACTAGGATAGAGTTTATTGTACTAGTCACTTGGGCTCCACAAGAAGCATTATCTCACGTGGCCTCCATTCCCACCTTCTTCCCTGGGTGCTTCAGCACTGAAGAATCTGGAAGATGAAACCACATTTCTCAGACTTCGTTGCTACTGGGGACCTGACAGTAATACTCACAGTATCTGGAAGGTGAAAATAAGGCGGGGGCCACCCTCCTGCTGGGATGTCTGCTGCCAAGCAAAGTCCTGGGACAGAACAGGCAGTTGCAATGGCCAGGCTTCGGGTCTCCACGTTAAGCCATCAGATGTGTGGGTGTCAAGAGGCAGTCATGTGGTAGTACCAGTTTGGGCTTCTAGATTTCTGGATTCCTGCTGCAGTGGTGTGTTCTTAAATTCAAGAGTTCACAAAGGGTGGCCCCGGGACTCCAGCTCCTCTTTTTTTTTCTTTTTAGGGTTGCAAGTGGGGCATATAGAAGTTGCCTGGCTAGGGATCGAATCAGAGCTACAGCTACCAGCCTATGTCACAGCCATACCAGATACTTAACCCACTAAGCAAGGCCAGGGATCAAACCCACGTCCTCATGGATGCTAGCGAGGTTTGTTTCTACTGTGCCGTAACAGGAACTCCCCAGTTCTTTTATTTCTTAAACAGCTAATTCACTACATTAAATCCCCTTTTGCTTAAAGTATCCAGAGCGGTCAGTTTCCTGCCTTGACACACCTGCATCACCAATTTACAGATAACAAAGAATCTTTTTACTATCTGTGTTCAACCCCCCCCCCTTTTAATGCTTTTTTAGGGCCACACCTGTGGCATATGGAAGTTTCTAGACTAGGGTTCCCATCAGAGCTGCAGCTACCCGCCTACACCACAGCATTGTGGGATCTGAACTGCATCTGCAACCTACACCACAGCTCTCGGCAACACCAAATCCTTAACCCACTGATAGAGGCCAGAGACTGAACCTGCAACCACAAGGTTCCTAGTCAGATTTGTTTCGACTGTGCCACAATGGGAACTCCTGTGTTCACCTCTTTCAACACTTCCATAAGGGAGGCAAAATACAAATTCTCCCCATTTGATAAACAAAGGCTCAGAAACTTAAAAACTGGAAACAGTAGTGAGCTCCCAACATCCGAAAGGCTCAACCACACCAGATATACACCTAGGAGGGTCATTTTTAAAAGACACCTAAGTTTTAGATGGGGAATTTAAAGGGATGCCTTTTAAAGTCTCTTCCAAAAGTTTCTGATACCACCATCTGCTTCATAAATCACTACACAAATAGCAAAACCTGGATCTCTCTAGACCTAGACTTATCTCTTCAAAATTTTCCAAAGAAGGAAAAAAAAAAATCCCGGTAGGTAAGATTCAACAAACTTAAACATGAAAAATTAATAATAATACAGTTGAAGGAGAAGGAAGAGAAAAATCAAGGAGATGGAAGTTACCTCTACACTAAACTTTGTCAGGTTACAAGAGAACTATGAGTGAATGAGCTTCAGCATCATGCAGTTTGGAGATAGGAAGTGTCCAAGCATCTTCTCCACCACCCCTCAAGGGCCAGCTTCAAATATGCTCAGACTATTACCTGCTCCTCCTTCCTGGTAACCCCCCTCCCCAAACTAGCTGCAAAACTGACATTCCACTGAAACCCCAGATTTCCCACTAGCAACTGGTCTCTCCCTTCACTACCATAGGTCTTGAAAGATAACAACCTACCCTACCCTGCCTTCAGTTCTTCAGCTTCCCAGTGACCCCCCAGCTCATGGCACTATAGCTTCTGCTCCCTGGAAACCGAGGCTGCCAATCCCCCCACCCCCACCCCAGGATTCTGTTGCTCTCACTAACTTACTAACTAATGAGAGAATCACTTAAGGACAAAGCTTCCCCTACTCCCACCCTGGAGAGCCCCCACCCCCGAACCCTAGGCTCTTTCCCCCTCCAGGCAGGACAGAGGCCTTCAAACCTCACTTAATTCTCACCAAGTTTTCTTCCTTTCCTGTTTGCTATAGGGGGTGTCTGCCTTTTAAATGTAGATGTCGGAGTTCCCGTCTTGGCGAAGTGGTTAACTGGCGCAGTGGTTAACGAAACCGACTAAGAACCATGAGGATTCGGGTTCGATCCCTGGCCTTGCTCAGCGGGTTAACGATCCGGCGTTGCCGTGAGCGGTAGTGTAGGTTGCAGACGCGGCTCGGATCCCGAGTTGCTGTGGCTCTGGTGTAGGCCGGTGGCTACAGCTAGGATTTGACCCCTAGCCTGGGAACCTCCATATGCCGCAGGAGCGGCCCAAGAAATAGCAAAAAGACAAAAAAAAAAAAAGAAAAGAAAAGGCAAAAAGATAAAAATAAATAAATAAATAAATAAATGTAGCTGTCTCCATAGCTGGTGGTCTTCTCAGACTACATCTGGTTTCTCCCAGGTCAGAAGATTCCTTTGAGAAGCTGAGAAATAGTAAGAACCTCCTTCCAGGAAAAGTATTCAGAACACACAGAGGCACGTGTAAGTGACTGCAAGGCTGCGTGGAACCCCCCAGAGCCCATTCTCAGGGACCCGCTCTCTACATGCTCCCCTGGGTAAGCTCATCTCCCCCAAGGGGGCCCCTGCTTACCTTTTCCCAAGCATTAAAAGGTCTAAAGCCGAGGTCCACAAACCTCGGGTCTGCAAAGATGTTCTGCCTCCGTGGAAATCTTATACTCAAGGACATCCAACATCAATTCAACAGTTACTCCCAAGCATGAATGCTGGCCCAGTTACTGCCTTTGACTTATATTATGCTAGGTACCCTACAAATATTTATCAATAGACAGATTTGCTTTAAGGGCTGCTTTTTTTTTTTTTTCTTTTTTTAAAGCAAATGAAATAAGTCAACAATGTCCTAGGGTCCTTAGGCATGACGCTGCCACAGCCGAAGAAAATTCACAATGATAGAGCATCTTACTACAAAGAACAGTTTCATTACTATGGTTACAAAATACTGCCATTGTTTCTGGGAACGCCACAGGAGGAGTGCAATGAGCAGGGAGTCAGGAACAAAAGACTGAACTCTTCCCTAGTTCTGGTGAACCACACACGCTAAGGATCAGAGCATTAGGCGACTCAGCCCTCCATTAAATTACTGAGATACAATGTGAGAATAAAACACTGGAAAATAAATCCCATAAAGACCTCGTGGGCTTTGTTTCAAAGAGCAGTTGGCCAGTTTATAAAAAAAGATAAACAAACATTAGTCTGCTTTTCCATCTCTCCTAGTTATCTTTGCATAAATAAGATTTGAGGGGTTGTATATATGCATTTTTCCTACTTTTGTTTTGACTAGCCAGTTTTCATGAGGGGGAAAATGCTGTCTAATCACTATATACTGTAACTTTACTTCAAACCCGCTAATTGTTTCACAATTTATTCTGTGATAAAAACCCACCCTAAGTTTTTCCATAACAGCTGCTTTCCTTAAACATCAGCTCAACTTTAAGCTACCAAGGCAAACTACAGAAGAGAAGCCAAAAGTCAAACCCGGTTCCCTTTAAAATTCAAACAGATGTTTTATGCAATCAAACCAACCTACTATTTAAATTTCCTACACACACGCTACAGGGACTCCCAGATTATGTTCTAAAATCTTTTAAAAATCATTATTACACAAGCTAGAAAATAGGGAGTTATCTCTGCTGGAAATGTTGTGGGGTTTTTTCTTTTTTTTGTCTTTTTGCCTTTTTCTAGGGCCGCACTCATAGCATATGGAGGTTCCCAGGATAGGGGTCTAATCGGAGCTGTAGCCGCCAGCCTATGCCAGAGCCACAGCAACACCAGATCCGAGCCACATCTGTGACCTACGCCACAGCTCACGGCAACACCAGATCCTTAACCCACTGAGCGAGGCCAGGGACCGAACCCACAACCTCATAGTTCCTGGTCGGATTCATTAACCACTGAGCCACGACAGGAACTCCTGGAAATGTTTTAAAATACATTTCAACAAGGGGTGCAAAGGTTCACCTTGGGACCACTTGGAAAACCTGATGTTAGGGACAATAAAGGTGGTTTAGATGAGTAAGTAAATTGATCAATACTGCTCACAGCAGTCAGTCTTAATCCTACATTCAACTAACCAGAGCAAACAGAAATAGCAATTCACTAACAATGCGGCTTGACTTGGGACACTGAAAGAACACACAATTAGAAAGCAGCTTTAGGGAGTTTCCATCTTGGTGCAATGGTTAACAAATCTGATTAGGAACCATGAGGTTGCGGGTTCGATCCCTGGCCTCGCTCAGTGGGTTAAGGATCCCGTGTTGCTGTGAGCTGTGGTGTAGGTCTCAGACATAGCTTGGATCTGACATTGCTGTGGCTGTGGCATAGGCCAGGACTACAGCTCTGATTCGACCCCTAGCCTGGGAACTTCCATATGCTGCTGGTGCGGCCCTAAAAAAGGACAAAAGACAAAAATAAATAAATAAACAAAAAGAAAGACAGCAGCTTAGGCAAAGGATAACACGGAATCGGTCTAAATGGCCTGCTCTGCAGACATCCCATGTTCTATGAGACATCCTTTTTAATGTCAGGTCATCATAGATGAACTGGCCTTGTACTGCTCTGAAATAAAAAGAGACGATGCCCTCGTTACTGCTCTATCCTTGCTAGGCCCTTAGCTAAATGGCAATTTACATTAAGACACTTGGGAAACTGAAATATCTCACAGTTGACTCACTCCCAAATATTCAATATCTCTGGGACACCCACAAGAGATATTCACAGAGAGGCACAGAAAGGGGGTTTTACCTTTTCTCTCATTAGCACAGAGATGAGTCAGAGGCTGCCTTCTGCTCCCTACAGATCAGCCTCCCTCAGCCCTCCCAGCAGAGCAATCCCACTCAGACCAAAGCTACTTGTCAACTCGTCCAGGTCAGCTATAAAGTTGCCCAAGAAAACAAATCTGAAGGAGCAACCTTCTCATGCAGACACCCCAACTACAACAGCTTCACTCTCTTTACTGTCCAAGGTCCGTTTCCAACAACCTGAACTTGGCTGACGACATAGAGAGCTGTGTTAGCCAACAGCTCAACATCAGCCAAATCGCTATCTTTGTCAGCCAAAACAATGTGGCCATTTTACAGTATTTTGCCCGCATGTTATAAAATGAACAGAAAAATAAAATTGCCAATACTAGTGCTAGGAAGCCCAGGTCTTGGAGTCCTCTTGTGGCTCAGGGGGTTAAGGACCTGGCATTTTCACTGCAGTGACTCGGGTTTGATCCCCAGCCTGGGAACTTCTACATGCTGTGAGAATCAACACACGTCTTTTCTATCAAAGGAAGCCTTGGTTACTCCATTTGTTCCTGTGTTGTCTGAGGCATGGCCAAAAAAAGCAGCAGCAGCACAGAACCTAGTGCAACTGAAACAGAGAGAAGCACCCTTCTGTAGCAGGAAACGGTGACTCAAACACCAATCACCATATAGGCAGACGGTATCCGCATAAGTGACTATAAAGAAAAAGACCAAAGTCAAAGATGATGTTGAAAATGGTTGAACTATACTGTCAATGGCATAAAGGGGGTGTAGCTGGGATTTTCTCATTATTTTTAGTCTTTTGGGAATTCACACACACACACACACACCTATTAACACATAAGCCTATGAACTGACTTACACAGATTTGCATTTACTTAACACCTCTGGAAAACTGACAAGTTTGCCGGTAGAGAACTACACTATTTTCTCTTATTTTCTCTTATGACACTTAATTTTCTGAGTATAAGCCCAGAAAACATGGCTGCAAATAAGTGGCTGGTGCACTTGAAAAACTCCCTTGGCCACTCCACAACTCAGTACGAGTAGATCAAACAAAGCACCTACAACATAATCCCAACTCTGCAAAGTAAAATGATATACATTAAATATGAGTGACTGCTGTAAAACAGCAAAACATGGTTCTCCCTTGGTGATGATATGTGCTTCACAAACACTCCAAACTGATCAAAAAAGCAGCAGTCACGGAAAGAATGAACTTTTGTGCCTGGATCTCTTCCAAGGGTAGAAGCAACACATGATATGGTAAGGACCTAACATTTCCCATCACTATAAACAAAGAGCTACAGGGACAAGAGTTTTGTAACCAAAAGCACTCAACAGGGGATGCAGATAGGTCATAGCACGCACTCAGTCTAGGCGGAGAGAAGAAACTCTAGCACGCCATATCCAGGAAACAATTCTAGTGCATCAGACGACCACAAACTAGGTAGTGTGGACAGGTTTGGGGTGTGGTTCTGAAGAGAACTCTCAGGTAATGGGAAGGTCATTTCTGAAGGAAACACTTCTGAAGTTTGGCCTTGAAAGCAGAGATTTGGGTTGTACGGAGAAGAAGGAGAGACATCTCTGGGAAATCAGTGCCTTTATGTGTGGGGTGTAACTTACCTTTTAAATAAGTCTTCAAGGACTGTTTGTGTGTGTGCCTGTCTGTCTGATTTAAGCTACAATCTAGAGGTGATCGGATGCCCTGATAAGGAAGACTCATTCCAGCTAACACTGAGAGCCACCCTCTAAAAGCCTCCTTCAGCCTCCTCGATGACCCCAGGTTTTGTTAATCAGAATAATGATGAGAAATGGTGAAAACTGCAAGAACTCTACCCAAACCACTGCATGAGGATCTGATCAAACTTTAACATAGCTTCTAGAAGCCTAAGGCTGCATCCCTGGGGTGACTCTACTGCCTTCTGCCTTTAGAGTTCTTGTCTGGAAAAGCTCAGGGCTATAAAAAGAGACTTTCTGTTCTAGCCAGCAACTAAGATAGGTGCTGACATCCTTTATTTTTTTAATTTTTTTTTTAGGGACCACACCCGCGGCATATAGAAGTTCCCAGGCTAGGAGTCGAATAGGAGCTGTAGCCTACACCACAGCCACAGCAACCAGGATCTGGGATCCGACCTGTGTCTGTGACCTACACTGAAGCTCACGACAATGCCAGATCCTTAACCTACTTAGTGGGGCCAGGGATCGAACCTATGAGGTCATGGACACAAGTGGGGTTTGTTACCACTGAGCCACCTTGGGAACTCCCTGACTTCCCTTTTTTTTTTGTCTTTTTGCCTTTTCTGGGACCGCTCCCTCGGCATATGGAGGTTCCCAGGCTAGGGGTCTAATTGGAGCTGTAGCCACCGGTCTACACCAGAGCCACATCTTAGACCTACCCCACAGCTCACAGCAATGCTGGATCCTTAATCCACTGAGCGAGGTCCAGGGATAGAACCCGCAACCTCATGGTTTCTAGTCGAATTTGTTAACCACTGCGCCACGGTGGGAATTCCCAACAACACTTTATAAGGTCTCATTTCCCTAACTCAGACCCCCGCACCCTCTTCCCTCCTCCTTCATCCTTCCAGTCACCTGTGCAAGTTAGGATGGCAATCAGCTCTTTCCTACCGTCATTGAGGTGTTCCTGAATAAAACCTGTTTTCATTGCTTTAACTAATGTCCAGCTATATTTATCTTTTTTTCCTTTTTACGGCCTCACCTGCGGCATATGGAAGTTCCCAGGCTAGGGGTGAAATCAGAGCTTTGCCCAGGCCCACGCCACAGCAGCGCTAGATCAGAGCCACATCTGTGACTCACGCTGCAGCTTGCAGCTGCAGCTCATGACAACGCAGGATCCTTAACCCAATAACTGAGGCCAGGGATTGAACCCACATCCTCACAGGCACTTATGTTGGGTTCTTAACCCCCTGAGCCACAATGGGAACTCTGATTTATCTTTGACAATGGACAGTCCCTGGTAGCTGGAAATACCTTGGCGTGGGTATCCCTGCACTTTCATGAACTGGCTACAAGGACTGAGTGAGTCTTCTGCCTGGGAATGGCACCCTGGGCTTGACCCATCCATGAGGTCCTGCTGCTTTAGCAGTCTTGGTCAAGTTTTGCCTTCTAGAAGGTTGTCACATTTGCCCAGGGGAGCAGGGACACTGCTTGTCAGTGCACCAAGAAGGGCAAATATGTGTAACTTCGTGAAGCTGCAGATCTGGCTACATGACTGTTCGTACCTGCCTCCTTGCTGATAAATGCACAAGTGGCCAAATCTGGTCTGAGACTTGTCCTTATAACCTGAAGCAGGTTGTAAGAAAGAAGCTAAACCTTGCCCATTTGTAACTCCTGGCAACCCCCAATATCTACTGAGACAGCCTCAGAGCTGTGTATTTAAAACTGCCTTAAAGCATTATAAGCAACAACCACAAGCAACAGTTCCTTATGATTTAATCATCCTATAATAAGAATAATAAAGAATTGGAGTTCCCGTTGTGGCGCAGCAGAAACAAATCCGACTAGAAGCCATTAGTTTCAGATTCGATCCCTGGCCTCTCTCAGTGGGTTAAGGATCTGGCGTTGCTGTGAGCTGTGGTGTAGGCCACAGACTCGCCTCGGATCCTGCATTGCTGTGGCTGTGGTGGAGGCCGGCAGCTGTAGCTCCGATTAGATCCCTAGCCTAGGAACCTCCATATGCCTCGGGTGCAGCCCTCAAAAAGACAAAAAAAAAAAAAGAACAATAAGGAATAGCAATCTCCAGGTTAAGAGCTCCAACTCAAGTCAGGTGGGCCAGGGCTGAAGGCCTGGCTCCCCCACTACCCAACATCAATCAAGTTAATTCATTTCTCTGCACTTCAGTTGCCTCACCTGGAGGAGGCCAACTAGAACATTACCCACCCCATAGGGTTATTGTGAAGAAAGAATGTTATAATGCAGGTAAAAACAGCACACTTGGAGGCATGAACCGAACTCCAGCTATTGTTATTACTATCGTTAATGCTTATACTTGCCTTCAGTAAATGCTGCCAAGCCTTATTCTCAAACTGCCTTGAAAAGGGTGTTGAGATTTTCCAATTACACATCTCATTTCACCTCGGACAGGGTGTCCTGTCACTTTCTGTAATGATCTTTCCCCACACTTCCAGCCCCAACAGGCCCTTAAATCTCAGGAGAGCAAAGACAGACTTCGTTCATCACCCAGTGCCCAGGGGTCTACCACGGTGCTGGGTACCTAGAAAGTGTTGAGTGACCACTCTCCTGTGACCTCTCCTTCCATAAGCATCCAGTAGCCAAGAGCCTAAGGAAAACCAAAGTGTGTATCAGAGTCATTGCAAAAATAAAATGACCTAGGGTTTCCCACTGTGGCTCAGCAAAAGCGAATCCGACTAGGAACCATGAAGTTGCAGGTTCTATCACTGGCCTTCCTCAGTGGGTTAAAGATCTGGCATTACCTTGAGCTGTACTGTAAGTCACAGATGCTGCTTGGTTCCTGTGTTGTTGTGAATGTGATGCAGGCTGGTAGCTACAGCTCCCATTCGACCCCTAGCCTGGGAACCTCCCTGTGCTATGGGCGCAGTCCTAAAAAGCCAAAAAAAAAAAGAAAGACCTAGAGATGGTCCAGGTGCAAGTAGGTAATAGCCGCTCGAAGTTCCTTACTCTGCCAAACCCTGTCCTAGAGACTTAATCACAAGCAATCCTCACAATACCTCCAGGAAGTATTCAACATTCAACAGCTGAGGAAAACTGAGGTAAGTAACATGGGCCCAGTCACACCAGTCCTCGGTGTCCAGATTTCCCAAATCAAACCCAGCCCTGGTCCAAAGCCTGGGCTTTTTTGTGGGTTACGAATTTTTCCTGATAGGGATCCAAGCTGCATCTGCGACCTACACCACAACTCACGGCAATGCCGGATCCCCGACTCACAAATCGAGGCCAGGGGGAGTTCCCGTCGTGGCGCAGTGGTTAACGAATCCAATTAGGAACCATGAGGTTGCAGTTCGGTCCCTGGCCTTGCTCAGTGGGTTAAGGATCTGGCATTGCTGTGAGCGGTGGTGTAGGTTGCAGACGCGGCTCGGATCCCGCGCTGCTGTGGCTCTGGCGTAGGCCGGTGGCTACAGCTCTGATTAGACCCCTAGCCTGGGAACCTCCATATGCCGCGGGTGCGGCCCAAGAAATAGCGGAAAAAAAAAAAAAAAATCGAGGCCAGGGATCAAACTGGAGTCCTAAGGGATCCTAGTCAGGTTCGTTATCGCTGAGCCACGATGAGAACTCCTCTCCATTTAATTTATAACAGGAATCCCAAACGTAACAAAGCCAAAAGAAAACTGGGTTTTCCTTGCCAACTGTTCTCACTTCAAGCCTTCTACCTCACCTCAGTAGACAGCACGATCATCTATCCAGTTTGTGTCATAAACACAATCTCACATTTCCACACCCCACTTCTCAGCAATGCAAAAGCCCAACTCTACCTCTAAAATACCCCCAGGAGGGAGTTCCTGTTGTGGCTCAGCGGCTAACGAATCCGACTAGGAACCACGAGGTCGCAGGTTCGATCCCTGGCCTTGCTTGTGGGTTAATGATCCGGCATTGCCATGAGCTGTGGTGTAAGTCGCAGACACGGCTCAGATCCCGCGTTGCTGTGGCTTTGGTCTAGGCCTAGGCTGGCGGCTACAGCTCTGATTAGACCCTTAGCCTGGGAACCTCCATGGGCCACAAGTGCGTCAGGAGCGGCCCTAGAAAAGACCCCCCCCCCCCCCCCCCGCAAAAAAAAAAAAAATACGCCTAGAAGTCAATGACATCCCACTGTGAGCACTACTACGCCCTAAATTAAGGTACCACACTCTGTCCTCCTTGTCTGCAGCAATAGCACATTGCCAGGATTCAAGCTCCACTGGGCAAGATTTTGGTTCATTGCTGAAGCCCTGAACACCGCTGGCACACAGGAGGAGGCAGTAAAAAATATTCACTAAATGAACAGCTCTGACTGCTCTCCCTTACCTCCATGCTAGTCTCTGACACAGTCAAGTCTTCACCGCACCCAAAGTGATCTCCTTTTTTTTTTTGTCTTTTTGCCTTTTCTAGGGCTGCTCCCAGGACATATGGAGGTTCCCAGGCTAGGGGTCTAATAGGAGCTGTAGCCACTGGCCTACACGACAGCCACACAGGATCTGAGCCGCGTCTGCAACCTACACCACAGCTCACGGCAACGCCGGGATTCTTAACCCACTGAGCAAGGCCAGGGATCGAACCCACAACCTCATGGTTCCTAGTCGGATTCGTTAACCACTGCACCATGACGGGAACTCCGTGATCTTCTCAGTGTAAATCAAGCCACCGTTCTCACCTGCTCAAAATCTTCCAACACCTCTCCCTGTAACAGGAATAAAATCCTAACTGCAATGGTGGCTGCCAGCCTCTGGTCACATCTGGTCATGTCTGCTTCTCTACCTCATCTACCTAAAGCCGCTCTGCCACCAGGACCTGTTATAGTACTCACTGTTGCATTGCTTACATGCTTATGAAATGCCGCCCCATCCCAACCCCCTAGCTGGACCGGCCACTGAGACAGAGATGACGTTTGTCTGGCTCACTGCCCTATCTCCAGCATCTCCACACAGTGATACTGTCACATAATCAGAAATTATATTTGGTCTTCATTCCTGAGTATGCGAGGCCCAGGAGACTTGTGGTTGGCAGCAGAAATGCGAGTGGGAGGGAGTCTTGGGGATTAAGCCCTCAACCTGTGGGACACTAATTCCAGGTAGGGTTAGAATTAAACTGAATTGTTGTACATCCAGTTAGTATCCAGAGAGTTGGGAAGTTGGTTGGTGGTAGTGGGGGGAACCCATACAATGATGGCAGAAGTGATGGAAGTAAAATCAATTCACAGGTACTCAAAGAAAAAAATTTTCTTTAAAGATTCATAGATAGCTTCTAAAGATACTGTGGTTTCTTTAAATGTGAACTTCTTAACAGTCCCATCCACTCGAAATCAGAATGTCATTAACTCCCTCCCTGCAATGAGACCCACCACAGTGAAGCCTCAAGCAGTCCCAAGAAAGCAGAAGTTAACTTTCCAGTGATGAACCGCCAGGATTTGGTTCTTTCCAAAGTCCTGAGAGGGGGATTTTAGAAAGTCATTAAATTCTGCCAAAATACCAACCATACCAATAATTCTTTTACAAGCCCACTTGAATACTGGCAATGATGTTTAGACTCTTTATTAGCTGTTGGGAGCCACAGAAAGCTTCAAGGGGCTTTCAAGGGACTGGAGAACAGGTGCCCAAAATATCTGTAATGTAATTACTATATTAACAAAGTGTCACATTAAATTGGAACTATCTCAAAACAACAATGAAGGATTTGCCAAAGCTTTCTTGAGATTCGGATCATTCGGAAAACAACTTTTTCTGGTGCACCTCCCTCTCCAAAGCCCTGAGAAGGTGTTTAGCGTCCTTTAGGGTGTCTGAGTCTCCCCGACTCAGGCAGGGCAAGTCATTCCATCTCAGGTAAAAAACCTCAATTTCCTCATCTCTGAAAAGGCCAGCTTGAATGCATGCCAAGTACAGTATGAGACCTCAAAAACCAAGCGATAACTTCACATGGCTACGCAAGAGAGGGCGGACTATCTGCCAGTATAATCAGTCGATTACAAAAACCCACAGCTTAACCCCTGCCATCACTTACGGTCACCTACACTGTGGCCTTTGATTTGTCGCCAGGCTAAATGGATTAGGATGCAAGAACAGCCCTTGTACTTGAATGGCCTCCCGGAGTTAGACTCATCTGAGAAAATGCACCATTAAAACTCAGTACAAAAATGGTGATAATCAACACGTCTAGGCAAGAGGGAGCGCGACATTCCAAAGGCTTTACCTACTTTTTTTTTTTTTTTTTCCGAACTCTGCAGGAAGGAGTGAAATCAGCGTTAAGGCGTTAAAATGTACTACCTCTGCCCCAGGCACTGCTAACCGGTAGAAGACGCCTATCCCAAGTGGACATACATGTTTAAGATATCATGAGTTTAACAGGCGAGAGTTACAAAACAGGTTCGGGCAAGTTCATGTGAAAGGAGGGATGGGAAGGCTCAAGCTCTTCCAAGGTAGCCGCGTTCGCGCCCAGCCAAGGTGGGTCGGGAAACTCAGGACACAGGGCTGAGTCTCCCCTGCGCCCAGCCCTGAGCACTGTGGTTTGGAAAGCAGGCTTCAAGACGTTCTCGAACGAACAGAGCCAATGCCTCGTCAGATGTCCACAGCGACCTGCCTGGGCCATACAACCCAAGTTTCGTTCAGGTCATGTAAAAGGAGAGGTTGCCCAAACGCACGTCTTATTCTGGGTTCATGGGCTTGGCAGAGCCAGGTGGGCTACAGAGCTCAGCACCACACACTCCTGCCCTGGGGAGGAGGCGACGTGCCCCAGATTCTGTCGGGATACTCCGCCCAAGCCTTGACCGCCCCGCCCTAAACGAAGTTTCACAGCCGAACGGGAAGACCTTGGGATCGCCTCTAGGGCTTCCCCGTGTCCCTCCCGCCTGTCTGCCCACAGCACAGGGTTTCCCCGACCGCTGAGCGCCGCGCTCCAGCCCGAGGCAATAACCCAGGCGGCACGGGTCACTGGTCCCAGTTTCGCCCGCGGAGCTGGGGCGCGCAGCCAGGGAAGCCGGCGCTGCCTCTGCTCCTGGCGGGGTCGCCCGATACGTCTCCCCCAGCTCACCTGCCCCGCACAGCACTGCGCTGACATTGCGACGGCCGACCACCACCGGCGTGCTCTCCTGCTCTCAGCTTCCCTCTGGCCCTCTAGGTTCCCTCCTGGCTCTAGAGCCCCTCTCCAAGAAGGCTCACGCTTCCACGCCTCGCAGCTCCAGCTGAGCGCCAAGCACGGCGGCCTGGGTAAAAACAACCGCCTCCAAACCCCGCCCCGCCACCGCTGGCCCCGCCCCCCCCCGGTCCCTAGAGGCCGGCCGCCGAGTCTGAGCCTGAACCCGCCCCTTTCCTGGCGCACCGCCTCGGAGCAGGCCTGCCCCTCGCAGGCACTTCCGCTGGCGTCAGGCGGTTGGTGGCAGTGATCGCTTTCCGGTGCCGCGCTGGACTCCCGGGTCTGCCCGCCGTCGAGCCGGCCTCCCTATCGGTTCCCGACTCAATAAAGCTTGGAGCCCTGAGTGAGCGATTTCGAGTGTTCTGCGCTGATCTGGCGCATTGGGAATGGCCGAGAGCTGGTCTGTACTCTGCCTTGTTGCCGAACTGGGATATCCATGAGATCCCTGTTCCAAAATTCTCTTTATCTTCCTCATCTGCCAAGATTGCTGAGCGCCCATTCTGCGTTTCCTAGGACATTGGTCTAATTTCCAGTCTCTCTTCCCCAACCCGTGTGACAGCGCATCCCGGTCCTGAAAATTAGTTTGCATTCCTGCTTCCTCTCACCAGACTCTAGCTAAAAAAAAAAAAAAAAAGTCCCCAATATTCTGTGCAAAAGGCAGAGAGGCACCCCAAATTTTTCCCCCTACCCAAATCTGCTCTCCTCGTGGCTACTTCCCCAAGAAGAGGAATTTCTGTTAGTGCAAACTTTCACCAAACCCTTTTACTCCTTAAAGCAAGCATTACGTTTTTTGTTTTGTTTTGTTTTTTCTGGGGCCACACCCGCGATATATGGAGGTTTCCAGGCTAGGGGTCCAATTGGAGCTGCAGCCGCCAGCCTACAGCAGAGCCACAGCTACACCAGACCCCAGCCGCGTCTGCGACCTACATCACAGGTCACGGCAGCGCCAGGTCCTTAACCCACTGAGCGAGGCCAGGGATCGAACCTGCCACCTCGTGGCTCCTAGTCGGATTCGTTAACCACTGCGCCACGAGGGGAACTCCAAGCATTACTTATTTTAGAAATGAGGCAACTGAAGCCCAAACAGTTTCAATAATTTGCCCAAAACATAACGGCAAAGCTGAAGAAGCAGGTGGACAGGAATCCACGTCTCCCCCCTCTGATATGACGCAAAGCCGGACCTTAAGCCTTTGGCAAAGTAGTGTCTTTGGGGGCAGTTTAGGAGGTGAAGACTTAGAGGAAAGTCTTAGCTGCACAGGATCTCCCAGAATTGAGACAGGCTGGGAACAGGGATCCTCTACCAGAGTGCTTGCACCTGCACAAAGGGCTCCTTGAGCAACAGAATACAAAAAAATTATAAGTGGCTAGAAATAACGGCACACATACACATTTGAGGCAATTTTGAGCAACAGGATACAAAAAGGTCACAAACAAACTACAGGTTTTTCAGGTGCCAGGAGTAAAAGCAGAGTACTGTCCATGATCCCTGAATACTGTACCACCATGGGGTAGAGAGACTACCAAAGCTATGCCTTTTGTCAAACTCACCCATCCATCCCTGCAGTTATCCCATTTAAAGACCCAAGCAGCTTCCCTCCCAGAGCTGGCAAGTTCACCTCTTTCTTTTTTTTTTTTTCTTTTTTTTTAGGGCCACACCCACAACCCAGATCCAATCGGAGCTGTAGCAGCCAGCCTACACCACAGCCACAGCAACGCAGGATCTGAGCCACGTCTGCAACCTATACCACAGTACATGGCAATGCCGGATCCTTAACCCAATGAGCAAGGCCAGGGATTGAACCTTCGTCCTCATAGATACTAGTCTGATTTGTTAACCTCTGAGCCACAATGGGAACTCCAAGGGCACCTGTTTCTTGCTTTTTCTCCCTGATGCAGCAGCTTCAGCCCTAACTAAGCCTTGCCTGAAATTCTTATCTGGCCTCTTAATTTCTGTTCATTAAACAGTCCAAGGACCGTGGTTGGTAACAGAATCTCCTAGAATCTCAGATGCCAGCATTTAGAAGAAGAAAAATAATGGGAGTTCCCGTCGTGACTCAGTGGTTAACAAATCTATCTAGGAACCATGAGGTTTCGGGTTCAATCCACAGACTCATTCAGTGGGTTAAGGATCTGGTGTTGCCATGAGCTGTGCTGTAGGTCGAAGACACGACTCGGGTCTGGCATTGCTGCGGCTGTGGCGTAGGCTGGCAGCTACAGCTCCGATTAGACCCCTAGCCTGGGACCCTCCATATGCTGTGGTGTCGCCCTAGAAAAGACAAAGAAAAAAGAAAAAGAATGGAGCAAGCCCTACTCAGAACCATGGGAAGTAATGAGAGTTGGCTCTAACTAAAATTTTAAAAATTATAATTTTAAAAAAGGAGTTCCTAGGCCAGGGATAGAACCTGGGCACCACTGGGTTACAGGCCGAGCTGGTAGTAGGATCTAGGCCTCCAGAATCCTGTGCTCTTTTTGCCAAATTGATAACAATGTGTGAGGATTCTGTGACTATATTAGTAACAACATGGCAAAGAGAACATTATTTAATAATGGGAGACTTTGTAGACTATGTCCAAGGTACCTGCAAAACACAGCAGAAGCCTGGGCTTCTGGACCCATTAACTTGTGAATTTTAACTCCACCAAGAACAGGCGGGGCAACCTCTGAGCCTCAGTTTTATCATCTGCGAAACGAGGACTAATAGTGCATAAAATTCACCCCTATAGACTATGCAGAACAGGGCCTGACCTTCATAAGCCCTAACTGGTATGAGTTAAAAAGACGTTAAGAAATAATTCCTCCTCCCTGCTGGGAGAACTCAAAGGAACGTGGCCACTGTCAACTGAAAGAAAAATGCACAAGGTGAAAGTATTCGGGGGCCTTTCTGTGGACCTTAGCTCAGGAGTTAGCCACTTGGATAGGTCTGAAGAACTGCTCTGAAGAGATAAGAGCCCAGGTATATGTGCATTTTTTGCTGAAAAAAAAAAAGTAGTCAAACATAAAAAGATTACTGCTAATCACAAAGAACAGACATCTCATTAATTATTTTAATACTTTTCTATGAAAGGGGAAAGTGCAAGAATTTGGAGTTCCTGAAATTTAACCATCTAGGGGCTAGGATGTTTTGCCTTGGATTCGCATCTTCACTATATAGGGACAAAACATAGACTGCTTCCTATTTTTCTCCATTCTGAAGTCCCCTCAGAATGCAGTCAGTGGGTGACTACAGTGACTAATGGCTTGATCCCTATAGAACTAGAGTTGCCCGAAACATTCTTTTCTTTACATCAAGTCTGGCTCTGAAGGCTTTACAGTTACTTTTTTTTTTGTCTTTTCTAGGGCTGCACCCACGGCATACGGAGGTTCCCAGGCTAGGGGTCCAATTGGAGCTGTTGCTGCCGGCCTACGCCAGAGCCACAAGCAGTGCCAAATCCAAGCCGCATCTGCGACCTACACCACAGCTCACAGCAACACCGGATCCTTAACCCACTGAGCAAGGCCAGGGATCAAACTCGCAAGCTCATAGTTCCTAGTTGGATTCGTTAACCACTGAGCCACGATGGGAACTCTTACAGTTACTATTCAAGGTCTGGTTGGTAGCATTATTTGCATCTGTGGTCAGTTAATAGAGGTAATATCAGAATAGAAGTAATGTCAGTAAGACATAACATAAAACATTGGCACTTTAATTTTATTTTAAGTACTCTGCAGGTCTTTTCAAGAACAACAGTTGTACACAGTGTTCTTAACTTGTAGGTAATTTTACAGTCCATCTCTTTTGATGTGGATTTTTCAGAAACAAGGAACAATAGACCTGTTTCAACAAGACTGCAGCTCTTGGCAGACCATGTGAAATATTTCCCCCCAAAAAATGTTCTTAAATTAACTACATTAGCTCCATTTATACAATTTAATTATACATGTATATATACAACGTATTATAAATAATTAGCTTATAATTTGCTGTCTTTCCCTCCTGAGTTTGAGGATTTTGTTTGTTTTTTCCTTTTTAGGAAGAAGGAGCCACTGTTGGGTTTAAAAAATACCAGTCACTGAACTGAAAACAATAGTGATATACATATGTTATTAAAGGAAAAAGCATGAGTACACTGGCTTTTTTTAACCTTTGAATTTAGAAAACTTCTTTATAAATTTAATGTCCCGTTCAAGGATAGCTTAAAAGCAGAGAAAAGTAGTCTAAGTACCTAAAATTTTCTCAAGTTTGAAAAAAACCCTACTGATGTGTTCTGTTGGTATTTAAATATAAAAGAAGAAATTTCTCTGTCATAAAATCTCTAGGGATCTCAACCTAGTAGTGAAACTTTAATTAATTCCAATTACAAGTAAACCATGAGGTAATCATTCCAGAACAGTCATCAATTTGGGGCCTTAGGCAAAAAACCAATGAGAGTGTAATAGTGCCCCCACCCAACTCCTTATGGTAACTGCATTCTCCTTTATTTCTATTATTATATGTAGTTTTTTAAATTTTTATTTATTTATTTATTGCTTTTTAGGGGCACCTGCGGCATATGGAAGTTCCAGGCTAGGGGTTGAATAGGAGCTGCAGCCACCAGCCTACGCCACAGTCACAGCAATGCGGGATCCAAGCCCCATCTGCGACCTACACCAAAGCTCACAGCAACACCTGGATCCTTAAACCCCTGAGCAAGGCCAGGGATCAAACCCGAAACCTCGTGGATGCTAGTCGGGTTCATTATCCTCTGAGCCACGATGGGAACTCCAGTTTTTCCTTCTTATCTCCATCTTTTTATTGTTGTTGTTTTGTTTTGTCTTTTTAGGGCAGCACTTGCAGTAATTGGAGGTTCCCAGGCTAGAGGACGAATTGAAGCTATAGCTGCCAGCCTACACCACAGCCACAGCAACACCAGATCTGAGCAGCGTCTGCGACCAACACCACAGCTCACAGCAACGCTGGATCCTTAACCCACTAAGAGAGACCAGGGAACAAACCTGTGTCCTCACAGATGCTAGTCAGATTAATTTCCACTGAGCCATGACGGGAACTCCTTATCTCCATCTTTTAAAATAATATTCTTCTGCTCTGTTATTTCCTAATCTGTTGACTATATTTATTGTGTATTATCTTTTATGTTCCATGTGGGCTGAAAGCTTAACCCACTGGGCACTTCCATCTGCCATCCTGCCAATCTAATTATATCACAGTTTTCATAAAATTAAGTCAGGATTTATGTAATTATGGCTAGTACAAATTATTCACTGCAGAACCACATAGTGTATAAGGACAGCATTTCTTTCTTGTCACTTGTATTTTTCAATCTCATCCCTCTTTCCTAGAGAAGCAGTCCATTCTACTGGTTAGGGGGTCAAGATTCTTGAGCCATGCCCTAGGGTCAGAACTTTGCTGTGATTTGGAGCAAGTGACTTCATCTCTCTGTACCTGTTTCTTCTGCTTTATATGAGGAGGATTAATAAAAATATACACATAAAAGCACTTAAACAGAACCTAGCATGTATTTAGTATCTGGTGTTGTTTGGCTCCCATAGTTTTTTATGGACCTAATCTTGATTTTTCTCTATCTGTCCATAAGGCTTTTTTGTTGTTTTTGTTTGCTTTTTTCATTTTTGGCTGCCCTGAAGCATATAGAGTTCCAGGGCCAGGAATCAGATCTGACTTAAGGTGCAGCTGCAGCAATGACGGATTCTTAATCTACTGTGCCGGGCAGGGGATTGAACCTGCATCCCCATGCTCCTAAGACGTAGCTGATCCCGTTGCGTCACAGAGGGAACTCCTCCATATGTCCATATGATCTGTTGTAATTCTTTTCCTCCAGATAATCCCTCACGTCAGATAGTCTGTCAATTCAAGCCCTTTCTCTCTCAGAGCTCTCCAAAACTACTGCAGTCGGATCCCTCCATGCTACTACTGACCACTGCCGTTCTGTCCTGGCACTTCCCTTGGCTACTCTCTTCTGTTGGAGATCTGGCTTGCTGGAGTCCTCTTTATTGATTTATTCCCTTGTTTTGATGAGCATATTGGCAGACATAGGACTCCAAATCCCTACTTTTAGCCCTTAAACAGATCAACTTAAAATACAAAGTATTCATTCTTTTTTAATACTCATCAATCTTTTACTTTTGTCTCTTTTTTTTTTGTCTTTTTAGGGCTGCACCTGTGGCATATGAAGGTTCCCTGGCTAGGGATCCATTCAGAGCTGTTTGCTGCCGGCCTACGCCAGAGCCACAGCAACGCCAGATCTGAGCAGAGTCTTTGACCTACGCCACAGCTCAAGGCAACGCATTGAGGGAGGCCCGGGATTGAACCCACAACCTCATGGTTTCTAGTCGGATTTGTTCCCACCGCACCACAACAGGAACTCCTCATCAATCATTTTTTAAAGTTTTATTGAAGTATAGTTGAGTTACAAAGGTTGTGATCATTTCTGCTGTACAGCAAAGTGATTCAGTCATACATATACACATCCATTCTCTTTAGGATTCTTTTCCCAAATATATCATCACAGAATATTGAGTAGAGGAGTTCTCTGTGCTATACGGCAGGTCCTCATTGGCCAAGCATTCCATATACCTCAGTGTGTATGTGCCAATCCCAAACTCCCAGTCTGAGACAGAATACTAATTTAGGTAGGTAGTGTAGGAGCATGGGCTCCAATACATTCTTTTGATATGTTTATTGATTACTCTTTGTGGTTTAAGGGCTCCAGGGCCCCCACAGGCCTTGTTTTATTACAGGAAATGCGCATTCCCCACAGGCTTTGTTTACTACAGGAAATGCAAACCTCCAGCCCACTCCTCCACTGATAGAAAAGGAATGAGAGGAATGGTGACTTAATCTAAGGAAAGAAGACAAAGAAACCATAAAACTTACAGGACATTTCCAATCCTAAAACCCCTATTGGACAAGGACTGATATAGGTAATTGAACAAGGCCAATGGGAAAAAAACACCCCAGGGAGCCCAGATTAATGAAGTGGGTTGTTCAACAGGTTTTTCAGCATTGCTCAACCTTCCTGGGAACAAATTAAATTTTTTTTTTTTTTTTTTACTTTTTAGGGCCTTAGGTGCAGCATATGGAAGTTTCCAGGCTAGGGGTCAAACTGGAGCTGTAGCTAGTGCCCTACACCACAGCCACAGCAACATGGGATCTGAATCTCATCTGCAACATACACCACAGCTCAAAGCAACACTGGATCCTTAAGCCACTGAGCAAGGTCAGGGATCAAACCTGCATCCTCATGGATACTAGTCGGATTTGTTTCCGCTGAGCCATAACAGGAACTCCCCAAATTAATTTTTTTTTAAGTCTTCTTGGACTAAGGGCCTAGGTGTCATGTTAACGGGAAAAATATATATATTCTTCTTATACTATATATATAAGAAACTCCTACAGTCAGATTTTGAGTTAACCTTTCTGTTAAGAAAACTAAGTAGGGGGAGTTCCCATCGTGGCTCAGTAGTTAACGAATCTGACTAGGAACCACGAGGTTGCGGGTTCGATCCCTGGCCTCGCTCAGTGGGTTAAGGATCCGCCATTGCCGTGAGCTGTTGTGTAGGCTGCAGACGCAGCTTGGATCCCGTGTTGCTGTGACTCTGGCGTAGGTTGCTGGCTACAGCTCTGATTAGACCTCTAGCTTGGGACCCTCCATATGCTGTGGGAAGTGGCCCTAGAAAAGGCAAAAAGACAAAAAAAAAAGGAAAGAAAACTAAGTAGGAATGTTAATTAAGTATGCAGTAGTCTTTGAGTCGATTTTTGAAAATTTCCAATTTCTTCTCTTAGAAATAAATATTTGGGTAAATCAAGGAAATAATCATTGTTACAATCACTCTTCAACTTTGTTATGAATGTTCCCCGAACTCAGCCTCTGCTCACCGGTGCTGAATAGAAACTCGGAGACAGAGTTTTGGGTGAAGGAGAAAAAATAGCTTTATTGCTTTGCCAGGCAAAGGAGAGTCACAGTAGGCTAACGCTTTAAAGACTGTGCCCCCCTTAGGAGAGAAGGGGGAGGTGGTTTTATAGTTTGGGGAGTGAAAAATTGGGCCACAGACAAGGATCAGGATAGAGGCAAGCTTGCATGTTTTCAAAGCTGGTGTTCAGTGGTCTGGTGGTGTCTTCTTTCCAGAATAAAGAATGCTTCACTAACACCTTCCATTTGTTGAGGGTTTTCGTTCTGCAGAAGAACTCAAAGATATTGTTATCCATATCCCTTGAAGAGGGACCAGGACCCTGTCCCCAAAGCTGTACTGTTGTTTCTCGATTGCTCCTCTTTGGTCTCTGCATCTCCTCCCTTCCCTGAGTAGCAACTGTTTGAACCTGCCCTTTGGAACTCAGGAAAGGTCATGGAGGCTGAAGTTTATTCCCCGAAAACAAGAAATGGGGGACACAGAAAGGCTTGTGTGCTCAGGAGCCCAAAGGGCCCTGCTTGGTTTCATGAACTTTAAAAAACGCTTATGAAAACATCTCATTTTTGTTCTTCTGCATACCAAAGAAATTTTAAAATTCAATCCACAAAACTTTTCATATCCTGATTTCAAGTAAACAAATTCAGAAGGGCTAGATGTTGGGGGCTGGGGGTGGGGGTGGGTGTGAAGCGGACAAAAAAGAGATCAGGCATCCTTTTCACTTTTCCTAGTTAATCCATTCTAATTAATTTCCCGAGCAGAAGAATAAGAGGTGAGCCCATTTCTTCAAATAACAGCACTTTGTGTTGTCTTATCTTTTAAATAGGTATTTAAAGAGACTGCTCCTGCTGGTTTGTTTCAAATTCGCTTTGTATAATCCACCCTTTGAAGTAAGTGCTCTTTGGAGATGACTGGTTTTAAAAGAACCCCAGTCAGTTAACTGCCTGTGAAACCATATAGTTTCATGGAAATCAATAAAAGACTTTCATTGAGGGTTTCACTTGAAAGGTGTTTACATTGTTCTGTGAAGACTGGAAAAGCAGAAGAAGCTTCCTGAGGTTTCATAGAAAGACAATCCAGCTTATTTATTCATAATAGGATTTCAGTTACAGAAGAGCATTTTAGATTCAACAGTAAGCGAATTTTAAATGGCTGAGAAAGATCGTTAAGAAAAACTTCAAAGACCATTTCATTTTTGTTTCTCTCTTTAATGCGAAAAGGAAGAGGAAAACACCCAGGGAAGAAAGTTATTAATTCTGAAACCCAAAGGAAAAGTTTAAAAAAATAGCTGCTCTCAGAAAAAAAAAAAAAAGATGCACTTATTGAACTGACATCATTAATCAATAATTGTTGGTATTTTTCTGTGTTTTTTCCCATGTTGATTCTAGCAGGTTGAAAGCAAGATTAAGCACTCCTATTCCCTTGCTTTATTTAAAAGCAGTGGGGGAGTTTCTGTCGTGGCTCAGCGGTTACCAACCCGACTAGTATCCATGAGAACTCAGTTTGGATCCCTGGCCTCGCTCAGTGGGTTAAGGATCTGGCGTTGCTGTGAGTTATGGAGCTCGGATCTGGCGTTGCTGTGAGTGCAGCCCTCAAAAAAAAAAGAAAAAAAACAAGCAGTGGGGAGTTCCCATTGTGGCTCAGCAGGTAATGATCCCAACTAGTATCCATGAAGATGCAGTTTAGATCCCTGGCCACTCAGTGGGCTAAGGATCCAGCGGTGCTGTGGCTGTGGGTAGGCCAGCAGCTGCAGCTCCAATTCGACTCTTAGCTTGAGAACTTCCATATGCTGCACATGTGACCCTAAAAAGCAAAAATAAATAAATAAAAGCAGTGGGCTTCTATTCTATAACTGGACTACATTTTCTGAAGAAGCAAATAGAGGTGAATGTTAAATGGCAGTTAGAGAAACAATGAAATGTGAGGGATATCTACCAAGAGTGGATATAGGATTGTTTCTCAAATCCTTACTACCTTTCGCTCCCTTCGTGATCACCAGGTCCCTCTAGCCTTGGTGGTGGGAAAAGGAATCATTTATTGCACTTCTACCCGATGCCCAGTTTTATATACACCTTATTTAATCCTCATAACAACCTTTAAAAAATAAACAAAATAATAACTGCAGTAACCAGGCCACAGGCAGAGTCCCACAGCAATAAAATAACTGCCAGTGATATTAAGGCCGAATCCCAGTCCACCACCTGAGCTGCTGAGCTGCTGACTTGAAAGGCACCCTAAAAATGCAAGTTGCACCTCCGGGAGGAGGCTATGGGACAGCAGCATGAATCCGGCAAAGCCAACCCCAGCGACCTCACCCACCCTCTGCGGCGGTGTCCTGCTGCCCTGTCTTCCCTTTAATTCAAGTCATAAGTTGCCAACTTCCCCTGAAGCCCAGTGCTTCTCATTCTTTTCCATTAGTTATTCCTGCCATACACACACACACACACACACACACACACACACACACACACACACACACACACACACAGAGAGAGAGTGCCAGGGAAACCTCCTTCACCCCAGCACTTATTCTTTTTTTTTTTCCTTTGACTTTTTTCTTTTTTATGGCCGCACCCGCAGCATATGGAAGTTCCCAGGCTAGGGGTCTAATCGGAGCTACAGCTGCCGGCCTACACCACAGCCACCAACACAGGATCCAAGCCACATCTGCAACCTACACCACAGCTCACAGCAACGCTGGATCCTTAACCCACTGAGCAGGACCAGGGATCGAACCCGCAACCTCATGGTTCCTAGTCAGATTTCTTTCCACTGCACCACGACGAGAACTCCGCCAGCACTTATTCTTGAAAAACCAGTCACTCCATCTTCTGTCACAAAGTGCTTCTGAGCCTTCTCTCCCCATCTTCTCTGGATGAAGGGACTCTACCTCAAAGGGACGTGACACACATCCAACATCCTTAGGCATATTCATGTCCAACCTGCCCCTCAAAGTATGAAATTCGAAATGAGGATGTGTGACTTGAGCCATAGTAAAACTGAGGTAAGGAACAAGCACCACACTTTTTTGCTGGGATTTAGGACCTATTAGTAGAAAATGCAGAATTGAGGCCACATTGTAGACTTGAGGGTGGAGGGGTAGAGACAGGGAGGAAGGAAAGCAGAGGACCCTGCATTCCCCCAAGGGCAACCTTACATACCAATTTGTGAAAGGTCTGTGATGTACAGAGCCAGTCTCCAGACTTAACTTCTAGCCCTTGAAAGGTTAATGGTGATGACTTCATATCCTCAACCTGAGATAACTTTGGGGAGCGTTCTCTTCTAGAAGTACTAGATTTCCTGCTGCGGTTATTTTAAGATTCCTTTGGAGCACAGAAGCTTTTGGAAAAGTAGGAGACAGAGTATAATGTTTTAGCTTCTACAGTAAGAATAAGGGTGGGGTTCAGAGCTTGGAGAAAGAAATGGCAGGAGTTCCCGTCATGGCGCAATGGTTAACGAATCTGACTAGGAACAGTGAGGTTTCGGGTTCGATCCTTGGCCTTTCTCAATGGGTTAAGGAACCGGCGTTGCCGTGAGTGGTGGTGTAGGTCGAAGACGTGGCTCGGATCCTGAGTTGCTATGGCTCTGGCATAGGCTGGCAGCTACAACTCCGATTAGACCCCTATCCTGGGAACCTCCATATGCCGTGGGAGAGGTCCTAGAAAAGGCAAAAAGACAGAAAGACAGAAAGAAAGAAAAGAAAGAAAGAAGTGGCAGTAGATATAAAGCCTTCTTGGCTTCTATGTCTTTAAGAATGTCAAATGCTGACTTCACATATGCCACATCCACTGCAACTGGATGTGGGGTGGCAATCAGCCTGGACCCTGGTGGACAGGTGACATCTGTCTTCATCTTCCCTCAAGCCCTGCTCCTTGAGAATCTCCAAGAAGAGACAATAATACCCTAACCTAACCAGCTCTAGAAGTTAATTACACAGGGAGTGCCTGGGGACAAACAGGACAAACAGATGGGATCAAAATGTTAGGATATGAACCCCTGCATTTCTGTCTTACCATAGTTGATACCAGTGCCCCTGGATTTCAGGGAAGAACCCCAGCCAAGAACTACCAGCTCTTACATGATGGGCGGTGAGGCAAGGGAACGCCACCATGTCCCATTGACTCAATGTAGTGCCTGTTTTCATCTCTATGTCCAAAGCAGGGCAGGGGTTACAAGGGCACCTCAGGAAAAGGACAGCTCATACAGTCAGGCTGGTCTTACACTTTTGTTCTGGTGAAATAATTTAAGAACAAAGGGGAAGAGGTTTGGGGTTCAAAATGAAAGATTTAGTGATTACATTTATCTTCCCTCTTTCTCAGTATCTACATTTATTTTTTCAATAATTTGTTTTCTTAGATCTCACAAATAAGTGTGATTCTACAGAATTTGTCTTTTTCTGCAAGATTTATTTCACTTGGCATAACACCCTCAAGTTCCACCTATATTCTCATAAATGGCAGGATTTCCCTTTTTTTGTGGCTGAATAATATTGTAGCATATATAGCATAGCTTCTTTATCTATTCATCTGTCCATTTAGACACTTAGGTTTTTTTCCATGTCCTGACTATTCTAAATAATGCTGTGATGAATATGGAGGTGCTGTTATCTCCTCTAGTTAGTGATTTTGAGTAAGAAGTGGATGGGCCCCCGGGCTGAGAACAGCTGGGACTTGTTAGGCCAAGTGAACTGGGCCTTGCTTCTCTCTGACACATCAAGGAAAAAGTTAATTGCAGGAACTGAGCTCTGCTGGACTAGAAAGATAAGATGACCACTTCAATTACTCCTAGGGTCAAGGAGACCTCCCAAATTACACATGCGCAGTAAGACTCCTGGGGTCAGAAAGGCAGGGGGTCTCAGGCCATAATAAGTCCTGATACCATCCTGGCACCCTTTGCTCTGGAATCCATCTTTGCCAAAAGATGCAGACGAAAACTGGGGAGGATCCTGTGTCCAGTTAGGTGTGAGACAAGACTTAAAACAAGATAATTGGCTAAAGCTAAACAAAGACCCAGAAGAACCATGCTATATAAGTGATTTAAATCACCTCTCTGGTGTGCTCCTCACTCAGGGGGACACCAGCACCCCTCTTTAGGGTGTATGTTACTTCTTTGCTTCTGACTTAATAAACTGCTTCTCTGTGTGCTCTCCCACATGCTGTCCTATGACTCTAACAAGAAACTTTATACCTGTTTTTACAGTTTTTGCCTCCTTGAAACATGCTTGCTTTCAACAGGGGGCAAGAATCAGGGCAATTCTACTTTGAGCCTCGAGCTACTCCAGGGACTAGGACTCCTGGTTTTTACCCAGGCTGCCCAGGTTCAATTCCTGAACAGAAAATTAAGATCTCCCTCCAAGCCATCCCTCACTGCTGTCTCTCTGAGATCAGAACTGCTAAATCACATGGTAGATATATTTTTAATTTTTTATTTAGGAACTGTCATACTGTTTTCCACTGTACAAATTAACCTGCTAACAGTGCACTAGGTTCTCTTTTCTCCACATCCTTGCTGGTACTTGTTATCACTTATGCTTTGATAATAGCCATTCTAGCAAGTGTGATGAGACATTTCACTGTCGTTTTGATTTGCATTTCCAGATGATTAGCATTATTAAGCTTTTCATGCACCTATTAGCCATCTGAATACCTTCTTTGGAAATATTCTATTTAGATCCATTGTTCACTTTTAATCAGATTATTTAATTTTTGAATATTGAGTTTTAGTTCCTTGTATATTTTAGATATTAATCCCTTATTAGATGTGTGGGGTTTTCAGGGTTTTTCAGGGGTGGGGGTGGGCTGCACTCATGGCATATATGCAAGTTCCCAGGTCAGGGATCAAACCCATGCTGCAGTTGCAACTGGCACCACAGCTGCAGCAATGCTGGACCCTCAAACCATTGCACCAGACAGAAATGTCCTCAGATGCATGTTTTCCAAATATTTTTACCCATTCCATAGGCTACCTTTTCATTTTGTTGATGGTTTACTTTGCTATGTAGAGTTTTTCAGTCTGATATAGCCCCACTTGCTTTTTTTGTTTGTTTGTTTTTGTTGCTTGTGCTTCCAGTGTTGTATCCAAGAAATCATTGCCAAGAACGGAGTCTTTGGGATTTTCCCCTATGTTTTCTTCTAGGACTTTCATTTTATTTATTTATTTTTTTAATGATTTTTACTTTTTTCCATTATAGTTGGTTTACAGTGTTCTGTCAATTTTCTACTGTACAACAAAGTCACACATACATATATACATTCTTTTTTCTCACATTATCATGCTCCACCATTAAGTGACTAGGTAGAGTTCCCAGTGCTATACAGCAGGATCTCATTGCTTATCCATTCCAAAGGCAATAGTTTGCATCTACTAACTCCGAATTCCCAGTCCATTCCACTCCCTCTCCCTCCCCCTTGGGAACCATAAGTCTGTTCTCCATATCCATGAGTTTCTTTTCTGTGGAAAGGTTCATTTGTGCCATATATTATTCCAGATATGTGATATCATATGGTATTTGTCTTTGTCTTTCTGACTTACTTCACTTAATATGAGAGTCTCTAGTTCCATCCATGTTGCTGCAAATGGCATTATTTTGTTCTTTTTATGGCTGAGTAGTATTCCATTGTGTATATATACCACATCTTCCTAATCCAATCACCTGTCAATGGACATTTAGGTTGTTTCCATGTCTTGGCTATTGTGAATAGTGCTGCAGTGAACATTCGGGTGCATGTGTCTTTTTCAAGGAAAGTTTTGTCTGTAGATATCCCAAAGAGTGGGATTTCTGGGTCATTCTTCTAGGATTTTTATGATTTCAGGTCATGTCTTTAAGTTTTTAATTGATTTTGAATTAATTTTTGTTACTGCTATAAGATAGGGGTCTAACATTTATTCCTTTAAATGACAGTAAAGGAGGGAGTTCCCACTGTGGGGCATTGGGTTAGAAGTCCTACTGCAGCATCTCAGGTCACTCTGGAGGCACAAGTTCAATCCCTGGCACAGAGCAGTGGGTTAAAGGATCTGGCATTGCTGCAGGTGTGGTGTGGGTCGCAGGTCCAGCTCAGATTCAGTCCCTGGCCTGGGAACTTCCACATGGCTTGGGTGCAGCCATTAAAAAAAAAAAAAAAAATGATAGTGAAGGAATAAAAGGAACAAGTTGCCCACATTAAAGCAATTGAGGGTGGATGAGAGATATGGATGGATGTGTGAAAGATAGAAAGCAGGAAGAGGAATGACGGTGCATGAGCCTGGGTAGGAAAGCTGTTACCTACAGTATAAACCACAAGCCAGGACGATGCTCCCAGGGAGGGCACTAGTCTAATAAAAAGAATCCTGGAGAGGAACTCTAGAGATGAGAGAGGGCCAGGGTGAAACTCCATGAAAAAACAACAAAATTAATGGAAATTCCTTTTTTTTTTTTGGCCACACCAGCAGCATACAGAAGTTCTCAGGCCAGGGACTGAACTCATGCCACAGAAATAACAATCCTGGGTTCTTTAACTACTAGGCCACCAGGGAACTCCTAGAAATTCTTTTTTTTTTTTTTTCTTTTTTGCTTATTAGGGCCACACCTGGGGCATATGGAGGTTCCCAGGCTAGAGGTCTAATCGGAGCAACAGCTGCCAGCCATAGCCACAGCCATGCCAGATCCGAGCCTTGTCTGTGACCTACACCACAGCTCACAGCAACACCAATCCTTAACCTACTGAATGAGGCCAGGGATCGAACCCACAACCTCATGGTTCCTAGTTGGATTCATTTCTGCTGCCCCAGAAATTCTTAAATAGCAGAGTTTACCCCCATCACCATCCCACCCAACTGCCTGTGGATAGAATACTTAGGAACAGCATTCGCTCTAACCCTACTCCCCCAAATAAAATCAGATTAGCATCAGACATCTCATTTGCAACACTGGAGGTTAGCAACACAATGGAGCAGCACCTTCAAAATTCTGAGGGGACATTATTTTGAGCCTAGAATCATACAGTACAATAAATTAAGTTACTAATTTTTCACCTTTTAGAATGAATCCATCCACATAGAACAAACGATTTAATTATGGGTACAAAACAGTATGTAAATGATATAAAGTTTGGTGATACCAACATGTAGATGAGGGACGTCAGAGGATGGGAATTTTCAGGTGAGGGGGTTAAAGGGAGGATAGAATCATTAATATCTTTGGCTTACTGAGTCAGGAGTTCAGGTCAGCAGAATAATGGCCCCTCAAAGATTTCCGCATCCTAATCCCAGGAACCTGTGAATATGAGGTTATGTGGCAAAGGGGACTTAAGTTTTCAGATAGAGTTAAGTTTGCTAATCAGCTGACCTAAAGATGGGGAGATTATTCTGGATAATTCAGGCAGCCCCCATGTAATCATAAGGCTGCTTGTAAATGGGAGAAGAACGCAGAAGAAAGAGAACCAGAGAGATGACAGCACGAAAATACCTATATAGAGAGATTAATGTGGGATTAGGAGGTGACTGTCCAAAGAGTTAAAAATAGCAATAAACAAACAAAAAACAAACACAAAAACTAAAACAAAACAAAAAACCCAGAAACAACAGAGATCAAGGAAGTTGTTCCTGAGGAACCCCCATGCACTGGTGGTGAGAATGTAAACTGGTACAGCAATTATGGAAAACACTGTGGAGGTTCTTCAAAAAATTAATAAGGGGAGTTCTTGTCATGACTCAGCAGAAATGAATCTGACAAGGAACCATGATGTTTCCAGTTCAATCCCTGGTCTCACTCAGAGGGTTAAGGATCAGCCGCTGCCATGAGTTGTGTAGGTCACAGATGTGGCTTGGATCCTTCGTTGCTGTGGCTGTGGCGCAGGCCAGCAGCTATAGCTCTGATTTGACCCTTGGCCTGGGAACCTCCATATGCCACACGTGTGGCCCTAAAAAGAAAAAAAAATTAAAAGCAGAACTAACTTAGATCCAGCAATCTTGCTTTTGGGTTTATATTTAAAGGAAATGAAATCTGGATATGGAAGAGATACTGGCACTCCTTTTTTTTTCCTGGTCTTTTGTCTTTTTAGGGCCGCACCTGAGGCATATGGAGGTTCCCAAGCTAGGGCTCTAATCAGAGTTGTTGTCACCAGCCTGCGCCAGAGCCACAGCAACGCCCGATCCAAGGCACGTCTACGACCTACACCACAGCTCGTGGCAATGCCGGATCCTTAACCCACTGAGCAAGGCCAGAGATCAAACCCACAACCTCATTGTTCCTAGTCAGATTCACTAACCACTAAGCCACGGCGGGAACTCCCTTAGTCGGATTCTTTTTGGCGACGCCACGACAGGAACTCCCAGATATCTGCACTCTTATGTTTATTTCAGCATTATTCAGAATAGCTAAGCTATAGAAAGAAACTAAATGCCCATTGATGAATGGATTGATTTTTTTAAAAGGTGGTATACATGTGCGATAGAATCTTAGCTTTAAAAAAGGAAATTCTGGAGTTCCCGTCGTGGCGCAGTGGTTAACAAATCCGACTAGGAACCATGAGGTTGCGGGTTCGGTCCCTGAGCTTGCTCAGTGGGTTAACGATCCGGCATTGCCGTGAGCTGTGGTGTAGGTTGCAGACGCCGCTCAGATCCCGCGTTGCTGTGGCTCTGGTGTAGGCCGGTGGCTACAGCTCCGATTCGACCCCTAGCCTGGGAACCTCCACATGCCGCGGGAGCGGCCCAAGAAATAGCAAAAAGACAAAAAAAAAAAAAAGGAAATTCTGCCGTTTATGACAGCAGAGATGGACCTATAGGACATTAAGCTACATGAAATAAGGCAGACACATGAGAAATTCTGCATGATCTCACTTAAACGTGAAATCTAGAACAATCAAACTTATAGAAATAGACACTAGAATGGTGATTGCCGGGGGCTGGAGAGTTGGGGTGGGGATAGAGAATTTGGGGGAGATATTAGTCAAAGGGTACAAAGTTTCGGTTATGCAAGAAGAATAAATTCTAGAGCTCTAATGTACAGCCTAGTGACTAACAATACAGTAGTGTATCTGTGAATTTTACTAAGAATGTAGATCTTAAGTGTTCTCACCACAAAAAAAGAAAATGGTAACGATGTAAACTGATGGATATGTTAATTGGATTGATTGCAGTGATCATTTCACAATGTACATACGAACCAAAGCATCAAACTGTACACCTTAAATAGGTATATAGTTCCTGGTGTCAATTTTAAAAAATTTTGAAAGAAGTTGTTCCAAGGAGCAAGACCAGTGATGAGAAGGAATAGGGTAGAAGAGCTTGCTTCTTGGTATCAAACTTCTTTCAGGGTTGAATTTTTAGACACATGGAGGTGTGACTTTATAAAACAAAGGCAGGGTGGGGGGCAAATGCTGGTTTCAGAGGGACATGACAAAAGCCCAAGGAATGTCAGATTTTCCAAATTCCAAGGTTGAATGTTTGGGGATGTCTTTAAGAGGAGGCTGATCTTACACCTGGGGACCACATAGACAATCAGTTTCTTTTTTCTTTTTTCTTTTTTTTTTTTGTCTTTTTACCTTTTCTAGGGTCGCACTCGCGGCATATGGAGGTTCCTAGGCTAGGGGTCAAATCAGAGCTGTAGCCACCGGCCTACACCACAGCCACAGCAACAAGGGCTTCGAGCCCAGTCTGTGACCTACACTATGCCGGGTCCTTAACCCACTGAGCAAAGCCAGGGTTCTAACCGGAGTCCTCATGGATGCTAGTCAGGTTCATTAATGACTGTGCCACAATGGGAAGTCCTAGACAATCAGTTCTGATGTGTACGGCAAATGTTTCATCATTTAATAGTTAACAAAGCAGTATTTGATAATGTTTTACTTTTAAAAATTAGAGCCATTCTGGAGTTCCCGTCGTGGCACAGTGGTTAACGAATCTGACTAGGAACCATGAGGTTGAGGGTTCGGTCCCTGCCCTTGCTCAGTGGGTTAACGATCCGGCGTTGCCCTGAGCTGTAGTGTAGGTTGCAGATGCAGCTCAGATCCCACATTGCTGTGGCTCTGGTGTAGGCCGGCAGCTACAGCTCCGATTTGACCCCTAGCCTGGGAACCTCCATATGCCGCAGGAGCGGCCAAAAGAAATAGCAAAAAAGACAAGAAAGAAAGGAAGGAAGGAAGGAAGGAAGGAAGGAAGGAAGGAAGGAAAAAAGAAAGAGAGAAAGAAAAGAAAAACTAGAGGCATTCTAGATCATCTGTCCCTCAGTTGCATTCCCAAGTTTTTGTCAAGTGGAAAGAAAGGGATAGAGCCTGAGTTTAGCGCTGAAGTGTCCCAGGGGTGAAAGCCCTCAGGGGTGTCAAGGACCAAAGCCGGAGAATGACTATACCAGAAGATTTACCTAAGAAAACGAGCTGAGGTAAAAACCCACCCACCCCCAAACAGTCCTCAGGAATTGATGCTTTGGAAACACCTGTCTCCTTGTGTTTAAAGTATAACAGTCATTTACTTAAAGCATATCAGTAGCAGTTTAAATAATAAAGGAAACATCTGGGTATGCCCTGTGTTCCCCTCCAAAGGTGACGCATATCCTCAGTTTTATCCTAATTATTCCCTTCCTTCCTTCCCTTTCTTTCTTTCTTGTCTTTCCTTTTCTTTTCTTTCTTTCTTTCCTTCCTTTCTCTCTCTCTCTCTCTCTTTTTGCTTTTCAGGGCTGAACCTGGAAGTTCCCAGGCTAGGGGTCGAATTAGAGCCACAGCCACAGCAATGCCAGACCTGAGCCATGTCTGTGATCTACACCACAGCTCAAGGCAATGCCAGATCCCCCAGCATGGTGAGCAAGGCCGGAGATTAAACCCGCATCCTCATGAATACCAGTCGGATTCGTTTCTGCTGTGCCACATGGGAACTCCTCCCTTGCTTTTCTTTCTTTTTTTTTTTTTTTGGTCTTTTTGCTATTTCTTGGGCCGCTCCCGCGGCATATGGAGGTTCCCAGGCTAGGGGTCGAATTGGAGCCGCAGCCGCCGGCCTACGCCAGAGCCACAGCAACCAGGGATCCGAGCCGCGTCTGCAACCTACACCACAGCTCACGGCAATGCTGGATCGTTAACCCACTGAGCAAGGTCAGGGACCGAACCCACAACCTCATGGTTCCTAGTCGGATTCGTTAACCACTGCGCCACGACGGGAACTCCCTCCCTTGCTTTTCTATAGTGTTTTACCAACTATGTGTGTGGTATTGCATGTTTTGTAAATGAAATCTCACTGTATAAATTTTATAGTTTCTTTGGCTCAAAATTATGGGTTTTTTTTTGTTTTTGTTTTGTTTTGTTTGTCTTTTTGCCTTTTCTTGAGCTGCTCCCGTGGCACATGGAGGTTCCCGGGCTAGGGGTCTAATCGGAACTGGAGCCACCGGCCTACGCCAGAGCCACAGCAACGTGGGATCCGAGCCGCATCTGCGACCTACACCACAGCTCATGGCAACACCAGATCCTTAACCCACAAGCAATGCCAGGGATCGAACCCGCAACCTCGTGGTTCCTAGTCAGATTCGTTAACCTCTGTGCCACCACAGGAACTCCTCAAAATTATGTTTTTGAAGTTAAACTGTGTTGGTGCATGTAGTTATGGTTCATTATTTTTACTGCCATATAACATTCCCTTGCAATTGATTTATCTGTCCTATAGGTCATAGACATTTAGATCACTTCCAAGTTTTGCTATTCTGAAGAATGCTGCTATGTACATGTTGGGAGAGGCAATCTACCTTGAGCCCAAATCATCCTTGCATATTCTATGCAAGCAAAGACATAGGGTCCTGACTGCTTTATCTTTTGGCAGCACCTGTGGCATGTGCAAGTTCCTGGGCCAGGGATCAAACCTACACCACAGCCATAACCAGAGCCACCACAGTGACAACCCTGGATCCTTAACCCACTGAACCATGAGGGAACATCATGGTCCAGATTGCTTTTTGTTTGGGCCATTTGTCAGGATTACACTTACAGCCAGAAACCTTGAAGGGGTGAAATAATGTTTCCTTCCAGAACAAAGAACAGGCTGGCTATAAAAAGAGGTTAATTCCCCAAAGCTAAGCATTCCTCAGCTGTGATGCAAACCCATTATGTGTGCCACATCCATACAGACCCCTCCAGTGTCCCATCCTAGGGACTTGGGGACAAGGAGAACTCACATGAATCTGCTACTTAGGCAGCTTGCTGTGCCGTGAATAATAAAGTCCTTTGTCTCTGACCCAGGAGTCTCAATTTCTGCCGGTAACCATAAAACAAGTTAATTAACCACCCAAAGACCTAAAGACAGAAACAGATTGAGATTCAACTAGTTGTCTCTGAGGAGCAAGACCTGTGATGAGGAGGAGTAGAGTAGAGGAAGCAGCTTTTCAATATCAAACTTTTTTTTTTTCTTTTTAGGGCCACAACCGAGGCATATGGAATTCCCAGACTAGGGGTCGAATCGGAGCTATAGCCACTGCCCTACACCACAGCCACAGCAACTCGGGATCTGAGCCACCTCTGCCACCTACACCTCAGCTCTCGGCAATGCCTGATCCTTAACCCACTAAGTGAGGCCAGGGATCAAACCTGCGACCTCATGGATGCTAGTCAGATTCATTTCCATTGAGCCATGATGGGAACTTCCAAACTTTTCAGGGTTGAATTTTTAGCCATTTGCAGATGTGACTTTATTACTTAAAAAAAAAAAAAAAGAGAGATGTAGGAGTCACAACCACTGATTTGAGAGAGGACAGCTCAAAAGCCCAAGGAATTCGAAATCCTTGTAGGGTAAAGTTGCAGACCATGACAGAACATTCTTGTCCTTTTCTCTTGGTGCAAAGGACTGTAGAATTACTGGGTGGCAGAGTTTTCTCATAGTGGTTGTACCAACTTTTATTCCCACTAGAGTGGATGAAGAGTCTGGTATCTCTAGAACTTATGAACTACTTAGGGTTAGATGTTATTATTATTATTACTGTCTTTCTCTCTTTTTAGGGCCGCACCCACAGCATATGGAGGTTCCCAGGATAGGGGTCCAATCAGAGCTATAGCCGCCAGCCCACACTACAGCCACAGTAATGTGGGATCTGAGCCACGTCTGCGACCTACACCACAGCTCACAGCCATGCCGGATCCTTAACCCACTGAGCGAGGCCAGGGATTGAATCTGCATCCTCATGGATGCCAGTCAGGTTCGTTAACCACTGAGCCACTACAGGAACTCCAGATGTTATTATTACCTTTTTTTTTGGTAGGTGAAGAAACGGAAGGTGAGAGAAGTTAAGCAACTTGCCCAACTCTGGCATGCAAACAATAAGTGGAGGAAACTGGGATTTGAACCCCAGCAGTCTAGCTTGAGTGCATGTAATAACTGTAGTGTACTGTCCTCAGCAACACGCTGAGTGATTTAAGACATATGCAGCTTAGACAAAGAGCTTTCAAGAAAATATACCTTTTTAAAATTGGGCCAAGGAGTTCCCATTGTTAAGGGAAGGTTAAGGACCCAATGTTGTCTCTGCAGATGTGAGTTCGATCCTTGGCCTCGTTCAGTGGGTTAAGGAACCGGCGTTGCCATAAGATGTCATGTAGGCCTTGGCTGCAGCTCCGTTTAGACCCCTAGCCTGGGAACTTCCATATGCTGCAGACATGGCCATGAAAATAATAATTGGGCCAAAAAAAAGACATTTCACTGAGAAGGAAACAGGAATGGTATAGACATAAGATAAAATGCTCAAATTATTTAATAATCAGAAGATGCAGGAGTTCCCATTGTGGTGCAGTGGAAACGAATCCAACTAGGAACAATGAGGTTGAGGGTTTGATCTCTGGTCTCGCTCAGTGGGTTAAGGATCTGGCGTTGCCGTGAGCTCTGGTGTAGGCCACAGATGCAGCTCAGATCCCGCATTGCTGTGGCTCTGGTGTAGGCCAGTGGCTACAGCTCCGATTAGACCCCTAGCCTGGTAACCTCTACATGCTGCGGGTGTGGCCCTAGAAAAGATAAAAAGACAAAAAGACGAAAAAAAAAAAAGGGAAGATGCAGGAGTTTCCGTTGCAGTGCAGCGGAAATAAATCTGCCTAGTATACATGAGGATATGGGTTCAATCCCTGGCCTCATCAGTGGGTGGAGGATTGGGTGTTGGCGTGAGCTGTGGAGTAGGTCACTGACTGGGCTTGGGTCTGGTGTTGCTGTGTCTGTGGCTTAATCTGGCTGCTGTAGCTCTGATTCAGCCCCTAATCTGGGAGCCTTCATATGCCACAGGTGCGGCCCTAATAAGCAAAAAAAAAAAAAAAAAAAGATGCAAATTAAAATCACAAGATGTCACTTTACATCCATCACATTGCGAAAATTAAAAATATAGTAAGTTTCGAAAAAGTTCTAAAATGGTTAAAATAGTGCCAAATACATAAGAATTTTTATATAAATTTTACTATTATTATTATTTTTGCTTTTTAGGGCCACACCTATGGCATATGGAGGTTTCCAGGCTAGGGGTTGAAACGGAGCTACAGCTGCTAACCTCTGCCAGAGCCATAGCAACGCCAGATCTAAGCAGCGTCTGCGACCTACACCACAGCTCACGGCAACTCCGGCTCCTTAACCCACTGAGTGAGGCCAGGGATCAAACCCGCAACCTCGTGGTTCCTAATTGGATTTATTTCTGCTGCACCATAACGAGAATTCCAAAATTTTACTATTATTATTACTACTACTACTGCATCATTACTAACATTTTGTCAGCTACATGTTTTCTCCTAATGTATAGGTATAGTTACTTTATGGTCTTGATTAACAGAAATTCTTTTTTTTTTTTTTTTGATCTTTTCTCGGGCCAAACCTGGGGCATATGGAGGTTCTCAGGCTGGGGGTCTAATCGCAGATGTAGCCACTGGCCTATGTCAGAGCCACAGCAACTGAGGATCCAAGCCATGTCTGCGACCTATATCACAGCTCACGGCAACGCCGGATCCTTAACCCACTAAGAAAGGCCAGGGATCAAACCCGAAACCTCATGGTCCTAGGTGGATTCATTAACCACTGTGCCATGACGGGAACTCCCCAGAAATTCTTTATTTTATTTTATTTTTTTAATTTTTTGGCCATTCCCATTACATGCAGAAATTTCCAGGCCAGGGGTCGATCCCGTGCAACAGCAGTGACTTGAGCCAGAAGAGCAACAATGCCAGGTCTTTTAACCACTAAGCCACCAGGGAACTCCTAGAAATGCTTTATTTTAATGTCATTGAATTTACTAATCTTTTTGTCTCATTTAAGAAATCCTGGGGAGCTCCCGTCGTGGCTCAGTGGTTAACGAATCCGACTAGGAACCATGAGGTTGCGGGTTCGATCCCTGGCCTTACTCAGTGGGTTGAGGATCTGGCGTTGCCGTGAGCTGTGGTGTAGGTCACAGACACAGCTCGAATCCCACATTGCTGTGGCTCTGGCGTAGGCCGGCAGCTGCAGCTCTATTTCGACCCCTGGCCTGGGAACCTCCATATGCCACAGGAGTGGCCTTATAAAAGGCAAAAAGACAAAAAAAAAAAAAAAAAGAAAAAAAAAAGAAATCCTGGAAACCTAGCCTGGGAAACTCCATATGCTGCGGGTGCAGCTCTGAAAAAAAAAAAAAAAAGACGAAAGACAAAAAAAAAAGAAATCCTTCCTTACATGAGGTTATAAATGTATTCTCTTGTATGAGAATAAAGATATTTTCCTTGTACATATTTTTAAAGTTTATAATGTTGCTTTATGTCTTTATCTTCTATAATTTATTTTCTTGTATAGTTCCAGATAGGGATCTAATTTTCTTCCAATATGGTCAATGAATTGTCCCCATGCTCTTTATTAAATACCTTATTTCTTTTTTTTTTCAGTTTTATTGATAGAATAACATATAACATTGTGTAAGTTTAAGGTATGTACCTTTAATTTGATACATGTATATACATTGTGAAATGATCACCACAATAAGGTTGGTTAATGCCCCCATCACCTCACATAATTAACCTTTTGAGTGTGTATGGTGAGAATACTTAAGACCTACTCTCTCTCTCTTTTTTTTTTTCCTTTTTTCTTTTTTTGGCTACCCCACAGCTTATGGAGTTTCCAGGACAGGGATAATATCTAAGCTGCAGCTGCAGTAATGCTGGATTCTTAACCCACCGTGCCAGGCCAGGGATTGAACCTGTGTCAGAGATGCCACCAGTTCCTACCATGGGAACTCCAAGACCTACTCTCTTAAGCATCTTTCAAGTATATAATGTTGTACTGTTCATTCACCATGATGTATATTATGTCCCCAGAACTTACTCATTTTATAACTGGAAGTTAGTACTCTTTGATCAATAACTACCCATTTCTCCCACCCCTTTCCAGGCCCTGGCAGCCACCATTCTACTCTGTTTCTATGAATTCAGTTTTTAGCTTCCAAATATATGTGAGAACACACAGTATTTGTCTTTCTCTGTCTGATATTTCACTTACCATAAGGACTTCAAGGTCCACCAGCGTTACAAATGAAGGACTTCCTTTGTTTTCATGGTGGAATAACATTCCAATTCACATATATATTCCATATCTTTTTTATCTATTCATCTGTAGATAGATATTTAGATTGTTTCCATGTCTTGGCTATTGTGAATAAATGCTGCAATGAATGTGGGAGTACCGATATCTCTTCGACATCCTGATTTCACTTCCTTTGGTTATATGCCCAGTAGAACTGCTAGATCATATGGTAGTTCCGTTTTTAATTTTTTGGGGGAGAACCTCCAAACTGTTTACCATAGCAGTTGTACCAATTTACATTCCCGCCAAGAGTGCACAACAGTTCCCTCCAGATTCTCACCAATGCTTGTTATCTCTCTCTTTTTGATAAAAGTCATTCTAACTATTAGATGTGAGGTGATTTGGGGGGAGGGGAGGCCGTACCCACGGTATATGAAAGTTCCTGGGCAAGGGATTGAACCTGTGCCACAGCAGTGACACAAGCTGCTACAGTGACAATGCCAGATCCCTTAGCCTGCTGTGCCACAAGGAACTCCACTCTGAGTTATTTTTTGAGTGGTATATGATAAAAGCCCAATCTTTCTCTTCTGCATATGATTATCCAGGTTTCTCATTCATTGAAGAGACTATCCTCTCCCTGTGGAGTATTCTTGGCTCCCCTGTCAATTATTAGTTGCCCATAAATGTATGGGTTTATTTCTGGGCTCTCTATTCTGTTCTATTGATCTCTGTGCCAATACCATATATTTTTTTTAAGTATAATTGATTTGCAATGTTGTGTTAATTTCTGTTGTACAGCAAAGTGACCCAGTTATATATATACTCCTTTTCTCGTATTATCTTCCATCATGGTCTATCCCAAGAGACTGGATATAGTTCCTTGTGCTATACAGTTGGACTTCATTGCTTATCCATTCTTTCTTCTTCTTCTTTTTTTCTCTTTTTGTCTTTTTAGGGCCATGCCCACGGCATATGGAGGTTCCCAGGCTAGGGTTCTAATTGGAGCTACAGCTGCTGGACTACACCACAGCCATAGCAATGCTGGATCTTTAACCCACTGAGCAAGGCCAGGGATCAAACCTGCAACCTCATGGTTCCTAGTCAGTTTTGTTTCTGCTGTGCCACAATGGGAACTCCCTGTTCATCCATTCTACATGTCATAGTTTGCATCTGCTAACCCCAAATTCCCAGTCCATCTCACTCCCTCTCTCCTCCCCCAATACAATACTGTTTTGATTACTAAAGTTTTGTAATACAGTTTGAAATCAGGAAGTGTGATGCTTCCAGCTTTGTTCTCAAAATTGCTTTGGTTATTCAAGGTCTATTAGGGGTCCATAAAACATTTCAGATTGTTCTATTTCTGTGAAAAATATCACTGGAATTTTGAAAGAGGTTGCATCAAATCTATAGATAGTTTGGGAGTATTATGGACATTTTAATGATATTAATTCTTCCACTAAATAAATATGAGATATCTTTCTATTTATTTATGTTTTCTTCAGTTTTTTTCATCAAAGTCTTGCAGTTTTCAGTGTGCAGATCCTTCACCTCCTTGGTTAAGTTTATTACTAATTATTTTTATTTTTTATTTATTTATTTGTCTTTTTGCCCTTTCTTGGGCTGCTCCCACGGCATATGGGCGGTTCCCAGGCTAGGGGTCGAATCAGAGCTGTAACCACCAGCCTATGCCAGGGCCACAGCAACGCAGGATCTGAGCCACGTCCGCGACCCACACCACGGCTCATGGCAACGCCGGGTCATTAATCCACTGAGCAAGGGCAGGGATCAAAGCCGCAACCTCATGGTTCCCAGTCGGATTCGTTAACCACTGTGCCAGGACGGGAACCCCCACTAATTATTTTTAAATGTTTTTGATGCTACTGTGAGTGGGAATGTTTTCTTTATTTCTTCTTCAGATATTTTGTTCTTTGTAAATAGTCTATTATTTTTCCATTTGCCTGCAATACTCTCTAAGTCATGAGTCAAATTTTTTATATTTGTATGGATCTGTTTCCTGGGCTCTTCACTACATTCCATTCATTTAATTGTCTATCCCTGCACTATATACTCCTATTTTTTTATTTTTTGGCCACACCCACAGTGTATGGAAGTTCCTGGGCCAGGGATCAAATCTGAGCCACAGCTGTGACCTACACCACAGCTGTGGCAATGCCAAACCCTTAACCCACTGTGCCACAGTGGGAACTCCTATATATTCTCTTTTAAATTCTATACTCCAAATGAGTCTTGATGTTTGGCACCTTCTTCAGGAGTAGCTTAAATGTTCTTGGCCCTTTGCTCTTTCACATAAATTTGAGAATCACCTTTTAAAGTCTGATGAAAAGCCTATTGGAATTTCACTGAATTTTCAGATTGCAAAGTTGACATTTTTACAAGAATCACTTCCTATCCAAGGACACAGAATATAATTCTCCATTTGTTTGAATCTTTTTATCAATGTTCATTAAAAGTATATCATTCTCTTGGAGTTCCCATCTTGGTGCAGTGGTTAACGAATCCGACTAGGAACCATAAGGTTGCGGGTTCGATCCCTGGCCTTGCTCAGTGGGTTAAGGATCTGGTGTTGCCGTGAGCTGTGGTGTAGGTCACAGATGTGGCTCGGATCCCGCATTGCTGTGGCTGTGGTGTAGGCCGATGGCTACAGCTCTGATTAGACCCCTAGCCTGGGAACCTCCATATGCCGTGGGAAGCCGCCCTAGAAAAAAACAAAACAAAACAAAAAGGTATATCATTCTCTCCACACAGGTTTTTGTTAAATATATTCTCGAGTATGTTCTTTATTGTTATTGCAAATGATGTATTTTTTATTTTTAATTGTAAAGTTAAAAATAGCTATGAGTATGTAAACATATATGTACAGTTTAAAGTGTAATTAAAAAGCTGTCACTCACATAACCTCCATCCAGATGAAATAAAACTTTGTCTGTCCTATAAAAGTTCCCTGTGCCCACCTCCAATTACATCGTCCTTTCTAGCTGTTTTTATTTAGTTTCACTAATACACATTTCATTGTATGAATATAAACCATATACATTTTTTAACCTATTCTCCTCTTATTGGGTATTATCTTACTTCAAGTTTTTGGTTAGTAAAAACAATGCTACTACAAAAATTTATGCTCATAAATAAGATATAAGTATATTTTCTGCGACACAAGTACAGATATTTTTCTCGGTCAGTGATAGTTAGAACGTGGCACCTAGCCATCCCTGAGACTCCTTTATGGCTGCTAGAAGGGTCTCCCTTTTCCAAATATGTACCTTTCTTTTTTTGCTTTTTAGGGCCGCACCTGTGGCATATGGACGTTCCCAGGCTAGGGTTTGAATCAAAGCTGCAGCTGCCAGCCTACACCACAGTTCACCACTGAGCTTGGCCCGGGATTGAACCTGCATCCTCATGGATACTAGTTGGGTTTGTAACCTGCTGAGTCACAACGGGAATTCCCCAAATGTGTATCTGAGTTCAAATTTTCTTCATATCCTTCAGCCAAAACAGTATGTCACAACATATTGAAAGCAGAAGCAGATATTAATACTTACCTGGCAGGAGCAATACCACGATCACAAAGGTGGTTTTCTCAGAGCGAGGCTTATTCAGTGCTCTCTGGATGTTCTGACCCTTGTGATTTCCCAAATGTAGGAAACTCAACTGCATAATTTGTGGTAGTGGGGGAAAAAAAAACAAGAAGCACATAATGAGAATCTAGCTGTCCTTTCTATTAAGCAAACATTAAAAAGGTCTTCTAAAATGTAAAACAGTAGTTGTTTTATACAATATAGTTACTTTATAAAAAATTTTGTTTCCAATGGGTTTATTATTTTTAAAAATTAATCATATAAATATTGAAAAGTCTTCTGTTTTAACTAGTCAAACAGTAAATAGCTATAACCCAAATAAACATATACTATTTGGTGTCCTCCACAATTTTTAAGAGTGTGAAACAGTCCTGAGTTTGGGAACTGTTCTTCTAAGGCATAGTTTTCAATCTGGAGCCGCTATTTAAGGTGTACCCAAGGTATAGATAGTTTAGAGTCTATTTCCAGATCCCTACTTTCTATCTGTCCTGTGTCCTAGCTTCACGGAATTCTTTCCTACCTCCCCCTTCACAAGTGACAGTCTTGCCAGAGTTGTCTTGCCTGACACCTTCTGGTCAAAACAAAAAGTGCCAGCCTCAAAATCTAAAGAACAGATTCCAGCAACTGAGGAGAAAACCCCTGAGCCCAGAGAGGAGCACTTTTTTAGGAAATGATGTTTTACCAATGCCCCTGACGCCCTGGAGATCTACTGTGGGATAAAAAAGGACATTGACTCTAAAGTTGAAGAGTGATTCATGTGAGCCACCCTGACACAGTCATTTATACAATAAGGTTAAAAAAAAAATCTGTATCAAATACTTTTTAAAGTATTTTCAATAAGTATAATATTTCATTTTTCTTTTTTTGTAGGGCCACACCCATAGCATATGGAGGTTCCCAGGCTAGGGGTCTAATCAGAGCTGTAGCCACCAGCCTATACCAGAGCCACAGCAATGCAGGATCTGAGCCTCGTCTGCGACCTATACCACAGCTCACGGCAACGCCAGATCTTTAACCTACTGAATGAGGCCAGGGATCAAATCGGCACCCTCATGTTTCCTAGTTGGATTCGTTAACCACCGAGCCATGACAGGAACTCCTAACATTCCAATTTTGTGTCATTAATAATTGTTAACTTATAAGACTTGGAGGCTTATAGTCACAAGAAATTAAACAAAATGAAAATTTCAACTTATATAAACATTTTTATTGCAAAGACATAAGAATTGAAAAAAAAAAAAAAACTTTCAAGCAGGAGTACCCGTTGTGGCTCAGCAGAAACGCATCTGACTAGTATCCATGAGGATGCAGGTTTGATCCCCAGCCTGGTTCAGTGGGTTAAGGATCCAGCATTGCCATGAGTTGTGGTGTAGGTCAAAGATTCTGCTCAGATCTGGCTTTGCTGTGGCTGTGGCTGTGGCTAATAGCTATAGCTCCAATTTGACCCCTAGCCTGGGAACCTCCATATGCCACAGGTGAGGCTCTAAAAAGACAAAAACAAACAAACAAAAAACCTTTAAAGCATACATATATTAATATAAAACTTGGAGGCAGGGTGGCTTGGAAATATCAATTCAAGGATAAGCAGTGATATAAACCAGAAATTAATACAACAGGTAGGAGTTCCTGTTCTGGTGCAGTGGGTTAAGGTCCCAATGTTGTCTCTGTGAGGATATGGGTTTGACCCCTCTCTTTGCTCAGTGACTTAAGGATCCAGCATTGCTGCAAGCCATGGATGTGGCTCAGATCCAGCGTTGCTGTGGCTGTGTCTTTGGCCACACCTGCAGCCCTAATTGGACCCCAGACCTGGGAATTTCTACATGCTGCAGGTGCAGCAGTAAAAAGAAAAAACAAAAACAAAAACATAAACCCCCACAACGTTGTAAATCAACTATATTGCAATAAAAGGAGTGATATTGAGTCACGGAAAAGGCACGGGTTTAATTGCTGGCCCAGCACAGTGGGTTAAGGATCCCTTGTTGCTGCAAGTGTGGCATAGGTCAAGGCTGAGGCTCAGATTCAACCCCTGTCCCGGGAACTTCCATATGCTATGGGTGTGGCCCCTCAAAAAAAAAGTGATATAAAATTTCCCATTGTTAAAGAGAAGCTTGTTTATGTATCTTTTAAATGAATGGTGGTATCATTAACATATCGAAATCACTATAATATTTAGATTCTGTTACAGAAAAGAAACAAACTCATGGACATTGAGAGCAGACTTGTGGTTGCCAATGGGGAGAGGGAGGGAGCAGGATGAACAGGGAGTTTGGGATTAGTATATGCAAACTATAGCATCTGGAGTGGATAAGCAATGAGATACTGCTATATAGCACAGGGAACTATAGCTAATCACTTATGAACATGATAGAGGATAATGTGAGAAAAAGAATATATATATATGTATAACTGGCTCACTTTGCTGTACAGCAAAAATTGACAGAATATTGTAAATCAACTATAATAAAATTTTTTAAATACTTAGATTCTATTAGTTAAATTTAAAAGAATGATAAAAAATCTATGCCAAAACTTTAACATGCAATAATAATATCTTATGTACTTAAATGAAATTTGATGAGAAATTTTAGTTATCAAAATAGAACACTGTGAGGGAGTACATGCTTTTTTTTTCTCCTTTTTTAGGGCTGTACCTGTGGCATATGGTGGTTCCCAGGTTAGGGGTCCAATCAGAGCAACAGCTGCAGGCCTACGCCACAGTCACAGCAACTCCGATCCAAGCCGCATCTTCAACCTACTCCACAGCTCATGGCAACACCGGATCCTAATCCACAGAGCGAGGCCAGGAATCAAACCTGCAACATCATGGTTCCTAGTAGGATTCCTTTCCGCTGCGCCACAATAGGAACTCTAAAGGGGTACATGCTTCAAAAAAACCTTTTATTTGGAGTATGCTAGCAAAAATATTTGAGGACTGCTTCTACAGAACACAGACAAACCAGTAGTGGTTTACAGATTTCAACCTAGTGATAGGAAAATAAGACATACACCGGGAGCAGTGGAATGCAGTTGGGCTGGAAGGTGAGGTTACCTGTATTTTATCTTTTACTTTTTGCTAGGACTGGAATAGAGTCCTTATGTTGGTAGTTCATCCCAGATAAAGAAACTCCTTGACCAGCTCCTATCTCTCTCTGACCAGCACTGTGGCCTTGAACCCAGGGCTCTACAAGTTTGAACAGGGGAGGCCTGGCTTGCTCAAGGGCAAGGCATTGATTTGCAGTTATTATGAAACTCCTTTGAAGGACATAAAGGCAGGTTAGGACAGATAAGAGGAACTGAGAAAGGTAGAAGACTGGATTTGGGCTGTACTCAGTATTTGAAATAAGAGCTCTGACAAGCACTTCCAGGAAAAGATATCATTCAAGAAATATTTAAATTGTACTGGATCTCCCTCATAAACACATACACAAACACACATTATTTTCTCCTTTCTAAGTAACTCAACCCCAAATCCCAGTTCTAGCCCACAAAATGCTCCAGATTACTTTGGAATGAAGACGAAAATAATTCACTTCATCTCCCCTCCCATTCCATCAGTAATTATAGCAGCTATTCTTTTTCAAGGCAGCTATTAGAGCGGATCCCAGGGTTGGGATCTTCCTAAAAGCAGAAGAATCCTTCCTGCTCATATGAAAATTGTGTTTCTTTGTCTCATTCACCAGGACAGCAGAGACTGCTAGTGGTCTAACACAATACCTTTCTCCCTTTTTGAGAACTCTCAAACCAGACAAGGTCAGCGCAAGAAAAGAAAGTTAAAAATCAATCTCATTTATGAACATACGTGGAAACATCCTGAATGAAACACAGCCATCATTTCCACTTACATTCCATTGGTCAGAACCTACAGTTATAAGACCATATCTAGTTGCAAAGAAGACTAGAAAATACAGTCTTTACTCCAAGCAGCCTTGTGACTAAATAAAAATTGGTTATAAATTCGCAAGGAGGAGCTCCTGTCGTGGCTCAGTGGTTAACAAATCCAACTAGGAACCATGAAGTTGTGGGTTCGATCCCTGGCCTTGCTCTGTGGGTTAAGGATCCAGCATTGTCGTGAACTGTGGTGTAGGGTGCAGATGCAGCTCAGATCCCGAGTTGCTGTGGCTGTGGTGTAGGCTGGCAGCTACAGATCCGATTTGACCCCTAGCCTGGGAACCTCCATATGCCGCGGGTGCGACCCTAAAAAAGACAAAAGACAAAAAACAAAAACAAAACAAAAAACCCAGAAAACAAAAACAAAACAAAAAAAATTGACTAGAAAAAAAAAAATTCTCAAGGAAGTCATTTCCCCCTTTCTCCACTCATCAACACATTCAAAATAAACAAGTTTCCTTACTGGCCTCTTGTGTGATTTGCACGTATTCCCCTTTACCCTTGTACAAAGGGTTTAGCATTTTGCAGACCTAGCTTTATAGAAACTATAACTTTGTTGGCCTTCCTGCTTTTCTTTTTTCTTTCTTTCTTTTCTTTTCTTTTCTTTGTCTTTTGTTTTTTGTCTTCCTAGGGCTGTGCCCATGGCATATGGAGGTTCCCAGGCTAGAGGTCCAGAGCTGAGGCCACCAGCCTATGTATGCCACATTGATTTTTTTTTTGCCACCTCAGCAATACAGTTACATAACTTTACAAACATTTATCCCAGGAGGCGTAATTGTTTTACTGCTAAGTGTGTCCAGGATATCCAGACACCATTCTGCCCAAGTGGAAGTTCACTCTGGTATTTTTAGAGTTTGTTTAACAAAACTTCAAAGGACAGTTAATTTTCATCTTATACAAACTATTTCGGAGAACAGAAAAGAAGGAAAGTTACACAACTCATTTTACAAGACTTGTTTAAATATGACACCAAAAACAGACAAGGTGAGCACAAAAAAAGAAATTGAAAAGTCACTCTTACTTATAAACATAGGAGGTATTTCCACTAGAATGTTCAGTTAAATGAGCTAATAAGTTCTTTTTTTGTGCTTAAAGCATTGTATATAGACATAAATGGAAAAGTCCTAAATAAAATATAAGCAAATCCAGTCCAAAAGTGAAACGGGGGGAGGGGTCCGGGCACAACCCTTAAAGAATGACACAGCCATTGAGGACATGACAAAAACTGGTTAGAACCAAATAGGTCCAAGTTGGTGGAAGAACTGACTTCCACTGGACCTTAAGCCTCTTATACGAATTTTGTAATACATCAGCATGCTAAATGACAGGTGCCATGACAGTTTCGAGGCGAACCATAAAAGGCCAAAAAGCGGGAGGTGGCCCAATTCCTGGAAACCCCCACCTCTTCCCTGAAATAGTTGGAATAATCCTCCCACTCATTAGCCTATGAAATTACCCCACCCATCAAAACTTACCACCAGGTATTTCTGGGCCTCTGGCCTGCTGAGATGGCCATACTTTGTCTATTTCTCTCAACAAATATATTTCTTTTTTTTTTTTTCTTTTTTGGCTGCACCAGAGGCATATGGAAGTTTCCAAGCCAGAGATCGAATTCGAACCTCAGCTGCTGACCTACCACACAGCTGTAGCAACACCAAATCCTTAACCTGCTGCACTACAGGGGGAACTCCAAATCTACCTCTTACCTATCACTTTGCCTTTCACTGAATTCCTTCTACACTGAGACATAAAGACCCTGAACTTCAAAGTCCTGAGACCAGGTGTGTGATTTTAATTAAAAAACATTTTAATTAAAAGTGGGTTTGGGAGTTGCCTTGTGCTGTGGCCTAGGTTCAATCCCTGGTCTGGGAACTGAGATTCTATATCAAGCCACTGCATGCAGCAACCAAAAAAACCCCCAGAACAGAGGGTTTGAGTCCCAATCTGAGTCTTGGCTGGGTTAGAGTTCCCAATATATGGGTTCAAGTCCCACCTGAGTTGTGTGGTTTCAATAGTATATTAAAAGAAAAAAAAAGATTCTAGGAGTTCCCATTGTGGTGAGGCGGAAACGAATCTGACTACTATCCATGAGGTGCAGCCCTAAAAAGACAGAAGACTAAAATAAATAAATAAATAAGAGATGACCACTGCATTGGCGGGGGGATGGCCCGTGTGCGTGTTAGCTGAGCCAGGTGATCGCTGACATTTCACTTGGTGCATTTTACTCTGGGTTTCCAAGATGTCACTGTAAGATAAGTGAATTAAACTAGATGATCACGAAGGCTGCTTTTACATTTGATGATCATCAGCTGTCCTGTGGTCATGTGTTAGTGACCAGACTGAAAGAACAGTGAGAAACATGGAAAAAAGATTCACTGCTCTTCTGGGGTGACATGAGAAATCGCTTCCTTGGGAGAAATGAATTCTGTCATACTACCTAGACCTGGACAAGCAGCCTGACACTTTCCTGGTGTTTCTTTCATATCAAAGTCAGGGCCACTTCTAGCTTTTAATTATGCACATTTTCAGTACAATATGAATGAGTGTCAGGTGTCTTAGGTAGAGTCCATTTAGCAAGTAAGTTTTCTTCTGTTTCTAATCTGTTATGAATGAGAGTTGACTTTTATCCAGTGTGTTTTCCGCATCAGTTGAAAGGACCACGTGGCTTTCTCCTTAAATCTGCTAGTAGGGTGAATTACACGGATAGATTTTCTAATGTTAAACCATCCTTGAATTATTTTAGTTTTTTTTTTGTCTTTTGTTTTTTTAGGGCCACACCTGAGGCATATGGAAGTTCCCAGGCTAGGGGTCCAGTCGGAGCTGTAGCTGCCAGCCTGCACCAGAGCCACAGCAACGCCAGATCTGAGCCATGTCTGTGACCTACACCACAGCTCATGGCAACACTAGATCCTTAACCCACTGAGCAAGGCCAGGGATCAAACCCTCAACCTCATGGTTTAGTCGGATTCGTTTACACTGCGCCCCATGGGAATTCCAAAACGCCTAATTTTAGAGTCATTCTAGTTTAAGGAGTCAACAAACCCTGAGAGGGATCTAGAGAAGAAGGTCCCACTGCAGAGCCCTGAAGGACAGGCCAGTGTGTCTGATTTTGTAGGCTGTGGATGGCATGACTTCAGTGGGCAGTCACATCATACTCATTGTAGATTTGTGCATTCATTAACACCATCTTGAGGTAGATGGCAGGGTGGCATTCTGGAAGGAGGGTCTGTTCCTAATTCCTACACAGGTGTCACTGGGCTACCTTACTGTTGAGGAGAGGGTCCCACTGTAGCAGGGCTGGAATAAAATCTGGAGATAGGGAGTTCCCGTCGTGGCGCAGTGGTTAACAAATCTGACTAGGAACCATGAGGTTGCGGGTTCGATCCCTGCCCTTGCTCAGTGGGTTAACGATCCGGCGTTGCCAGTGAGCTGTGGTGTAGGTTGCAGACACGGCTCGGATCCCACGTTGCTGTGGCTCTGGCATAGGCCTGCGGCTACAGCTCCAATTAGACCCCTAGCATGGGAACCTCCATATGCCAGCGGGAGAGGCCCTAGAAAAGACAAAAAGACAAAAATAAATAAATAAATAAAATCTGGAGATGAGCCAACCCTGACTGATTCTGGAATTAAGATCTGCGTGCCAGATCAAGAGGCTGTACGGCAGGAAATCCTGGGGGATCAATGGATCCTGAGTTCCAGCTCTTCTTGGGCTTTTCTTCTCAAGTGGCTCTACCAGGAATCGGCTTAATCAGATGTTGCACCCACTGCCTTTTCTGGGCCCAGGCTCCTATCTGGAGCTTGCTAGGCTTAGCCTTCTCTCTTTTCTGCCACATCAACTCCCCCACTGCTGTATCCATAGCCTGATTTCCAATAAGTGCCTTGGGAAGCTGTAGGTATAAGTGTCTTCCTAAGAAGTCATTACTTTGGCATTTTCCCAAGGGAATGCTTCTGTCTATAAAGAGAAAAAGATATAAAATGACTGGCAGCACACTGTGCAGAAATTTAAAAGCCTCTTGGGGGAAAAAGAAATTCTTAGAGTTATCAGATTATCAACAGATTGAACCTAAGACTTTTTGGGGAACCCAAGATACAAAGAAGAATAAGTCTCTTAGAGGAAATCATCTTAAAGATGCAGTCAAAGGGCTTGAAGGAACAAATCAAATGTCAGTGGTAAATCCACTTGTTATTTTAGGCCCCAGGAAACAGGAAGGTAAAGAACCAGGATAAAATACAAGAATGCAAGAATGCAAGGGAAATACTACTCATTTTTATAAGGACTTTGCAAACTTGCAGAGTTGAGAAAAGCTTTTAATGAGGTTAGTTTTATTTATTTTTTTGTCTTTTTGCCATTTCTTGGGCCGCTCCCGCAGCATATGGTGGTTCCTAGGCTAGGGGTCTCTGCCAGCCTACGCTAGACCCACAGCAATGTGCGATCCGAGCCGCGTCTGCAACCTACACCACAGCTCACGGCAATGCCGGATCCTTAACCCACTGAGCAAGGGCAGGGATCGAACCTGCAACCTCATGGTTCCTAGTCGGATTCGTTAACCACTGCGCCACGACGGGAACTCCTAATGAGGTTAGTTTTAGTAGAGGGGCAGAATCTGCACTCCCAAGGGTTAAAAAAGAATATACAGGACTCAAGAGACTTGGACACTTATAACTGGCAGCAAAAAACTGAAAGGAGCTCAGTGATCTAATCAAATATCATCAGAAATTTCCAAAAGACATAGCAAGTGCTCTTGCTCACAAACAAAATGAAAGGTTTTGAGTAATGGTGTCGTGCAGTAGAAATAGCTTGCAAGTGACCAGACTGAGAAGTTAAAAAACAGACGATAGGTGGCTCACAAAAGGAACCTTTGTTACAACCATCGAAAAAGATAAAGGCCATTTCCAATCTAAACTATATGCCGAATTGTTAGCTCAGCAAGGGCTGGAAAACAGAGAAGTTAGAACATGAGTCTTGCTCCCTTATTTAAGCCAAAGCTCTACTGGAAAATGCATACGAAACTCTGCATCAGAAATCTGATAGTCTTAATAAACTCCTGGGCAGAAAAGCAGCATTCTTCCAAAGAAGCTGTTCCAGGAAGAATAAGAATATGAAGAGAGAGAGCAGAAACATCAGCTAGAGAGTAAGTAAAATTCCATAAGCGGAAAATTCAAGAAGTAGGGGAGGAAGTACAGAAAACAAAGACCTTATGAAACCCAGATTTCCCTTCATGATAAGAAAGGTCATGACAGCTGGCTGGTGGCTAGTACTGCACAATGAGCTCTAGTGAGAAGAGGCAAACTGCTCACCCAAGACAGATATTATTATGTGTGTATCATAGGATAACACTTTTTCCAAAGTCAGCAAATGTCCAACCAATCCCTGGAAGACCATAATGATAGAAACTTTCAAAGAGAGATTTACAAATCTACGATCAGTCTTGGGGAGTTCCCGCTGTGGCTCAGTGGTTAACGAATCTGACTAGGAACCATGAGGTTGTGGGTTCGATCCCTGCCCTTGCTCAGTGCATTAAGGATCCGGCGTTGCCGTGAGCTGTGGTGTGGGGTGCAGACGCGGCTCGGATCCCCGAGTTGCTATGGCTCTGGCATAGATCGGTGGCTACAGCTCCGATTCAATCCCTAGCCTGTGAACCTCCATTTGTCACCAGAGTGGCCCAAGAAATGGCAAAAAAGACAAAAAAAAAAAGATCAGTCTTTTGGCTTACCCTTTGAAACTAGTGAACGCTTGGTTTTGTTTGTTTGTTTGTTGGCCACACCTACAGCCTATGGATGTTCCCAGACCAGAGATTAAACCTGTGCCACAGCAGTGGCTCAAGCCACAGCAGTGACAATGCCGAATCCTTAACCCACTGAGCCACCAGGGAAGTCCAAGTCTCTATTTTATTGATATTGTATCCACCTGGAATCTCTTTATTCTTGTCTTAATGGTATGGATCTGTTAAAAGTGATCATGTACCTGTCAACATTCCCATAGCTGACCCCAGGAGGTCACCACAAGTATCTGAACTGCTATTTAATTCTTATTTGCATCTTTGTAGAGCTTCATCAGTGTATCTTACCAGGAAAACTCACCAAGATTGATTTCACACATTCATTTATCCCCAAAATGGTTATTAAGTGTCTTTCATGAGTCAAGGATTTTATAAATATTAGAAATACAACAAAGAACAAGACAAAAATCTTATCTTTGTAGAACTCACACTCTAACAGAATAAATAGATAGGTAAAGGGTAGTCATGGGAGCACCACTTTACATATGGTGATCAGGGAAGGCTGCATAAGGAGATGCCATTTGGGCAGAGACATGAGTGGAGAAAGAGTGAGCTATATGAAGGTCTGGGAAAGATCCTCCTAGGCAGAGGGAAGAGCCAGGCAGAGATGCTGGGCCAGGGAAGGTTTGGAGTGCTGGAAAAACTGTAGTGGGGAAGGGAAGGGCCCTCCCAGAACAAAGGGAAGGCAACATGTAGCATCAGCACCTGCAGGCACAGGGGCAGCTCTGTAACAATGTAACATAACCTGAATCTATGGGCGGATCTGTCCACTCAGAAATTACAGAATGTATGTTACCTTATAAGGGGGACAAAGGGACCAAAGTGTGAAAGAAAACAACAACAACAACAAAATAACAGAGGGTGTAAGACAGCACCCCATAGCAGCCTCCGAGGCTCAGCCATTGGATATGAATCTGCTGAGCCAGTACCAGCATGAATAAACACTACTTCCTGGAAAAAGGCCTCAGTGTCCTGTCTCCCTGTATGTAAGTCCTGCAACAAAACAGCTGGTGTTTCAGACAAAGAGAACTACATGTCTGAAGGCTAAGAACTAAGAGGTGAGAACTGAGAAAGAACGTTCTGTGTTCTCATATTTAAGAGAAAATGAGGAGTTCCCGTCCTGGTGCAGTGGTTAATGACTCTGACTAGGAACCATGCGGTTGCGGGTTCGATCCCTGCCCTTGCTCAGTGGGTTAAGGATCCAGCGTTGCCGTGAGCTGTGGTGTAGGTCGCAGACACGGCTCGGATCCCGCATTGCTGTGGCTCTGGCGTAGGCCAGTGGCTGCGGCTCCGATTCCATCCCTAGCGGGAACCTCCATATGCCGCGGGAGAGGCCCAAAGAAATAGCAAAAAGACAAAAAAAAAAAGAGAGAGAGAGAGAGAGAAAATGAAATTTCTAATGGCTCCTATGTGGTAAGGGGGGGGCGGTGAAAGGTGAAGGAACCTAACCCCTCACCAGATGCTATTTGTTTTGTTTTTGTTTTTTGTCTTTTTGCCTTTGCTCCACGCTGACAATATCCTGTGTCATGGGTACATATAATCGCAATCCCCATGTAACAGCTGAGGCTCCGTGAGACTAGGTAATTGACCAACGTTGCAGGGTTGGTACGTGGCTGAGTTGGGATTTGAACTCGAACTCGGGCTGTGTAACGTCAAAGCCTGTTCTGGGTCTGGAGGTCTGGAATAGCCAAGAATGTAAAATGCTGCTGAGAGGACTAGACGATAAAGCTGTAAACCTGTCCTTTGGATTTCTCAACAAGGAGGTCTTTGAGGAACTTCTTAAAGTACTGGAGCCAGAAGGCAGACTCCAATGGTTTGAAGCATGAGTAGGAGTGAGGAAATGGGAATAGTGTTCAGCCCTTTGCTTGGAAAGACAAGAGAGGTGGGGTGAGGATGCCGTGTTCTTTTTTCATTTTGTAGAGATGTAAATAGTGCTGTGTAGCTGGTAAAGAGCCTGGTCTTTCAGGAGGTGAAAAGGCCTGGCATCCTAGGTGCAGAGGAAGATGAGCAAGAAAGGAAGAAGGGGATGCTAATCTTCATAAGCAAGACAGCTGAAATCTGACATCTAGAGTCAAGCTGCTGGAGTTCCACTTAGCTTGATTCTTGGATCGATTTCATTGTTTGCCCGTTTTGCTTTAGAGACAGAAGCTTGTCTTTAAAAATTAAGAAACGAGGCAGAATTGATGACCAAGAAACATCACAGTGAAGGAAGATTAATTATTTACATCCTCCAAGTCCTCTGCAATTCTTTTAATGCGGTTATATAATGATTAGTCTTATTAATTACCATAAAAGCATGCCAGTGTTAGGTTTACAGCATATCATCTTGACAATCTGTCTTCAGAACATCCTAGGGATCCTCAAACACCATATGCAGGAGTTGGAAACTGCTTGTTCTGATTGGGCAAGCAGTGAGCTCTAACTGAAAAACTCGGGCAAGTAAGACTTGAGATATAATGTACAAGTGTGTTGACTGTACTTACTAATATATACTTACTAATACTGTATTGAACCTGAAAATACGCTAAGAGAATAAATACTGGGTGCACTCATTGGGCAAAATGCTAACAATGTAAGGAAATATGTTAATTAGCTTGATTGTAGTAATTATTTCACTATATATGTATATCAAATCATCACGATGTACACCTTAAGCATATATACAATTTTAATTTTAAAATATATAAATAAGGACATTCCCATTGTGATGAGGCAGAAAGGAATCTGACTAGTATCCATGAAGATGTGGGTTCGATCCCTGGCCTTGCTCAATAGGTTAAGTATCCAGCATTGCTGTGAGCTGCCGTGTAGTTCTCATACATGGCTCGGATCCCAAGTTGCTGTGGCTGTGGTGTAGGCTGGCAGCTGTGCCTCTGATTCCACCCCTAGCCTGGGAACCTCCATATGCCACACCTGCTGCCCTAAAAAAAAAAAAAAAAATGTACAGATCCCTGGGTTCCAACCCAGATACTATATTCAAATATAATTTACTGTCTTTTAATGGTAATTTTTTCCAGGTCAGGATCCAGCCCAGAATCACGCTGCATTTAGTTGTCATGCCATTTAATTCCTTTTAAACAGGTCCAGTCTTTGCTTTCATGACCTTGAGGGTTTTTTTTTGAAGAATATAGTCCATTTCATAGAAAGTCCCTCGATTTTTGTTCTTCTGATGTTTTCTCGTGGTTATATTCAGATTATACATTTCTGGCCAATTTTTGGTGATTATGAATAAAGCTGCTATAAATATTCACATGGAGCTTTTTTTTTAAATTTTTTTTTTTTTTTTTTGCTTTTTAGGGCTGCACCTGCTGCATATGGAGGTTCCCAGGCTAGGGGTCCAATTAGAGCTACAACTGAAGGCCCATGCCACAGCGACAGCAACTCAGGATCTGAGCTGAGTGTCGGTGACCTATACCACGGCTCACAGCAATGCCAGATCCCTAACCCACTGAGCAAGGCCAGGGATTAAACCCACAACCTCATGGTTCCTAGTCGGATTCGTTTCCGCTGCGCCATGACAGGAACCCCACATGCAGCTTTTTGTGTAAGCCTAAGTTTTTAATTCAGTTCATTAAATACCTAGGAGCATGATTGCTAGGTCATATGGTAAGTCCATATTTAACATTATAAGAAGCCAGGAAATTGTCTTCTAAAGCTCCTGTACTATTTTTGCCTTCAAACTAGCAATGAAAGATAGGGTACTTCTTATTTGTGGTATTGTCAGAGTTGTTTCATTTTGTTTTTTTAATATTCAAATGGTATGTCATGGCATCTCATTCATCTCACTGTTTTGCAATTTGCCTTCCATAATGACAAACAATACCAAGCATCTTTTTTTTTTTTTTGGCCACCCTCATAGCATGTGGAAGTTCCTGGGCAAGGGATCGAACCCACACCACAGCAGCAGCTCAAGCTGCTACAATGACAACATTGGATCCTTAACCTGCTGTGCCGCAAAAGAAATCCTTTTTTGGGGGGGGGGCTTTTCTCTTAGATGAAAATCAGTTGACTGTAAAGCTCAGGATCTATTTCAGAGCTTTCTGTTTTGTCCCATCTATCTATGTGTCTATCCATTCACCAATACCACACTATCTTGACTCCTATATCTTAGGGTAATACTTTTTTTTTTTGTCTTTTTGCCCTTTCTTGGGCTGCTCCCGTGGCATATGGAGGTTCCCAGGCTAGGGGTCGAATCCGAGCTGTAGCCACCGGCCTATGCCACAGCCATGGCAATGCCAGATCCGAGCTGTGTCTGCGACCTATACCACAGCTCACCGCAACACCGGATCCTTAACCCACTGAGCAAGGGCAGGGATAGAACCTGCAACCTCCTAGGTCCTAGTTGGATTCGTTAACCACTGAGCCACGACGGGAACTCCACTTAGGGTAATTCTTAAACCTGCTGAGCCATGAGGAAACTGCCCCATAACTGGTGATGTTAATTTCAATCCCATAGTTAAGGTGGTGACTGCCTTATTTCTTTATTATAAAATTATTATTCTTTCCTTTCGCTATTAATAAGTATCTTTGGAAAGATGCTTTGAAAAAAAGGTGAAAGATTTATACAATCTGAAGAGAAACTAGAGTATGAAAGCTGCTTTGAGATTATGTAAATATCTTGTTTCTCATCAAATTTTCACCCACTGGTTTTAGCATACATTGATAATCCTTTTTGGTGGTGCAGGTGGGGTGGATTTCTAAGACATTTGGAAGTTCTCAGGCCAGGGAAAGAACCCACACCACAGCAGTTAAAAAATCTGCCAGATCTTTAACTGCTAGGCCACCAGGGAACTCCAATAACCCTTGATTAAAACAACTACTACTGGAGTTTCCTGGTGGCATAGCTGGTTAAGGACCTGGTGATGTCGCTGCTGAGGCTCTGGTTGCTGCTGCGGTGCAGGTTCCATCCCAGGCCCAAGAACTTCTGCATGCTGCAGAATAGGTCTTTTTTTTTTTCTTTTGGTCTTTTTAGAGCTTGCAGCATATGAAAGTCCCCAGGCCAGGGGTCAAATCAGAGATGCAGCGGCTGGCCTACACCACAGCCACAGCAATGCCAGATCTGAGATGCATCTGTGACCTACACAAAGCTGCAATGCTGGATACTGAACCTGCTGATCGAGGCCGGGGATTGAACCTATATCCTCATGGATACTAGTCTGCTTCATTACCGCTGAGCCACGACGAGAACTCTTGCAGGGTAAGTCCTGATATCAGGTCATGTGAGTTTTCCTACTTTGTTTTTCTTTTTCAGGAATGTTTTGGTTATTTATTCTGGCTCCCTTGAATTTTTATATGAATTTTAAGACCAGCTTGTCAGTTTCTGCAAAAGAAGTAGCTGGGATTTTGATAAAATTGTATTGAGTCTTCAATCAGTTTGCTATCAAGTCTTCAAATCCATGAACATGAGATACTTTTACCACTTATTTAGATCTTTAATTTCTTTCAACAATACTTCGTAGTTTACTGAATGAAGTTTTGCACTTTTTTTTTTAATTAAAATTTTCCCTGTATACAGCCACTCCTGTTATTTGCAGCAGTTTTGTTCTATAAATTCACCGCCAACATTGAATTAGCCAATACTGAAATACTGCCTCTAAGGGAAATGCTGACAAAGTTAGATTCTTTCGTGTCCCTGGGTCACATTTTCTTCAGTCAAAATGCCATTTGTGGAGTTCCTATCATGGCTCAGTGGTAGTGAACCCAACTAGTATCCATGAGGACGTGGGTTGCTTCCTGGCCTCGATCAGTGGATTAAGGATCCGACATTGCCACGAGCTGTGGTGTAGATTGCAGACACCACTCGGATTGGTGTTGCTGTGGCTGTGGCCTAGGCTGGCAGCTTTAGCTCTGATTTGACCTCTAGCCTGGGAACTTCCATATACCAGGGTGTGGTCCTAAAAGGACAAAAAAAAAAAAAAAGTCATTTGTATTATATAGGTCTGTTTGCCAGTGTTCTTGTAAAACAAGCCAGTCGCAGCAGCTTTGAAAACCTATTCTTTCACATAACCTTTTCCTATATAACACTTAGCAGACATTTAAACATTCTTCCACAGCCCACCCTGCTTCCCAGGCAAGTTTAACAGGTTATGGCAGGAGGGTTGGACTCTAGTTCCAGTTCTCATCACAACTAGCTAACTCTGAGCAAGTCACTTAGAATTTCCACTTTCAAACTCTTCAAAAATAAGACTGTGGATAAGAAAATCCCCATGGTTCCACTCATTCTAGAGTTCCAAACTAAAAAAAAGACAGGGTGGGTGGGTGTGGTGGTAATAGTAATTTTAAAGGCCCACAGCACCATCTGGTGGTCAAAGAGAAGAGGCTAGATTGAGGAAAAGGGTTTAATAGATGCATTCAGATACATCTATATTTGGCTTCTTTGAATAAAATCTCACATTTTCGATTTGTCCTCTAAAATGGCTAAACACATTTTTACCAATACCTATAAAAACAATCATACAGGTCTTTATGCTTAAAATCACAACCTGTGGGAGTTCTGCTGTGGCTCAGCAGCAACAAACCAGACTAGAATCCAGGAGGACGCAGGTTCGATCCTTGGTGTCCTTTAGTGGGTTAAGGATCTGGCATTGCCATGAGCTGTGGTGTAGGTCACAGATGTGGCTTGGATCTGGTGTCACTGTGTCTGTGGCATAGGCTGGCTGCTACAGCTCCAATTGGACCCCTAGCCAGGAAACTTCCATATGCCACAGGTGTGGTCTTAAAAAGACAAAAAAAAAAAAAAAATCACACCCTGCGTAGAATGCCTTGTAAATATAAAGTCTAACCCTTGAATAGCCATCGTTACTGAGCTACTATGCTTTGGTTTGAAAAAACAAACAAACTAACAAGTAGAACAAGTAAAACAACAACACAAAATAAAAATATATTTCATTATACCAGACTTTTCACATTAAAATTATTCACACATATTTGATTAAGAAAATGACAATATTCAATTATAATCCCCACAAACAAAATAAATATCCATGAGTTCATAGTTATATAAGCACATAAGTGATTGAATGAATGAATAAAAAGGATAAATAGGAGTTCCTGACATGGCGCAGCAGAAATGAATCCGACTAGGAACCATATGGTTGCAGGTTCAATCCCTGGCCTCGTTAAGTGGGTTAAGCATCCAGTGTTGCTATGAGCTGTGGTGTTGGCTCGGATCTGGCGTTGCTGTGGCTGTGGCCATTGGCCACAGCTCCGATTAGACCCCTAGACTGGGAAACTCCATATGCCACAGGTGTGGCCCTAAAAAGATAAAACAAAATAAAATAAAAAGATAGATAAGTAAATACATGAAAAGAGATAGTCCTTCTTTACAAAATAATTCCGATCAATAAATATAAAAGGAATGAAAAATAGAATACTACCATTAGATCATCACTGTAATAATTGTTCCAGGCAAGATTCACTTCCATACACAAAAATATACTGTATAGGCAAAAGTTTGAGGAGAAACTCAAAACATCCTCTCCAGGATGTTTGTCAATTACAAAGGCAAAGACAGTAACTTTATCATAGTTTAACCCAGCAGATATCACTTAATGAAGGGACCAAGGTTAACACCACTAGAAATAAGACATGTTGACATCATGTATACTTTGATATGATTTATACACACATGTATTTTTGTTTATATATATATATATATATATATATATATATATATATGTGTGTGTGTGTGTGTGTGTATTTTGCTTTTTAGGGCTGTACCTGCAACACATGGACGTTTCCAGGCTAGGGGTGGAATTGAACTACAGCTGCTGGCCTGTACCACAGCCACAGCAATTCAGGATCCAAGCTGTGTCTGCAACCTATACCACAGCTTACAACAAAGCCAGATCCCCGACCCACTGAGCAAGGCCAGGGATCAACTGGAATCCTTAAGGAGACTAGTGGAATGCATTTCCTCTGCACCGCAAAGGGAACTCCATGATTTATGTTTCTGTTAAGGAAAACTGGTTTTAAAGAGAGAGAAAATTCTATGTAAGTTTTCTAATAGCTTTTTCTCCTTTTTGCATATTTTTAAAAAGTCACGAAGCTATATGTCACTTAGTAGTTAGCAACAGTAAGACAATCCAAATGTGTTTAACATCCACAGTTATCTACCGGGAGTATGAGTCAATAAAGAAGACCACTCTGATTATCTTTCAGCATCTACGGTAAACTCAAATTTGAGTAAAATCCACCAAAATGTTATTTGAAATGCATTATATTTTTAAGGAGGAAGGATATATTTAAATCTCCCTTTGATAAAAAGAGAATTCTCTTGGTATCTTGACAGGGTCCCTTCAAACCAGTTTCCAGAAAAATCAAAGACAAGTGTATTATCAGATTTATGTCCAAAAGCATCCAAAAACTGCAAGCACAAGGAGATAGAGAATGAAGTTTCTTTCAAGTATCCACAAAATACACATGAACTCTGATAATCTATTAGGCCAAAGAGAAAATATCAATTCCAAAAGTAGAAATAGGAGTTGCCATTGTGGCACAGTGGAAATGAATCTGACTAACCAAGTGGTGGCAGGTTCCATCCCTGGCCTCGCTCAGTAGATTAAGGATCTGGCGTTGCCATGAGCTATGGTGTAGGTCGCAAGCGAAGCTCAGATCCTGCATTGCTGTGACTTGGTGTAGGCCAGCAGCTGTAGCTCTGATTTGATTCCTAGCCTGGGAAACTCCATATGCCACAGGTGCAGCCCTAAAAAGCAAAAAAAGAAAGAAAGAAAGAAAGAAATATATTTTCTGATTATAAGACATTTAAACTAAAAATTAATTTTAATTACCAAATTAGGAATAAAAACATTTCATCTTGGAGAGTTAAAAACTATCTTAAATAATAGCTTGAGTCAAAGGGAAAATATTAAAATGCTGACCAATTTGAAATGGATTTAAAGCATAAGGGCAAACGCTAGCCTCTATGGTATCATTGTGTGGGTTAGAAAAGTGTTTCTTCCTCAAGTGAAAAAAAAGACCAACATTGTTGCATCTGTGAATGGTCACAAGGCCATGGCTCTGAGCCCAGATGGCTGCAAGATGACACTCAAGGAAACCAAAGTCAAAATGAGTTGGCTGGGAGCTGTGAAAGAAAAAAAAAAAAAAAAAACCATAAATTTCTCTAAGGGGGAAAAAAAAACCCCAATCCTGCTAGATAATGAATTTCCCCTTAAGACTGGAAGCAAACTTCTTGTTTATATATATATATATATATATATATGTACTTTTTTTTTTTTGCTTTTTTTTTAAGGCCGCACCCCAGCACATGGAAGTTCACAGGCTAGGGGTCAAATTGGAGCTACAGCTGCTGGCCTACACCACAGCCACAGCAATGCAGGATCTGAGCTTCATCTTGCCACCTACACCACAGCTCTCAGTAACACCGGATCCTTAACCCACTAAGTGAGGCCAGGGATTGAGCATACATCCTTATGAATCCTAATCAAGTTCGTTAACCACTGAGCCACAAAGGGAACTCTGTAAACTTTTAGTTAATGAAGTGCCTTGCTAGCAAGATTTTGAAGGCCAAGACAAAGTCTCACTTAAGGAATGTTCCCTTTGATTGAACTTAATATTCTCAAGGTCCTGATTCCTAAAGACAAAGAGAAAAGAGTGCACTAGTTTTGATATTCTTCAGTTACTTCTCTATAAACCTCTACAGGATTTACCTGTCTCAAATGCTTTAGGTGAATCATGCCATTTTATTTTATTTTAAACATTTATTTACTTATTTATGGCATGTGGTAGTTCCCAAGCCAGGGATGGGACCTGTGTCATGGCAGCAATCCAAGCCACTGCAGTGACAATGCCAGATCCTTAACCTGCTGCACCACAGGAGAATTCCCAAACTAGGCTACTTTAAACAAGTTCTTATGAAAAGTAATGAAAGTTATATCCCCTGATATAAATACTTCGGAGCAAACTTCCTAGGCCAAGAAAAGTCTCAGTTTGTAATTGTGTTGTTAAGAAACCATTTAGATAGTCTCTTCTCATTGCAGCAGAATATTTTTCAAGAGTGATTCCTGACATTATTTCCCTAAAATCACAGAAAGGTTGCAGCACTTTTGGGGTCTATTTAATAAGAATGACTTTCTTTTGCAGGAGCAGTTCTAAAACGGGAGCAAGAAGGGTTCCAGGGAGTTCCCAGCGTGGCTCAATGGTAACAAACCTGACTAGTATCCATGACGACTCAGGCTCAATCCCTGGCCTCACTCAGTGGGTTCAGGATCCGGCATTGCCATGAGCTGTGGTGAAGGTCGCAGATCCCGAATTGCTGTGGCTGTGGTGTAGCTGTAGTTCCAATTCAACCCCTAGCCTGGCAACCTCCATATGCTGTGGGTTCAGTCCTAAAAAGGCAAAAGAAAAGTGGGAGGGAGGGTTCCAGGTGGATGAAAGAAGTCCTTACCAGGAAAGACTTCTCTTAGTCATGCACTTAAGTGGTAGAAAAATATCCCATAGTTGAGAATGGATTGTGGGTGATGAAGATGAGGGAAAAGTCACTGAATAGGATGAAAAAGAAAGTCATTGAATGAGATGAACAGGAACCTAGAAAAGGAAGGGAAAGACTGATGCAGAGATCTTTCTGGAGTGGAGAGTACCTCTAGGTTGACTTTGAATCACCAGGTGAGCGTTTAAGAGGCTTTTTATTGTGACCCAAAGGAAACAGAATCTGGGGACAGGCCACAATGGTGCAGTGACAGAATAAAGACCTGGTTGCCAGGGGTCGAGAAATAAACCCCAGAAGCCTGGAGGAAGAGAGATGGAGCCCTAGCTCCTGGTCCCCTTTCCCTCCCTCCTTCCCCCTTGGTTTTCTGAGATGTAACCTTCCACCTAAACATCATCTTTCTGGTTTCAGGCCTGAACTGTGGTCTCTGATGTCTGCTTGGTTCCACTTTTTTCTACCCATTTGCACAGAGGACCACCACCTTCCCTTTCTGGAATCTCTAAGGTTTTCTGCTTTGCTTGTGCCCTAGTCATCAGCCCAACTACCTCAGCTGAGATGGAAGTGCCCACTCCCTCCCAAACACTTAAGCCTCCCAATCTCAAAGCAGAGTCTTTGGACCCAAAGGTTGTCATTGCCTTATTTGAAATTGGATCACTTCCCCCCGTCTCCTGCAGTCCTCTACCTTCCCCCCTAAACAGTAACCATGAAGCAACTGAACAACGAATTGCAAGGAAATTTGACGATCTCTTAAAAGAAATTAAAGATATTGTTCAAAACATGACAAGTTATGAAGAGAAGGTCAAAGAAACAAAAGAATCTTGGGAGGAAACCAGTATCTCTGAGGATGTATCAGAACTTAAAGAAAAAATCAGAGGACTTGGTAAAATAAATGAAACACTGTTGAAAAAACTGCTTGGTAGTTTGGACCTAGAGAAAGAAAATGCAAAGAAACAAGAGATGATGTCAGAAAAGCAGAATTCCAAGGACACAGTGCAAGGTTTTGCAAAGGATTTGGTAAATTGTTCAGAGGAAAAAAGAGGCCTTTGTGAAACTCACCTAAGTAAGGAAAAAGCAAGGTACGAGCTCCCTCACGTTCAAGAAGAAAATATCAAACTGAAGAACAGCATGGAGCAGTTATTGCAGGAAGCAGACCACTGGAGCATGCAACATACAGAACTTAGTGAACTAATCAAATCCTATCAGAAATCTCAGAAAGACATAAAAACTCTTGAAAATGATGGAGCCAAGTCCCAAACTCAACCAGATAGTGAGACATCAGCTAAGCATGAGCTGGAAGAACAAGTGAGGAAACTGAAACAAGACACATATTCATTGCATTTGATTGCAGCTTTGCTGGAGAATGAATGTCAAATCTTAGAGCAGAGAGTAGAGCTTCTCAAGGAACTCCATCATCAGAAAGAGGAACCTCTACAAGAGGAGCCAAGCCAAATAGACTGTGAGCCAAACAAGAAAGAACAGAAGCTATCAGAGGCAGAGAAGGTCAAAATATACAAGCAAAACATGCAAAGAATGGAAGGTACATTTCAAAAAGGAGACCAATTCTATAGAAGCCTAGATGCTTGTCATAAAAAGAAAGCTCGTAATAACCTGTTCAATACTCATCTTGCAAGAAGAGCTCTTATAAGAAAAAAGAGGCCAGCCAGCAGCCTAAATTAAAAAAAAATATCAAATGTAGAAGAAAAAGCAGTTCTTCAAAAAACTATAGTAACTCCAGGCATAATCAATCATCAAACCTAGGAGAGACTGTTGGTTCAACCAAGAACTACAGAGCAAGAAGATTAACACAACATTATTCATTACCTCAGTAGGTACGTAAGTCTGGTCCTCAATGACCATTACTGTCAATTTTTTGTCATATTCATCATCTTTACAATCTGTTTCTTTAGTTATTAGATAGAGAGTCTATGACATTTTAATCAAAAGTGAGAATTTGCAGGTCCAGTAAGTAATGATCTAAATAAAAAAACCACAACAAACAAAGGAAAGGTTTTCCTTCTTTATTTAATGACCTTGGGGTGAAGTTCTGGGGCGGGGGGAACTATATAACCCTTTAATTATGAACCTTTAAACTCACCTTCCAAATGCACATTCCTTTTCCTATTTATTATCCACTGAAGTGCAGGTAATAGTGGAGTAGAAAGAAATGCTCATAAACCACCTTTAAAGAATTCTTTTCATAAATCCCCCTATCCCCTAGATCTACTGTTAATAATACTGCTCTTTGCTTCTTGGCTAGTAGACAGTGGGCATATCAGGCAGCAGAGGCCCTTGGAGAAGGACAGCTTGGTTTATTTAGAATAGAAGAATAGATTTCATTTATCTAGACTTTGTTCTGTACTGGAAAATTTCCTCTCATTACTCCAGCTAGGGGGCAGTAGAGTTACCCAGAGGAAAAAAGCAAGATCTGTTAGAAGAGTTGAACTTTTTTTTTTTTTTTTTTTTGGTCTTTTTGCCATTTCTTGGGCCGTTCCCGCGGCACATGGAGGTTCCCAGGCTAGGGATTGAATCGGAGCTATAGCCGCCAGCCTACACCAGAGCCACAGCAACGCGGGATCCGAGCCGTGTCTGCGACCTACACCACAGCTCACGGCAACGCCGGAGCCTTAACCCACTGAGCAAGGGCAGGGACCGAACCCGCAACCTCATGGTTCCTAGTCGGATTCGTTAACCACTGCGCCACGACGGGAACTCCGGAAACGAACATTTTTGAAGAACTGAAGGAAATGTCAACCCAGAATTACTCACTCAGTGAAAATATCCTTTAGGCATGCAGGTAAAATCAATACATTCTAGGATAGAGGAAAACTGAGAGGATTTGTCACTATTTGTTGGGAAAGCCCATTTAGTTATACAACAAATCCTCATTTTTTTTTTAATCCTCATTTTTTTACATTCAAGAAAATGAGTGTTCCTGTCAGTCTCTGACTTTGTCTTATTCCATTTCCAAAGAGGAATTTCACACAGGAGATGCTAAATGAATGAAATGAGAAACTACAACACTACTGAGCCCAATCATTCTTGTATTTCAGCTTGCTCATATGCATTACCTGAACAAATTCTGTCAGTGTCATTTATCTGTCAAATGTTAAGTGGCTAACTCTTCAGATCTGCACCAAAGTCCCCTGGTACCACCACAAACACACAAGAGAACCGCAGGATTTTCAAATTTTTGAGAGAAGTACTACAATATGCAACATCTGTTGTACACAACACAAACTCGAGGTAATCATAGTTTCAGCATTAGATTATATGTAGCACCATACCTAGAAATGAAATTTCCAGTGAGAATTCAGGCACAAGGCCACATCTATCTGAAAGCAACTAGGAAATGAGGTTTTTAGCTGGGTAAGCATGTTGCCCAGGCAGAGGAAGAATTTAATTTTGGAACACTGTGGAGTGGAAACTATTTTTGTGTACCGTCGGCCTTTTTAAGAAAGTTTTATGGAAACTTGAGATCCTGGACTAAATGCAAACTCTAAAAGATATTTTACAACTATAGACAATAAGAGCTCAAAAGACTTACCTAACTTTTAGAGGTGGGTGTTTATAGTATAAATTGAGCTGAGGCCTGGGATTCTGAAATATCTCTGGGTTATAAAGGGAGACACTGGACTTATCTAGCCCATGGAGAGATTTATTTGTTTGTTTATTACTTTTTATTTAATTATTTATTACTTTTTTGGGGTCTTTTTTTGTGTGTGTGTGTCGTTTTCAGGGCCACACCCGTAGCATGTGGAGCTTCCCAGGTAGGAGTCTAGTCGGAGCTTACCTCAGCCACGGTAACCTGGGATCTGAGCCTCGTCTGCGACCTACACCACAGCTCACGGCAACACTGGATCCTTAACCCACTGAGCGAGGCCAGGGGTAGAACTCACAGCCTCATGGTTCCTAGTTGGATCTGTTAACCACTGAGCCATGACGTGAACTCCTATTTATTACTTTTTATTTTTTATTTTTATTTTTATTTTTTTTGTCTTTTTGCCTTTTCCAGGGCTGCACGTGCAGCATATGGTGGTTCCCAGGCTAGGAGTCGAATCGGAGCTGTAGCCACCAGCCTACGCCAAAGCCACAGCAATTCAGGATCTGAGCCGCATCTGCGACCTACACCACAGCTCACAGCAATGCTGGATCCTTAACTCACCCAGCGAGGCCAGGGATCGAACCCGAAATCTCAGGATTTCTAGTCAGATTCGTTAACCACTGAGCCATGACGGGAACTCCCTTGTTACTTTTTAGAGTTACACCCATGGCTTATGGACATTCCCAGGCTAGGGGTCGAATTGGAGCTATAGCTGCTGGCCTGCACCACAGCCACAGCAACTCGGGATCCAAGCTGAGTCTGTGACTTACACCATAGCTCATGCCAACACCAGATCCTTAACCCACTGAGTGAAGCCAGGGATTGAACCCACAACCTCATGGTTCCTAGTTTGATTCATTTCCACTGTGCCATGATGGGAACTCCATAAATCAATTATACTTTAAAAAAATTTTTTAAATTAAAAAAATAAATAAATAAAATAAAATTAAAGAATGTTAGGAAATATTACATATAATTTTATTATATTTAATATAATAATATACTAAATATAATTTTATGATATTTAGTATTTCATTTGAGATAATTACCTATTATATAAATATAATTTTATATTTAATATTTCATTTGAGATAATTATCCTATTATTTAATTTTACCACAGATTAGATATACCGATTCTATACAAATTCAATAAAAATATCTGTATAGAAGCATCTTGTGAGTAAAAGAATATAACAAGAATAAGCTTTGGGAGTTCCCGTGGTGGCGCAGTGGTTAACGAATCCGACTAGGAACCATGAGGTTGCGGGTTCGGTCCCTGCCCTTGCTCAGTGGGTTAACGATCCGGCGTTGCCGTGAGCTGTGGTGTAGGTCGCAGACGCGGCTCGGATCCCGCGTTGCTGTGGCTCTGGCGTAGGCCGGTGGCTACAGCTCTGATTGGACCCCTAGCCTGGGAACCTCCATATGCCGCGGGAGCGGCCCAAGAAATAGCAACAACAACAACAAAAAAGACAAAAAGACAAAAAAAAAAAAAAAGAATAAGCTTTGCACGAAAGCTACTAAGTCTTAGAGTTCCCGTCTTGGCGCAGTGGTTAATGAATCCGACTAGGAACCATGAGGTTCTGGGTTCCATCCCTTGTCTCACTCAGTGGGTTAGGATCCAGTGTTGCCATGAGCTGTGGTGAAGGTGGCAGACATGGCTTAGATCCCGCTTTACTGTGGCTGTGGCAAACTTTTTAAAGTTTCTTTATCTAGAATACCATACAAAATAGATATTTTGGGGGAAAATAGAGATGGAAACAAAATCCAAGTGATAAAAAAGAAGGGAATAGTAATTATAAACTAGAGGATTTTTAAACAAAGGCTCCTTTGTTTACAGTACTTTGATAATTTGAATCTAATTTTTTCTTTCTTTCTTATAAGGGTGGTACTTACATATCTGTTCAAAATTCAAGAGAGTTCAGAAGAATTTATGGTAAAATATTCTTTTCATCCCTATCATTATGCTAAGGCTTGAAGTCATAAAGATGAATAAACCATTGTTCCTAATCTCATAATTTTGTAGCCCTGTGAGTTTCTCCTCAGGCCTCAGGCCTTGCCTTTCCAGATAAAAATCTCAAGGACCTTGTCAGTTAGCTCCTCTCTCTTGTACCTTTAACCTCTTTTTTGCTATTAGTTCCTGCCCTTTCATCTATAAGCAAATTCAGTATTCTGTAGTCTTAAAACAGAAGTGCTGTTCCTATATCCTGTCTCCCACTTTAGCTAGAATCTAGAAAAAAGCAACTGACATCAATATCTCCAGTTTCTCAGCTTTTTAATTTCTTTATCAAGTAACATATGCAAATATTTTTAATAGTTTTTTTAAAAATTAAAGATAAATAATTGAACAAACTGAATGATTAATATGCACTTGGTGCCCCTCTTAGCCCTTTACATGTATTGTCTCAGTTAATCCTGATAACAATCTAAAAGGCAGGTACTATTGTTTCCACTTTACAGATGAGAAAACTGATGAGTTTATGAAGAAAATAAGTAGTTCCTCTCCACCCTGTTTTTTCACATAAACTCTGGTGTCCATGGGCCACTAGTTTTAACTGGTTTTGTTAATTGTTCTTCCTTTGCTTACCTCCACTTTTGTAAAAATGTTCATACAGTTACTTATTGAGCTAATACCTTTAGGTATTTTCTTCTGACATGAAAGATGAAGATGTAACTCTGTTACTTTCCTCTCCAAAAAAGTTACATTGCTGTTCTCAGTTCCTGTTTGTCAACCTCTGCAGTTTTTTGTTTTTGTTTTTTGGCTGCATCTGTGGCATATGGAAGTTGCTGGGCTAGGGATCGAATCTGAGCCACAGCTAAGACCTATGCCACAGCTGCAGCCACGCTGAATCCTTAACCGACTGTGCCACAGCAGGAACTCCAGTTTTTGTTTTTGTTTTGCAGTTATTAACAACACATTGAAATATTTGTTTTGTTCCATTAGTTATAAACTATAGTTCTTAACTCCTTACTTTATTAGATGAGAACATCAGCTCTCACTCTTTTTCATCCAAAGCAGCCCATTTTACAGACTTCTTAGCTGCTATTTTCTGGTCTTGCCTCCCTTCCTTACACTGGAATTCTTACTGATATGACTTTCTTATTGTTGAATCCACTGACATTTTGAAACCATTTTCTTTTTTTCTTTTTTTTTCTTTTTTTTTTTTTTGGTCTTTTTGCTATTTCTTTGGGCCGCTTCCGCGGCATATGGAGGTTCCCAGGCTAGGGGTCTAATCGGAGCTGCAGCCACCGGCCTACGCCAGAGCCACAGCAACGCGGGATCCGAGCCACGTCTACAACCTACACCACAGCTCACGGCAACGCCGGATCGTTAACCCACTGAGCAAGGGCAGGGACCGAACCCGCAACCTCATGGTTCCTAGTCGGATTCGTTAACCACTGCGCCACGATGGGAACTCCTGAAACCATTTTCTTAATTGTTCTCTGTGTGGCCCTTGCCATAGAGCTTTGAATATTCAGTACAAAGCTTTGAGAAACTCCAGCATTTAATAATCTGACAAAAGAAGAAGAGTTCATGGGAGTCTTAAAGAAGACTTCGAGTCAGTGTGATGCCATAGAACCAAAGGGAGAGAGTGCTTTAAGGAGGAAAGAATGGGAAAGTGTGTCAAATGGTGAAAGACCAAGATGAAAACTGAAAATGTCTATTGAATTCAGCCATTTGGAGGTCACTGTGGTTTAGCAAGGGCAGGAAGAATAGTTTATTGGAGTAATTGGTTGAATCCTAATTGGAGATGAGTGAGGTGAGGAAACAGAGGCAGAATAAGAGCTAATAGCTCTTTCCTACAGAAGAGGAAGAGGAAGAGGTTTCAAGGAGGAGCCATGGCTTTCAGCTTTATAAGCAAAAATAATGTAAATAATAATGCGATAACCACCAATACTCAGATGAAAATACTTCTTTCCAATTTTGCTGGTCTAAAGACAGTCGGTTGGTTTGCAGCTGAATAGAGTCTGCTGAGCCCAAGTGCACTAAATTAGAAGAGTTATACTTATTCTGAGAGATCTTCCAAGACCTCCAGTGTCAAATATAGAGACAATAAAAAAAAAATTCAGAAATGGACTTAATGGGGATATAGGTGATCATCAAAACTGCAAAAACAGATAAAAAGCTGAGAATGAAAGCCTCATTTTGGCAAAAAGTATTTGAGGAAATTTAGTGTCATCAAGACAACTAACACCCAAAGGGTCTGTTGAGGAGCCTCTGATGTTAGAAGGACAGCAATGAAGAGATGATCATAAATAAGGAGAAAATGCCATGGAGGGAATGAAATCCCAAATAAGGCAAGTCCCTTTATAAACTGAGTACCTGTTGCAGTTACACCGTAAGAGGAGTTTCACTAATGAAGAGAGGCACGGACAGAAAGGTTCCTATCTTCCATTTAGTGCATACTTTTCTTTAACCTGTTTGTTGGATATTTTTGTTTAACTTTTGTTGTAAGGACCTGGAAAGCCATGTGTTTCTACTGAAATTTATTTATCCAGCGAAGGCAGGATGAAATCAATATTAAGATAACTTAAACAATATGGAGAAAAAATATATCTGGTGGCCCTTACGGTCTATTCTTTTTTTTTTTTTTTAATGTGTTTTTGCCACTTCTAGGGCCGCACTCACAGCATATAGAGGTTCCCAGGCTAGGGGTCTAATTGGAGCCGCAGCCGCCAGCCTACTCCAGAGCCACAGCAACGCAGGATCCGAGCCACATCTGCAACCTACACCACAGCTCATGGCACTACCGGATCCTTAACCCACTGAGCAATGCCAAGGATCAAACCCACAACCTCATGGTTCCTAGTCAGATTCGTTAACCACTGAGCCATGACAGGAACTCTAGTGGTTGCATTCTTATCATTGCTTTATAGACTCAGTAGTGCTGCCTGGTCCTGGCTGCTGTATTTTGGGCTCTGAGGCTCCAGGCAGCTTCAGGCGTGAGTGTCCCCTGATTCTTCCTACTGAGCTGAGGACATGCCCCTGTCCTCTGGTTCTCTACCACTGGGTGGTCCCTGTAGTTTCCTATTGCCTTCCAAGGCCTGAAAGAAGCTAAAAACTTTCCCACTTTTAGGAAACATGATCCATCTTTGCAGTGGTGGGAATGGGCAAACAATAGGCTAATTCCAGTTAATTTTTAAAAGATAACCCATCAAGTCTAATTCATTGAACTCAAAGATTATCTTGGTCATTTGTTTCATCCTTCTCTCTCACAAAATATCTTTATTGAAGAAAAAATAACTGATTTGAATTTCACTAGTTTTCTTGGCTTCAGGGTTAAGATGTGACCAGAGGAGAATTAGTTTACTAACAGTTGGCTGTTCTCTTTATAGATTTATTCTAAGCCTGATAGTAACTGTGTCATTTTGAGCCCTAGTATGAGTGTCTTTTTTTCTTGGCCTTGCCTGCAGCATGCAGAAGTTCCCAGGCCAAGGATCAAACCCGCACCACATATGTAACCAGAGCCATAACATTAACAATGCCAGATCTTTAACCCACTGAGCCATGAGGGAACTCCCTAGTGTGAGTGTCTTGGTACTCAATTTTCAAGCATTCAGTTCAGATGCTCCATAAAATTGTGCAGGAAGAGTGGCCAAGATGGCAGAGTGGAAAGACCCTGAGCTCACTTCTCTCATGAGCACACCAAAATCATAGCCACCTGCAGAGAATAACCGTCAGTGAAAAATACTGGAACATACCAGAAAAGTTTTACAACTAAAGACATAAAGAAGGAGACACAGGGTTTCCCCTTGTGGCTCAGCGGAAACGAATCAGACTAGGAAACATGAGGTTGTGGGTTTGAACCCTGGCTTTGCTCAGTGGGTTAAGGATCCAGCATTGCCATGAGCTGTGGTGTAGGTCGAAGACATGGCTCGGATCTGGCGTTGCTGTGGCTCTGGCATAGCCTGGCAGCAACAGCTCCGATTAAACCCCTAGCCTGGGAACCTCCACATGCCATGGGTGTGGCCTTAAAAAGACAAAAGACAAAAGACAAAAAAAAAAGAAGAAGAAGGAAACACGAGACGGGTAGAAGGGGCAGACTCTTTGTATAATCAAATCTCAGACCCCTCAGGTGAGTGACCCACAAACTGGAGATAAATTATATTGCAGAGGTTTGCCCACAAGAGTTCTGAGCCCAAGGTCAGGTTCCCCAGCCTGGGGGTCTAGTTTTGGGAAAACAAGTCCCCAGAGCATTTGGCTTTGAATGCCAATCGGGCTTGATTGCAGGAGTCCCACAGGACTGGGAGAAATTCATTCTGAAAGGGCTCACACAAAATATCACATGCAGTGAGATCCAGGGACAGACATGCTTGCTGGGTCTTGGAGAATCCCCTAGAGAGGTGGGGCAGCTGTGGCTCACCCTGTGGACATACACACTGGTGTTAGACATAGTGGGGAACATACAGCTGCATGAACACTGCTGCTGGCTGTTTTTGACATCTTAGCTCATTATCACCAAGCCCTAGTCCCACTCAATGACCTGCAGGCACCAGTGTTAGGATGCCTCAGGTCAAACAGGACACTGCCCCACTCATCAGCAGACAGACTGCTTACTGACTAAAGAGCGCACAGCTGCCTCTGGATTTGCCCCTACACCAGAGGGCCAAGACCCAGTTCCACCCACCATTAATTAGGCACCAGCCCCTACCACCAAGAAGCACATCAAAACCTCTAGATCAGCCTCATCCACCAGGGGGGCAGACACCAGAAGCAAGAAAACCACAGTCCTGCAGGGCGTCAAAATCAGGTTTAATCAAGTTCCCAGACTAGTTCCCAGGCTAGTGGTGGAATCAGAGCTGCAGCTGCCAGCCTATATCACAGCCACAGCAATGCCAGAGCTAAGCCTCATCTGTGACCTCCACTGCAGCTCACGGCAACACCAGATCCTTTACCCACTGATCAGGGCCAGAGACTGAAACCACCTCCTCATGGATCATAGGTGGATTTGTCAACCGCTGAGCCACGATAGTAACTCCTCAGTTTAATTTTTTAAAGATTTTTTTTTCTTAGAGCAGTTTTAGGTTCATGGCAAAATTGAAAGGAACGTACAGAGATTTCCCATGTATACCTTGCCCCTACACATGCATGGCTTCCCTGTTATCAACATTCCCCAGCAGGGTAGTATATTTATATTTGTAATAATTGGTGAATTTATATAGACACTTTTTTTTGTTTTTTGTTTTGTTTTGTTTTGTTTTTTGCCTTTTTAGGGCCATACCTATGGCATATGAAGTTCCCACGCTAGGCGTCACATCACAGGTGCAGCTGCTGGCCTATGCCACAGCCACAGCAATGAAGGATCTTTAACTCAGTGATGGAGGCCAGGGATCAAACCCACATCCTCATGGATACTATCCAGGTTCTTAATCCACTGAGCCACGACAGGAACTCCTCAACACATTTTAAATCAGCTAAAGTCCATAGTTTACATAAGGGTTCCCTCTTGGGTTATATATTCTTTTGGTTTGGATAAATGTATAATGGCATGATCCACCATTATAGTATCATACAAAGTACTTTCACTGCCCTAAAAATTCCCTATGCATTGCCTAGTCATCCTTCTCCCTTCCTTCTCTGTCCTCTCAACTCCTAACAGCCACTGATCTTCTTCTTGTCTCCATAGTTTTGCCTTTTCCAGAATGTCATATAGTTTGGATCATGCAATCTTTTCAGAGTGGCTTCTTTCACTTAGTAGTATGAATTTAAGATCTCTCCATGCCTTTTTATAACTTGATAGGTCATATCTTTTTTTAAATTTTTTTTTGTCTTTTTTTTTTTTGCTATTTCTTTGGGTCGCTCCCATGGCATATGGAGGTTCCCAGGCTAGGGGTCGAATCGGAGCCATAGCCTCTAGCCTACGCCAGAGCCACAGCAATGCGGGATCCGAGCCGCATCTGCAACCTACACCACAGCTCACGGCAACGCCGGATCTTTAACCCACTGAGCAAGGGCAGGGACCGAACCCGCAACCTCATGGTTCCTAGTCGGATTCGTTAACCACTGCGCCACGACGGGAACTCCGGTCATATCTTTTTGACGTTGAATAATATTACATCAACTGGATGTATCATAGTTTATCTATTCACCTACTAAAGAACATCTTGGTTGCTTCCAAATTTTGGCAATTATGAATAAAGCTGCTATAAACATCTGTGTGTGGGCTTGGTGTGGACATAAGTTTGCAGCTCCTTTAGGTAAATATCAAAGACTGAGATTGCTGGATCATATGGTAAGAGTACATTTAGCTTTGTAAGAAACTGCCAAACTTTCTTCCAAAGTAGCTGCACCATTTTGCATTCCCACTAGCAACAAACGGGAGTTCCTGTCCCTCTACATTCTTGTCAGCGTTTGGTATTGTCAGTGTTCCAGAGTATGGCCATTTTAATACATGTATCTCATTATTGTTCTAATTTGCATTTCCCTGATGACATATAATGTGGATGTCTTTTCATATGCTTATTTGCATTCTGTATATCTTCAGAGAGTTGTCTGTTAAGGTCTTCGGCCAATTTTTTAATTGGGTTGTTTGTTTTCTTATTATTGAGTTTTAAGAGCTCTTTGTACACTTTGGCTAGCAGTCTTTTATCAGATGTGTCATTTGCAAATGTTTTCTCCCAAGCCGTGGGATCCTTCACCCATTGTGCTGGCCCAGGATTGAACCTGAGTCCAAGCACTCCAGAGATGCTGCTGATCCTGTTGCACCACAGCAGGAATTCCTGTGTTAATTTACTTCTAAGCACTTCTTATTTCTTTTTTTGTTTGTTTGTTTTATTCACTTATTTGTTGAATTTTTTATTTTTTAACATAAAATTTATTTCATTTGTAATGATTTTTATTTTTTCCATTACAGCTGGTTTACAGTGTTCTGTCAATTTTCTACTGTACAGCAAAGTGACCCCATTACCACATACATGCTCCATCATAAGTGACTAGACATAGTTCCCAAGCACTTTTTATTTCTTATATCAGCTTGTTTTCATTGTTCTATTGATAGATTTTTTTCTACTTGTGAAAACTGAATGTTTTGAAATGGGACAGACTATATCATCAAGTCCCCCCTTTAAAATGAATGGAAATACCTTTTCATTTAATGACAGGATCTTCAGGAATGAATAAAAGTCATTAATTGAAGGCCAAGTATTATTTTATTTCTATATTTTGTAAAAACAAACCATCCATTTTATATCCTGCCCTTATCTTGGGCAACGTATTTTAGATACCTTTCTAAAGCAGTATATGTAACTCTATGTGTGACTTTTTTTTTTTGCTGCCCCACAGCAAAAGAAGTTCCCGGGCCAGGGATCAGACCCAAGCCACAGTTATGACTCATGCCACAGCTGCAGCAATTCCAGATCCTTTTACCCCACTGTGCCAGGCCAGGGATCGAATCCATGTCCTGGTGCTTCAGAGATGCCACCGATCCCCTTGCGCCACAGCAGGAGCTTCTATATGTGAAAATTTTAAAGAAGATTTTTTTATGTCTTGGTTAATGCAACTAAGATTTAAATATTATATCTTCTAAAATCTCCTTTTTAGTGTTAATTAATCTTGTTGTGCATGCCTTTCTTCTAGGCACTTTTCTTTCTTTTTTTTTTTTTTGTCTTTTTGCTATTTCTTTGGGCCGCTCCCGCGGCATGTGGAGGTTCCCAGGCTAGGGGTCGAATCGGAGCTGCAGCCCCCAGCCTACGCCAGAGCCACAGCAACGCAGGATCCGAGCCGTGTCTGCAGCCTACACCACAGTTCACGGCGACGCCGGATCTTTAACCCACTGAGCAAGGGCAGGGACCGAACCCACAACTTCACAGCTCCCAGTCGGATTTGTTAACCACTGTGCCACGACGGGAACTCCTCTCCTAGGCACTTTTCTTCTCTCTCTCTCTCTCTTTTTTTTTTTGTCTTTTTGCCTTTTCTAGGGCCGCTCTCTTGGCATATGGAGGTTCCCAGGCTAGGGGTCTAATCGGAGCTGTTGCTGCTGACCTACACCACAGCTCGCGGCAACGCTGGATCCTTAACCCACTGAGCAAGGACAGAGATTGAACCTGCAACCTCATGGTTCCTAGTTGGATTCATTAACCACTGCACCACAACGGGAACTCCAGTAGGCATTTTTCAATATAATATAATCCAGGGTTTCTGGGTTTATTATATGTATCTTATGACTTATGACTTAAAGAATATACAGAGGCTAGTAGTGTATGACTTGCTTCCAATCCATTTTAAAATTTTCCTCAAAGAAAATTTTATTTTTATATTTATGGGTGGAAAGTTATAGAATGCTGAGTTTTTCTGATGGCTGTGTGTTTAATGTTTTACTTCAAATCATGAAACCCAAACTAATATCAAGATTCTTCTCTGTAGATAAGCAAAAGAAGCTACAATGCACATTAAAGCTATGTACTTCCTCTATTACTGTTCTGACTCTGCAGTCCATTTCCATTCTTAGAGTAAGTAAAACAATGGGTCTTAGTGTGATAAAACCACATTGTAAAGCTGTTTTGCTTCATGGCCCAGGAATTCTGGTTCATTTCCCTGCCTCTTCTGCTTGCTTAGCTCTTAAGAAAAATTCCTGCTTCTAAATAGTTTAATACTTCACTATGACTCCAAATACATAAAGAATAATCTTAAAATTTTTCTTTTGTTTTTTGTCTTTTCTAGGGCCGCACTCATGGCACATGGAGGTTCCCAGGCTAGGGGTCTAATTGGAGCTGTTGTCACCGGCCTATGCCAGAGCCACAGCAATGCCAGACCCGAGCCGCGTCTGCAACCCACACCACAGCTCACGGCAACGCCAGATCCTTAACCCACTGAGCAAGGCCAGGGATGGAACCCGCAACCTCATGGTTCCTAGTTGGTTTGTTAACCACTGAGCCACATGGGAACTCTTCCATTCACTTTTAGCCATGGGACCATTCACTTTTTTTCCCAAACAAAATCTTACAATGAGCTGTTTTCTAGTGTAAACGTAATTTATTATGTCAAATTATAGCATTTCATTTGATGTAACTTTTAAGATAGAATTCTGGCGTATCAGATCTTGTTGATGATGAATATTGCATACACTGCTTATAAGAAATTATTATTCTTAGAGCAATTAGGATAGGTAACACCAGTTAGCACTGCTTAACTAATTGTAATCTTTCACTTCTTGGTTTTGAATTAAGAAAGAGCATTTGGGATTCCTTGCAATGTATGATTTAAAAAAGAAGAAGTAGGAGGAGGGAGAGGCATGGAATGAAGAAGAATATTCAGGAGACATATAAATATTTGTAAGACTGACTCTGCAGAGGTAAAAGGCCTTGAAGTATGTGAAAGCTAAGCACAAAATTAAAAAAAAAAAAATTTCTTGTTCTTCCTTTTCTGACTTTTCTCTCAAATTGCTGAAGTGTAGAAAACATTAGGAATTTGGGACTGGGGGATAGGTGAATACTTCCCACTTTGCTGGCACCATGTCAGCCATGAATAAAGTTCTCAAGCATTACAGAATGGCAAATTCCCTAAGTACTCTCATGTACCCTTCACTGTGTCACATGAACCCTGTGACTGGCATGTAGCTGTAATTATCCTCCTATTGTACAGATGTGGAAACTTAGAGAAGTTAAAGCACTTTCCCAAGGTGACATAGCTTAGTTAGTGGTAGAGACAGGTCTTGAACCCAGATCTGCTGACTGCAGGATGCATTGTTTTTTTTTGTTTGTTTGTTTTTTGTCTTCTTTTTTTTTTTTTGCTATTTCTTTGGGCCGCTCCCGCGGCATATGGAGGTTCCCAGGCTAGGGGTCGAATCGGAGCTGTAGCCACTGGCCTACGCCAGAGCCACAGCAACGCGGGATCCGAGCCGTGTCTGCAACCTACACCACAGCTCACGGCAACGCCGGATCGTTAACCCACTGAGCAAGGGCAGGGACCGAACCCACAACCTCATGGTTCCTAGTCGGATTCGTTAACCACTGTGCCACGACGGGAACTCTCAGGATGCATTGTTAACATCTGCCTGGAATGCTAAATGCCTTAGCACTATGGTGTTTTCAAGGAAAAAAAAAAAAAAAATCTCAGCCAAAAAACGGTCCTGGAATAAATAGAATAGGATCAGCTACTCTCTTAGAGGCAGCACTCAATCATGAGAGACTAAGGAAAAGTCTTCCTTAGAAGTCTCGAAAAATATAAAATAAGCCTGTATGTTTTGTAATAAACAGTTTACTGTCAATGGAAGTCTAGAGAATAATTTTATAATAAGTCCCACATGAAATCACTTGAAACTTTAAAGACCTAGCCTAAACTAGTGAACAGACTGTCTCATTAAATGGTAGAAATCAGATTTTTCTTGAAAAGTAAAAATTAGTTATTGGTTGTTAAAATCAGCATTAAATGAAAAAAAAATTTTTTTTCACCTTTTCTGTGGCTGAACTCATGGCATATGGAGGTTCTCAGGCTAGGGGTCTAATCAGAGTTTTAGCCACCGGCCTACACCGCAGCCACAGCAACTCGGGATCCAAGCAACGTCTTCGACCTACACCACAGCTCACAGCAATGCCGGATCCTTAACCCACTGAGCAAGGCCAGGAATCTAACCCGCAACCTCATGGTTCCTAGTTGGATTTGTTTCCGCTGCGCCACGATAGGAACTCCCTGATTGTTTTTTTTTTAAAGAGTGGAATTGTAAGGTGCTTGTGTTTTACTCAACTATGTATTATAATTCACTTGTCATTTCTTAACATTTAACAGCCAATGAGGAAGTGGCAACAGTGAGAAAGCAGTATGAGATGTTGATTTGTCACAGGAAAATTCACAAAGCGCAAATCTACATGTGGATATTCCCAAGTGTTATCTGTGAAATTAGGCCAAATTCCTTCCAAGGATTCGTATCTATAGAAGGCAAATTCCAGTGATCAAGGATTTGACAGCAAAAAGGGGAAAGGTAGGATCATGTTTTACTTTGTATTTCAAGCGAGATCTATTCTTTCCTTATTTGTTGTTAACTCCCACTTGAAATCCTGGCCTCAACACTTCTTTGGTTTGTACTTTCTCTTCTAGTCTCTGTGGACAGGGTGCTTGCAAAATAATATACAAACTTGTCTGCGCACTTTCATGTTGGTAAGCATATAAGGTATTGGGATGACTTTCAGATTGAAATCTTACAGTGCTTGAGAACTGCCTCCATTATAACCCTGTTTCTTTGCACGTCCTCATGGATACTAAAAGCGGCAGTTTCTCTTAGGAAGTAGCTTCTTGCATTCGGGATGTTCAGTCATTAAGTAAAATAACTGCTTTGGTCTTGTTTCTCCTTTTTTTTTTTTTTTTTGTAGAATACATGGAAGTATCTGTTCTGGGTTAACTCAATTGTAGAGCTCAATGGATATTGAAATATACGATTGTTTTTACATGATAGGATCAACTCATAAATTAGATTTTGTTTCCATAGTTCAAGTATACAAATAGTTGGAATGACATTTAAAGCCATGTACCGGAGATTCCCGTGTGGCCCAGCTAGGTTAAGGATCCGGCATTGTCACTGCACTGGCTTGGGCTTGGGCTTCCACATGCCATGAGCATGGCCAAAAAAAATTAAAAATTAAAAAAAATAAAGCATATACAAGTGTTGATCTAATCAAGACATAACTGGTTCCCTATGCTGGCATTTAATATTTCCCAAATTCATATATCTTTCATGTGGCCCGAAAATTACCATGAAAGTATGTAATAAAATCTATTTGTGCTTATTCAAATCACGAAGATGAGGCATTTTAGAAAGGCAGAATGGGGCAGTGGAAAATGCTCTTATCAGACAGATATGTGTGAAGCCAAGCCTCATACCTATGAGTTGTGTAATTTTGGTCAAGTAACTTCACTTCCCCATGCTTCAGTGTTCTCCTCTGATAAAACAGGGAGTAATAACTATCTTTCATATTATTATGAAGGTTTGAGAATATGTTTTTAAAGTGTCCAGCTAGCTCAATATCCATCACTTGACAGGGATTCCTCAAATTGGTTCTGCTGTGTCTGGTCTTGAGAAGTAAACACTTAGACTATGATTCTAAAAATATTTAACCTTTATAGAAGGTAGACAGTTTAAACTTTCAGGGTAGATATGAAAGCAAAGAAATATTAGCAATGCATTGGGAGAAAAAGTCTGGTTATAAGCATAAAACTAGAGCAGGCATTAGTAACATCTGACAGGATTTTGAAAGATGGAGTATCAGTCAGGTTCTAGTCAGGAAAACAGAACTGAGATATTTTATTTTATTTTTTAAAGTTTTTTGCTTTTTAGGGCCGAACCTCCAGCAAGCATATGGAGGTTCCCAGGCTAGAACAATTGGAGTTACAGCTGCCAGCCTACACCACAGCCACAGCAACGTAGGATCCAAGCCACATCTTTGACCTACACCACAGCTCATGGCAATGCTGAAACCTTAACCCACTGAGCAAGGCCAGGGATCAAACCCACGTCCTCATGGATACTAGTCTGGTTTGTTAACCACTGAGCCACAACAGGAGCTCCTAATAGAGGGAATTTAATGTGGTGAACTAGTCTAAAAAGTGATGGGAGAGCTGAGAAGGCAACTGAAGGTCAGTGATGCAACATTGAGTTTACCAATGGCAGGAAACTGCTATTGCTCCCACAGCCAGAGGGACAGAGGGAGGAAGTGGTGGGATGAGGGCTGAGGAAGCCTGAGGGGAAATGTTGGAGACAAAGCCCTGCCTGAGATGTCACTCTGAGTAGAGAAGTATCCTGGTTTTCCTACTTCTCACCCTTCAATCTCCAGTCATTATCTCCTCAGTGGTCCATCCTAACAGAAACCAGTTGTCAAAGAGCCTGGGAAATGTAGTCTGCAGGGGTCAAGGTCCCATGACACAAAGCAAAACAGGAGAAGGGCAGGGAATGAATCTGAGGACAAATAGACAGCTGGCCAGCACTGGGTCATTCACAATTATTTTCTGAAGGATTGTTTGCATGGCCTGGGAGAGAACTGCAAGGCAGATAGTCTACTGCTTTCGCATTTTTCCTTTCCTCACCATCAGTACCCTCCCTCCCTGGATGTGACATAGGGCATGTCTAAGGTAGTGAAAACAAAAACTCCAGAAGGAGGCTCATAGATACTGCCAGTCACACCCAGAGCGGAAGCCTTGGCAGGAAAAAGGAAAGGCAAGTAGGGCTTATTAGTCCGAGTGGAAAAAATAGATTCTTTGTTGGCAACAGGTCAAAAATCAATGTTAGTAGAATAATCTGCAACAGACTAGAGCTCATGGTAGCTCACACCAGATGGTGAGAGGAGAATATATTTTGAGAACGAAGCCAACAGGATTTAGTGATAAATTTAAGTGTGAAGGGAAAAAGAGTGAAGGACGATGCCCAAGTTATTCTGAGCAACCAGGAGGATAAAGTCACCATTTATCAAGGTAAGCAAACTGTGAGGGGAGAAGGTTTAGAGAGGATAATAAGAGTTGGGTTTTTTGGGGTGGTTGTTGTCTTTTTAGGCCACATCCACAGCATATGGAAGTTCCCAGTCTAGGGGTTGAATTGGAGCAGTAGCTGCTGGTCCAAGCCACAGCCACAGCAATGCTAGATATGAGCCGCACCTGCAACTTACACCAGAGCTCACGGCAACACCAGATCCTTAACCCACTGAGTGAGGTCAGGGATCGAACACAAGTCCTCATGGCCACTAGTTGGGTTCATGAACCACTGAGCCATGATGAGAACTCCCGAAGGCTCTTTTTTTTTTTTCTCCTGTGATTCTAAGAAAGCTGGCAGCCAAGATTTACCCATTCTCTGTCCCCAATTATTCCCCCAACCCCAAGAGAGTGGTATATTACTCTTTAGGGTAATTGGCTAGTTCAAGAGAATAGCCCTGTAGATACCAAAAATTACAGATTTCTCACAGGTATAGGTGAGTCCACAGTCACTACAAAGTAATTCCTCACAAATCCCCATGCTCTGACCAGGCACACTTTCATATGTTGTTAATTCAACACATTATACATGAATGGACAGTCAAAGGTCAGCAGGCTTACCCTAGACACAACATTAGGCCCTGGGAGAGACTCAAGGCCAGGAGATCACACCTGCTCATCAGTCTCAGAGTTCAGGCAAGAATTATTCTGGATTTGTCTCTGATACCTGGTAAACATTTTTTCAAAAACATTTAAAGTACATCCATGTTTATAGCAGCATTATTCACAAAAGCTAGAACATGGAAGGAAGCCAGTGTCCATCAGTGGGTGAATGGATAAGCAAAATATGATACAAACATGCAATGGACCATTGTTCAGCCTTAAAACAGAAGGAAATGCTGATGTATACTATAATATGGATAGGACATCATGTTAAGTGAAATAAACCAGTCACAAAATACACATACTGTATGGCTGCATTGAAACAAGGTACTTGGACTAGTCAAAATCATAAAGACAGAAAGTACAATGGTGGTTGTCAGGCACTAGGGGGAGAGGAGAATGGAAATTAGGATTTAATGGGTACAGAGTTTCAATTTAACAAGATGAAAAGTGTTATGGGGATGGGTGGTAGTGATGGTTGCACAACGATGTGAATGTATTTAATTCCACTGAACTGTGGACTTAAAAAGGGCTAAGATGGTTTTAAAAAAAAATTGGGAGAAAAGAAAGCATTTGAGGAATTTCCTTGTGACTCAGTGGGTTAAGGATCCAGCATTGTTAATGCAGTGGCTCAGGTTGCTGCTGTGGCGTGGGTTTGATCCCTGGCCTAGGAATACCCACATGCCATGGGTACAGCCAACAAACAAAAACACTTCAAACTTCTGAAGAAGAGCCAAGAGTAATTACTATAAGGGCAGATGTTCTCCAAATTGCCCTTGACCAATAATTGACCAAAAAAAAAAAAAAAAAAAAGAGCCAGGCACCAAAATTGGCACAAATGGATAAAAGGCATAGAAGGAAAATCAGAATAGTATTAGAGGCACCTCAAATGGAATGCTAAAACACTGTTCTAACAACAATGACCAAGTGTAATTTTTATATTTTTATTATTAAACAAATACATTTAGGAGTTCCCATCGTGGCACAGCGGATATGAATCCGACTAGGAACCATGAGGATGAGGGTTCGATCCCTGGCCTTGCTCAGTGGGTTAAGGATCCGGCATTGCCATGAGCTCTGGTGTAGGTCACAGACTCAGATCGGACCTGGAATTGCTGTGGCTCTGGCGCAGCTGGCAGCTACAGCTCTGATTGGACCCCTAGCCTGGGAACCTCCATATGCCGTGGATTCGGCCCTAAAAGGACAAAAGACAAAAACAAACAAACAAGCAAAAAAAGGAATACATTTATTTCAGTCATGCTCAGTTTAATAAGCAATGTTTCACTTGTGATCCATTTAAACCAGGCAGTATCTGTGAAGAGAATAACAAAGGAGGATATTGGAGGTCACAGCTGCCAATGACCTATTGTAATAATGAAATCATCGTTTCAAATTAACAGCATAATCACTGCTTTATACTCTATTGTCTCATGTAAACAATACCATATTTAGTGGGGAAAAAATTAACAAAAGCTGTCAATGATTTAAAGAGAACTCTCCAGAAAGAAATAATATTGATAATGTTGATAAAACCCACAGTTGGACATAGCCATTTAGCCAATACTGAATGCATATATTTATATATATAATGTATATTTTTGTTCTCAATTTTAGTCAAAAATTCTCAGTAAAAGAGGCATTGTCTTTAGTTTTAATTCTTAAATCCTCAAGAATACATAGGGAATATGTCTGAGAGATAGCAGATATGTAATTATTTATTTGTTTATTTATTTATTTTTGTCTTGTTGTCTTTTTTTAAGGGCCACACTTGTGGCATATGGAGGTTCCCAGGCTAGGGGTCCAATCCAAGCTGTAGCCACCGGCCTACACTGGAGCCACAGCAACTCAGGATCTGAGCTGCGTCTTTGGGGACTTACACCCAAGCTCAGGGCAATTAACCCACTGAGCGAGCCAGAGATAGAACCCAGGTCCTCATGGATGCTAGTCAGTTCATAACTGCCATGACAGGAACTCCTGCAATTATTTATATTGGTTGACAGCTTAAGGAATGAAAAACTAAATACTGTGATGACAAGCTATAACAATATTTCTCTCTCTCTCTTTTTTTTGCCTTTTCGGGCTGCACAGGTGGCATATGGAAGTTCCCAGGTTAGAGGTTGAATCGGAGCTGCTGCTGCTGGCCTGTGCCACAGCCACAGCACTGCAGGATCTGATTTGTGTCTGTGACCTACACCACAGCTCACAGCAATGCCAGACCCTTAACACAATGAGTGAGGCCAGGGATTGAAGCCCCATCCTCATGGATATTAGTCAGGCTTATTACTGCTGAGCCACAAGTGGAACTACCTATTTTCTTTTTCTTAATATGACTATATAGTTTATGCTTTGCTGACAAGCTCACACATTAAAATTTTTTTCTGTGTATTCAGATGTATAATAAGAAGAAGCAGCTTTGGCTTGGACACCAAATAAAGATAAAAAGGGCAGATACTGCAAAATGAAATAAAAATCAAATCATAGATGTAGTTTGGGGGCTCCTTGGCACATGTGATAACCAAAGATTGCAGTAGATAAGTTCATCTCTGTGTAGTGGTGGAGGAAAGAAGGATTTAAAACCGAGCTCTCAGGAGATTCACCATTTCATGTTCTGACCGAGGAGAAGCTTACAAAAGAGATTCACATGGAGCTTCTGGAAGTGTTCTGTCATGGAATCCAGTGGAAGAGAGGGTTTCAAGAAAGAGGAAGTGGAGTTCCCGTTGTGGCGCAGTGGTTAACAAATCCGACTAGGAACCATGAGGTTTCGAGTTCGGTCCCTGGCCTTGCTCAGTGGGTTAAGGATCTGGCATTGCCGTGAACTGTGGTGTAGGTTGCAGACACGGCTCGGATCCTGTGTTGCTGTGGCTCTGGTGTAGGCCGGCGGCTGCAGCTCTGATTCCACCCCTAGCCTGGGAACCTCCATATGTCGCAGGTGTGGCCCAAAAAAGAAAAAAAAAAAAAAGAATTTTCTTCAATGATGTTCAATGATTTCAATAATGACTTGTCACTTTTATTACGATCTGCACTTTTTTTTCTGCTCTCCTTCTACAGTAATTAGAAATAGATTTGGCTAAGGGTATTAGTAGAATCCAAAATATCGGAAGCTTAAACTAGGTGCTTACTCTCTCTTTTCACTAACATACAGATACAGATGGTTTAGGGCTGCCATGGAACTCTCTTCTATGAAGTCAACTCAGACTTTGGGTTCTTCTAGTTTTTACTCTATCAACTGTGGTCTCTATTCTCAAGGTTGCCTCATGGTCCAAGATGGCTCTTCAGCTCCAGCAATCATCTCCATATTTCAACCAACAAGGGGGGAACAAAGTGACATAGTGAGTCAAAGTGTTCATGTAAGAAGTTCCCATTGTGGCGCAGCAGAAATGAATCTGACTAGGAATGATGAGGTTGCGGGTTCCATCCCTGGCCTCACTCTGTGGGTTAAGGATCGGCATTGCTGTGAGCTGTGGTGTAGGTTGCAGACGTGGCTCGGATCTGGCCTTGCTGTGGCCCTGGCATAGGCCAGCAACAAAAGCTCCAATTAGACCCCTAGCCTGGGAACCTCCATATGCCGCAGGCGTGGCCCTAAAAAAAAGACAAAAAAAAAAAGTGTTCAAGTAAGCTGTTCCTTAAGGAAGTTTCCCTGAACCTACTGTAGGATACTCTTGCTTATCTGCATTAGGACTTATTCTCCTGGCCACATATAATTACAAGGAAAACTAGGGAATTGTCTTTATTTTAGGAGGCCCGTTGCCTGGCTAATAATTCTAGTAGAAGGATATTAGGAGGAAATAGCAATTTCTGCCATAATCTAATTGAACCGTGGTGCCATTGGGAGCTCCCTTGTTGCAAGAACACAGATTCATCAAATAGCACAGATCTGAACAGGCTCTGCATGGTACTTGCAACTCCAGAATAAAGGCTGACTTCTGAGTCACACTGGGACACACTATCAAGGATTATACTGTCAGAGCAAAGTCAAATAGGAAAAAAAAAAAAAAAACCATCCCTTTCTCACATGGAGGTTCCCAGGCTAGGGGTTGAATCAGAGCTGCAGCTGCAGCCCTACACCACAGCCATAGCAATGCCAGATCCAAGCTGCATCTGCAACCTACACCACAGCTCAGGGCAATGCCAGATCCTTAACCCATTGAGTGGGACCAGGGATCAAACCCACGTCCTCATGGATATTAGTCAGGTTTGTTACTACTGAGCTACAATGGGAACTCCAGAAAATTCACTTTTGAACTATCAAATCTATTACAAAAGAGCCAATAAAAACATCACCATTTCTCATAATAGGGGACAGGATCTTCATTCTATTGTTCTTGGGAGATCATCATTACAAAACTACATATAATGGGCATATATTTAATTCCACAATGCCAGGATAAAAGATGTATCGCATTTTCTTATTTCATAAATCAAATGAGATCTGTTCTAAGGTTGGAGAGAAAATGCAACCAATCACTTTTGGGACTCCCTTTTCTCTCTTGACGGGGTCCTGCAATAATCCTAGTAGGTCAAAATCAGGACTTTGGGTTGTCCCTTGTTCTCTGTGGTGGCCATCTTTGCCATCATTCTGTGAACTGCCAGAAGCTGCTATAGAGCTCTGGAGCCTACCACTTGGGCATGAAGATCAGGAAGGCTCAGAGATTCATCTTACAAGGGATCTTCCTACTGGCTTCAGACTGTGCCTCTCACTGCCAATTTCCTGAGACAGTCATTGCACATCTACAGGACTTGGTCTCTGCCACTCAGTGGTGGGTTCCTTGCCTTGTCTCCAACTGAAGAAAGCTAAAACTCTCCTAATGTTTGGAAATGTGATTTCTTTCTTGAATGTACATGACAAAAGTAGATGATAACCCCAGTTCACCTTTTCTTCTAATTATGCACAATGTTAAACTTCTGTAACTCAGAAAGGACAATAACCTTAGTTTTGAGCTTGTTGTCACACAAATATTCAAGAGACTAACAAGTAGAATTATTAATTTCATTTCTCTGATTTGATTTTCATTTCTTTTTCTGGCTCCAGCTTACATGCTAACTGGCAGTGGAATTAGATCACTAACAGTTGTTTCTTCTCTCTATAAGTTGCCTGATATTGTCAATTCAATCTTTGGAATTCCGGCTTTGGTGAGTTTCTTTTTCTTCTTTTTCTATTTTTTTAAAAATCTTTTTAGGGCCTTACCCATGATATATGAACATTTCCAGGCTAGGAGTTGAATCAGAGCTTTAGCTGAGCCACAACGGGAACTCCACAACTAACAGTTTTGATAACCTTTTCTAATTGATTTGTTTGTGTGTTTATCATTTTTGGCCACCCTGCGGCATATGGCGTTCCCATGCCAGGGATCAGATCCAATCCACAGTTGTGACCTGCATCACAGCTGTGACAACGTTGGATCCTTTAACCCACCGTGCTGGGCTGGGGATGGAACTTGTGTCCTAGCACTGCAGAGACACCAATGATCCTCTTGTGCCACAGCAGGAACTCCCAATTGACTTGTTTTATATTTGATAGAAAAAAAGTAGAAATCGAACATTAGAATTATAGGTAAATTCTGGGAGTTCCTGTCATGGTGTGGCTAGCGGATTAAGAATCCAACTGGTATCCATGAGGATGTGAGTTCAACCCCTGGCCTCACTCCATGAGTTAAAGGATCTGGCACTGCTGTGGTGTAGGCTGGCAGCTACAGCTCCGATTTGACCCCTAGACTGGGAACTTCCATATGCTGTGAGTGTGGCACCAAACAGCAAATAAAACAAAACAAAAACAAAAACAAAAACCCTAGAGAAATGTTTTAGTATGCACACATGTGCAGGCATGTGCATGCACACACACACACACACACGTTTATTTAACTTACATAAATTAAACACCCCCCCACCATTGGACTCCTTTGGAGGATACAAGGGAACCAACTCATTTCTTCTGAAAACGGTTCACAATGTAAAAAGTCAAATATTTAACTTCTCGGAGTTCCCATCATGGTGCAGTGGAAATGAATCCGACTAGGAACCACAAGGTTGCGGGTTTGATTCCTGGCCTCGCTCATTGGGTCAAGGATCTGGTGCTGCCATGAGCTGTAGTGTAGGTCACAGACGTGGCTCAGATCTGGCATTGCTGTGGCTGTGGTTGTAGGCCGGTAACTGTAGCTCCCATTAGACCCCTAGCCTGGGAATCTCCATATGCTGTGAGTTAGGCTCTAAAAAGCAAAAAAAAAAAAAAAAAAAAAAAAATTAACTCTCTTTCCTGTGTGAACTGTATTTCAGGGAAACTAAATTGTTGAGGGAATGTTTTTCTTTAGAAAAATTCCAGCCAATAAACAAAAAAGAAACAATAGATTAGAATGTCACCATTTTTGCAAACCCCAAATCAAAGGATGAATCCAAGTAGTGATTATCAATGGTTGCTAACATCCCTAAAAAAGAGCCAACAAAATATTATGTTTCTCCTGATGGAAGTACACAATACTACTTAGGAAGTAGCTTTGCCAAAAAACTGAACCTGTATCAAACCAAGCCTCTAGAGCTAGCTACAAGTTTACAGGAAATACAAAGGCAAGAGAAACATGTTAGAAGATACTAAGAGGAGGGAAGTGTAGAAAAGTCCAGATAACTGAAAATTTTTTTTTTGTCTTTTGTCTTTTTTTTTGTTGTTGTTGTTGTTGCTATTTCTTGGGCCACTCCCGCGGCATATGGAGGTTCCCAGGCTAGGGGTCGAATCGGAGCCGTAGCCACCGGTCTACGCCAGAGCCACAGCAACGTGGGATCCGAGCCGCGTCTGCAACTTACACCACAGCTCACGGCAACGCCGGATCGTTAACCCACTGAGCAAGGGCAGGGACCGAACCCGCAACCTCATGGTTCCTAGTCGGATTCATTAACCACTGCGCCACGACGGGAACTCCCAGATAACTGAAAATTTTATAGGCCTAAAGACATGGCTTTTTCAAAAAAAAAAAAAAAAAAAAAAAAAAGGCAAAGAACAAAAAAGAAACAGGGAATTTTATCAGATGTAAAATAATCTCAATATGTTGAACTTACTTGGATTTTGATTCACATAAGCTATGTTAAATGATGACATTTATGAAATAATTGTAAATATGAACACCAGTGCCTAAATATTTGGCATTGTTGAAGAATTATTGTTAAAATCTTCAGGTGTGATAGTGGTATTGTTAATAAATTTTTGTAAAGAGCTATTTTATTTTAGAAATACATACAGAAATATTTATGAAGTGATAGGCCACGTGAGACTTGTTTCAAAATAATAAGGGTACGAGGTAAGATTGTGGATGAAACAAAGTTATCCATGTTGAAGTTAGATGATGATATTGGCTATAAAAGGATTTCATTGGATTATTACTCCTACTTTGTAAAGTGCTTGTCTTTTAAATATACATCTAGAAAAATTGAGATGATGAAAAGATACCATAAATGACATCTGCTTCAAAATAATCCAGTTGTGGGGGGAGGGGTAGAGTAGGTGGATTTACGGATAAAATAAGATCTATGACCATGAGTTGATATTGAAGCTGAGAGTTCTATTGCACTATTCTACTTTCATATGTGATGGACATTTTCCATAATAAATAGCATTTAAAGTAAAAAAAAAATCACTGTCACTCTGAGAAGTACTAGAAGTTAAGCATGCATTTACAACACAATGTATTTACCTGGAAAGTCATAATTATAAGTATAGAGTAATTCACTTGTGAAAGAAAAATGCATTAGGAAACAATGTTGCCACAGAAGTCTTATTGAGGCACTGTCCCCAGTGTATCATTCGGAATAGCCAGGCCCATATCTCAGAGGTATAAAACAAAGCTTATCTGTCATAACAGGCAGATATGTTGTAACAAATCAGCCAAAAATCTCCCTGGCACAGATTTCTAGCTCGAGAAGTGCTCTGGAATTCCTCAAGAACTCAGATTAATAGAGAAGCCACTGTATCAAGTCTTTATTGCTATGCCAGAGGGAAAGGAGGCTCTGAAGTGCCTCACATTGGTGAGTAAAAAAATCCAGTCTAGAAAGTCGCTTCTCACACTTCATTTGCATAAAATAGTCTCCTGGCCCTATTCTGCCACAGGGGTCAGGAGGTACAGTGCCATCAAAACTCCAGAAGAGAGAAGAACTAGAAATATTTACCAAAAAATTCTGACCCCCTTGGAGTTCCCATCATAACTCAGCAGTAATGAACCCAACTAGCATCCATGGTCTCAATGAGTGGGTTAAGGATGTTATTGCCCTGAGCTGTGGTGTAGGTCGCAAACGTGACTTGGATCCCATGTTGCTGTGGCTGTGGTACAGACCAGAAGCTGTAGCTCTGATTCGACCCCTAGCCTGGGAACCTCCATGTGCTGTGAGTGCAGCCCCAAAAAGCAAAAAAAAAAAAGAATTCTGATCCGATTGACAAGAGAACCTGTGCATGATGCTGAAGCTGTACCAAACTTGAGCCCTGGGAATGACAGTACCTTGCCCCACCCCTAAGACAGTGTCCAGACAAAAGTCATCATCAATCTTTATGTGTTACTTCTCTCTTATGACTCACAGTCATGCAATACATTGTATGCAGAGATTGCATAATGAGTGTAAAGTAATTAGTTGGCTGAATTACAAATTCAGCAATACTTTTCAAAAGGAGTTATTCCATTTCCCCTTTTGGATCATTAAAGTAATATGTTCTCATTATAAAAAAAAAAAAAAAAACTTTAAAACTATGGAGCATTAGAAAGAAGAGAGAGAAATCACCCATAATGTTACCTTCCAAAGAGAGTCATAGCTAATATTTTACTGGATTTCCTTCCAAGCCGTTTCTATGCATTTAAAAAAAATTAGCTCTGGCATTTCCATTGTGGCTCAAAGGGTTAAGAACCCAACTAGTATCCATGAGGATACAGGTTCAATCCTTGGCCTTGCTCAGTGGGTTAAAGATCCAGTGTTGCCCTGAGCTGTGGTTTAGGTGGCTCAGATCCCAAGCTGCTATGGCTGTGGTGTAGGCTGGCAGCTGCAGCTCTGATTCCTCAGCCTGGGAACTTCCATATGCCCTGCCTGAAGCCCTAAAAAGCAAAAAGAAACAAACTTGCTCTCATGGTCACCAAAACTATAACCATTTCTTCCTTAGAGACATTGTTCCAAATAGCTGATCTAACCAGCACTAGACTAGCAGATAATTTCTTTAAAAAGGTGTTAGGGCTTTTCCTTGAAACATAGATATTTTAACATGGTGTTATAGCACTTTAAGTGCTAATGGTTAACAGATGCAGGTCACATTCTGTATTTTTGAGCAATGAATTCCTAGTTCTATCATTGCTTGTTAGTTTAAGACCAGCCATGAAACAAATGAATAATTGTAATAGCTTTATTTGCTACTGGTATTTTCTCCACCCAGTTTATTTATGAAAAGGGAACAGCTTTGGAAGTTATTACAATGGAATTTATGCATCTTAAAATCATAAAGACTCTGGAGTTCCCATCACGGCTCAGCAGTTAATGAACGTGACTAGTATCCATGAGGATGCGGTTCGATCCCTGGCCTTGCTCACTGGGTTAAGGATCTGGCATTGCCATGAGCTGTGGTGTAGGTTGCAGACTCCACTTGGATCCTGAGTTGCTATGGCTGTGGTGTAGGCCTAGCCTGGGAACCTCCATATGCCGTCAGTTCCTCCCTAAAAAGACAACCCCCCCCCAAAACAAAACAAACAAAGATCATAAAGATTCTAGTTACCTTTCAAAATAAAAACTGCTGATAATCCAAGTAATGACTAGGTGGCATAAAGAATACATCAGCCAAATATTCTATAACTAGGATAATTTTCTCAAGTCTAGAAAACATTTAGTTATAAACTAGGATCTTTAGGTGAAAGATGATATGTGGAATGTTTTAGTAATTATTACTCAAATTTTGCCAGAGACTCTTTTTCCTTAATATTTGATCTGATATTGCATTTTATGTGTAGATTTCTTCCTCAGTTCAATAGACAGAGGAAATCTCAGAAAACTTAACTGACCAAGAATCTATACAAAGATCTTGTAATTTTCTTTTTTCTTTTGTTGTTGTTGTTGTTGCTATTTCTTGGGCCACTCCCGCGGCATATGGAGGTTCCCACGCCAGGGGTCCAATCGGAGCTGCAGCCACCGGCCTACGCCAGAGCCACAGCAACGCGGGATCCGAGCCATGTCTGCAACCTACACCACAGCTCACGGCAACGCCGGATCATTAACCCACTAAGCAAGGCCAGGGACCGAACCCACAACCTCATGGTTCCTAGTCGGATTCGTTAACCACTGCGCCACGACAGGAACTCCTTTTTTTTGTTGTTGTTTTTTGTTTTGTTTTTTGTTTTTTGTTTGTTTGTTTGTTGTAATTTTCTTATATCACAGCAATCTCTCAATTATTTATCTTAATAAGAGATAATGACACAGTGGATTGTGAACTTCTTATGGGCAAAAATAATAAATTATCCATCTGTGTAGTCCTTACAACTTCCAGCACAAAGCAATGTATAGCGGAAACTCCCATAAACAAATAAATGTGATACAAAGTACAACTGCATTTACATGTGAAAGGTATTTGAGTTTTCCATAACTTATTTTCTTACTCATCTAAATCCTTGTTTTTATTTTTATTTTTAATTTTTTTGCCTTTTTGGCCATTTTTTTAGGGCCACACGCGTGGCATATGGAGGTTCCCCCGCTAGGGGTCTAATCAGAGCTACAGCTGCCGGCCTACACCAGAGTCACGCCAGATCTGAGCCGCATCCACGACCTACACCACAGATGGCAATGCCAGATCCTTAACCTACTGAGGGAGGCCAAGGAAACCCACTGAGCGAGGCCAAGGATTGAACCTGCAACCTCATGGTTCCTAGTTGGATTCGTTTCCGCTGCGCCACGATGGGAACTCCACTTGTTTACTGTTTTTGGCTGCACCTGTGGCATATGGAAGTTTCTGGGCCAGAGGTTGAACCTATGCCTCAGCAGAACCACTGCAGAAACGATGCACGAACTTTACCCCTGCACCACAGCAGGAACTCCTAAATCTTTGTATTCTGAAATAGCTCCTTATAATTTCCAAAAGAGAAGTTACTGAATTAGGTCATGTGAACATTTCTTTATCTGATTTGACAAGTAACTTTCCAAATTTTGTTCTAAGTTACATCCCCAAGAAGAAAGGAGTCCTCATTTCACTCTATCCCCACCAATGGAGTTTCTTCAGAATATAAACAAACTGGCCAATTAGATCCAAGGGAAATAATGTCTCTTTTGTCTTCTTTTCATTATTAATGAGTTTTAACATTAATAAAATATGCAGTAGGCATTTAAATTTCTTAATTTGTGAACTGACCATTCGTGCATATACTTTTCCCACTTATCTGTTTAAGGCCTTATTGCTTTCTATTTCTAGTCTTTGTCCTTACACTGTGCAACAGAATATTTTTACCTCAAATATGCACTTGTACACAGGCATCTCTGCTGTGTTTCTTCAAGGGTAGTGACCCCATTTCATTTATTTGGGAGCAACACTGGGCACAGTAGAGACAATGCATACTGGGCTTTGTGTAATTATTTTTAGGATTAAACAAGCTAAGCTAAACATAAACGAGATAACCTAAGCAAAGCATCTAACACAATGTCACATAGCAGATGCTCAATAAATTATTTTAATCAATCAAAAGAAGTTTCACCACTGAAGCAAAACCACACTATTTCAGCGCTGAGGAAAATCAAGATAAAATATCTTTGAAAGATCACAAACTATATTTGTCCAAGTTCAAGATTTGGGATTTGAACACTGATTCAAATTACATCTGACTGCGATACTCTTGAGATACTACAACTCTGACATTTTTAAAGACCAGTATGAATTCTGAGCTGGTTAAAATCTTTCGGTAAGTGGTGGATTCTTTTCCCCAGTCTGTAATGACACCCTGGCCCCAGACAGATGTCTCTTCTTCCATTTAAATTTATAGGAAACTTCTGGTGAAAATAGTAAAACACAAGCACAAATATGCATCACATGATTGACATTTGCTTCTCCAGATTAATTAGCTTTTGTTTTCAGACAGGAAGGCAGCTGTTTTCTGGCCACTGCCAGAAAAGCAGAACTAAAACAACCAGAAGGAAAGACTGAGCCCTTGGGAATGGCCAATCAGCTGGAGGGCCTGAGGCACTGCAGTGGGTTAGGAGCATTTTTTGCTGCCGGGGCGGAGGGGGAGCTGGTTGCAAAACCAGTATGAAGCAAAAAAAAAAAAGGTTTTCCGGGAGGACAGCAGCGCGGAGAACAGGCCGGGTGTGTCCGGTACAGGCCCGAGCTGCCCGAGCTCTGCGCCGGCCCTGTGAACGCGGAGGCTGGGGGCGGGGAAGCTGTGTCTAGGTCAGCGAAGGGCACAGGAAGCAGGCCACCGACACTGGTCGCTTCTGGATCCCTGCCCCGGGGCCTCTAGTGGGAAACCGAGTCGAGGATTACAGAAGATCCTCCGTCGTGCCCCTCACCCCAGAACCGCCTCAGGCATTTCCGGTAAGCAGCCCAGCGCCCAGGGATTTAGATCCCGCATCGCAGCGCGCAGGCGCCTCGCGAGTAGGGAGGCCGCGGACGCGGACCGAGGGGGCGTGTGAGTCAAAGGAAAGCTTCCTCTGCGCCTGCGCTATCGGCTCTCCCCCAGTTGCGGGTGAGGGAGGGTGGTGGAAACAAACCTTGAGCCGACGTTCCGCGCTCCCTGCACTCCCGGCCGGCGTCGCTCTTCATTCCTCTGCGCGGTGTCGCGTCCAGTCGTCAGAGAGCTCCGCCGGGGTGTGGGGAGGTAAGTGCCCCCTGCAACAGGCGTCTTGGCCTCTCTTCGCCCCTGCTGCCCTCACAGAGAAAGCAGGGTGGCCGCTGGTCTCTCTGCCCTGGGCGCCGGGGCTGGCCCTCCTGTTCCTCTAGGGGCCAAGCCTGGGCCCCCGATTCATCCCTTTCCCAAGCCCCCTGGGCTGGCCGGGAAAAAAGACTCTCAAACCTGGCTGCCGCTCGTTAAAGCCGGGAGATGCGGACCAGGCCAGGATGGCAATCACGGCGGTTCTTTGCCGGGTCCCGCCCACCTGGGCCTCCCAGAGTGCACGGCGCTGGGGAGAGGGCGACCCCCGCTCTCGGCTGGTGCTGGGTGAAGCGCCCCCAGGGCTGCCATCCCGGCTGGAGAAGGGGCTGCGTCTGCTGGAGGGGCTGGTAGCCCCTGCGCTGAAAGGTCTCGGCACCGGCAGACGAATCTGTCATCGGCGCCTGTGCTTTCGCAAAGCCCATTCCCCGCACCATCGCATTGTCTTACCGTTTTTGACCAGAAGGACGCGGTAGTGTTCCTTTCCAGTATCTTTGATACGTTTGAAAAATTGTAAAAGATGACCTAACTTTTAACTTATTTGTACTACCGTGATTGCATATTCAGACTTGAGGGTGTTCTTGTTAATTTGATTGTATGGAAACCAGCTCATAAATTTGATAACAGTATTTTTCACTTAACAAAATAGGTGGTTTGAGGATCTTTATTATTTTGAGCTTTTGAATTGGCAAAATTTGAGTTGTTTGATAATTTTCACCTCATTTCGTCCCCCTTTTCTCCCCTGGACACTATTGTCCAAAACTTAAATGGAATAAAGAATAAGGAAAAATAATCAACTGTAACTCCACTTTAAAGATATTCAGCACCAGTTAATTTTGACTTTTTACCTCTCAGTCTTCCCATGGCATTTTCTTAGTTAAGATGATGAGATTTTATAGACAGTTAGGTTGCCTGTTTTTTTGCTTAAAATTATATTTTAAGGTGTTCCCCGTATGGCTCAGCGGAAACAAACTGGACTAGTATCCATGAAGTCAGGGGTTCAATCCCTAGCCCAGATCACTCGGTTAAAGGACTGGGCGTTGCTGTGCGCTCCGGTGTAACTTGCAGAAGCAGCTTGGATCCCTTGCCGTGGCTTAGGCTTCAGCTGTAGCTCCTATTCAACCACTAGCCTGGGAACCTCCATGTGCCTAGGGTGCTGCCCTAAAAAGCAAAGAAAAAATTTTATTTTTAAGCATTCCCCTGTTTTTTGAAAACTTCATAAACATAACTTTATGATTTTTTATTACACAAGTGATATATGAGCAAAATATCTTTCAAAACAGTTAACACTACAGAGGAGTTCCTCTGTGGTGTAGTGGAAAAGAATCCGTATTCATAAGAATTCAGGTTCCATTCCTGGACTTGTTCAGTGGGACTGGGATCCGGTGTTGCCCTGAGCTGTGGTGTAGGTCACAGGCTCATCTCAGATCCTTTGCTGCTGTGGTGTAGGCCGGCAGCTGTAGCTCTGATTTGACCCCTAGCCTGGGGTCTTCCGTATGCCCCAGGTGTGTGGCCCTAAAAAGCAAAAACAAACAAACAAAATGTTACACTACAGACAAAACTAAATTCCTATTTAATTATCATCCCCAATTACAATGTTACATAATATGATGGTATCACAGTTTATTTAATCCAGTGGGTCTTAGGATCCCCTTTATACACTTAAAAGTTTTTGAGGACTGAAAGATATTCTGTTTTCTAATGCAGTGTATATGCTATTTTAGAAATTAAAACTCAGATAATTAAAAATTTGTACTTATTTAAAAAATAATAAGTCCATTATATTATATATTGAATTAAATAATATTGTTTAAAGTAACTATTATCTTTTAAAAATTTAGTGAAAACAGTTTTTCATATTTTTGAGATGACTTTAATGCCTGGCTTTATAGGAAACAGATTCTCATATTTGCTTTTCCCTTCAGTCTCCTTTGCTTCTTTGTTTAGGCTGAAGTATTAAGAAAATCCAGGAGTTCCCGTTAGGGCTCACTGAGTTAGGAAGTTGACATTGTGTCCTTGAGAGTAGGGGTTCTATCTCTGGTCTCCCTCAAGTAGGATAAGGGTCTGGTGTTGCCGCGCTCTGCAGTGTAGTTCGCAGATGTGGCTTGGATCTGGTGTGGCTGTGGTGTAGGCCTGCAGCTGCACCTCTGATTCAGCCCCTAGCCTGGGAACTTCCATGTGCCAGAGGTGCAGCCTAAGAAGAAGGGGGAAAAAAAAAAAGAAAAGAAAATCCATTCTTGTACAGATAAATATTTCGTACAGGAAGGACCTCACTCTTCCAAAAGCTCTTGGATTCTTTTAGGGGTCCTCAGACCACAGTTTCAGAAAGCTGATTTAACCATTCTTGCTTGGATGAGCTGTTAGGTTCTTTGCAGTTTTCACTATTTGAAACGTTGTAACATTGAAAATCCTTTGTGATGTGTTGTTCTTGTATGTAAGTGCTAGTGTTTCTCTAGAAGTAGAATTGCTAGGTCATAGAGTTTGTTCTTTAAAAAAAAAAAGTTTTATGGAGTTCCCGTCGTGGTGCAGTGGTTAACGAATCCGACTAGGAACCATGAGGTTGCGGGTTCGGTCCCTGCCCTTGCTCAGTGGGTTAACGATCCGGCGTTGCCGTGAGCTGTGGTGTAGGTTGCAGACGCGGCTCAGATCCCACATTACTGTGGCTCTGGCGTAGGCTGGTGGCTACGGCTCCAATTTGACCCCTAGCCTGGGAACCTCCATATGCCGCGGGAGCAGCCCAAGAAATAGCAAAGACAAAAAAAAAAGTTTTAATAGACATAAACATGGCTTGTGATGCCTCCATGATTTTCTGTGTTGTAATGCTGGTATTTAGATTCTTTCAATTGATAACTCGGTGAAATACCTTTGTATATTTTCAGTTTTGAATTTTTAAATTGAATGTCTAAGGAGAACTGTTAGATCAAATGTTAGGAATCTTTTTGAATCTATTGATAGATACTGTTACATTGTTCCCCTGAGAGAGGATACCAGTTTACTTCTATCAGCAGTATCTGAGATGCTCTTTATATCAGATGCTTACAAACATTGAGGACTTTTATTATTTTTTTGAAGACTTTTCTTTCTTTCTTTTTTTTTGTCTTTTTGCTATTTCTTGGGCCGCTTCTGAGGCATATGGAGATTCCCAGGCTAGGGGTCAAATCGGAGCTGTAGCCGCCGGCCTACGCCAGAGCCACAGCAACGCGGGATCCGAGCCGCGTCTGCAACCTACACCACAGCTCACGGCAACGCTGGATCCTTAACCCACTGAGCAAGGGCAGGGACCGAACCCGCAATCTCATGGTTCCTAGTCAGATTCGTTAGCCACTGCGTCACGACGGGAACTCCTGAAGACTTTTCTTATTAAAAAGATTATATTCAGGGAGTTCCCGTCATGGCACAGCGGAAACGAATCCAACTAGGAACCACGAGGTGGAGGGTTCGATCCCTGGCCTCTCTCGGTGGGTTAAGGATCCGGTGTTGCTGTGAGCTGTGGTGTAGGCCGGCAGCTACAGCTCTGATTAGACCCCTAGCCTGGGAACCTCCACATGCCGCAGGTTTGGCCCTAAAAGGAGAAAAAGACAAAAAAAAAATATATTCAGACTTAGTAAGGTATGTGTTCTAATTTGCATTTCTTTGGGAGTTCCTGCTGTGGCACAGTGGGTTAAGAATCTGACTGCAGCAGTTTGGATTGTTGTGGAGGTGGGGGTTTGATCCCTGGGGGCCGGGCCCAGCACAGGGGTTAAAGGATCTGATGTAGGTCAGGTCACAGCTGTGGCTCAGATTCAGTCCCTGGCCCCAGAATGTCCATAACTATAGATGTGGCCTTAAAATAAAGAAATAAATAATTTGTGTTACTTTGATAGTGCAGATTGTACATTGAATGTTTTTTCATAATCTTACTAGCTGCCTGTTCATATTATGTGCCCAATTATCATTTTTAGGAGGAAAAGAAAAAAATTGTCTTTTTTTCTGATTATAAAAGTAGTATTTTTTTGTTTAAAAAATACTATAAAGGAGTTTCCGTCATGGCTTAGTGGTTAACGAGTCCGACTAGGAACCATGAGGTTGGGGGTTTGATCCCTGGCCTTGCTCGGTGGGTTAGGGATCCCGCATTGCCGTGAGCTGTGGTGTAGGTTGCAGACGCGGCTCGGATCCCGAGTGGCTATGGCTGTGGTGTAGGCTGGCGGCTACAGCTCCGATTAGACCCCTAGCCTGGGAACCTCCATGTGCCACGTGTGTGGCCCTGGAAAAGGCAAAAAAAATAAAAAATAATAAAAAATACTATAAGGAAATAAAATATAGATGTGAAAAGCTTACATAATCTCAGACAACGTTATTAATAGTTTGGTGTTTGCGCCTCTATTTTTTTCTGTGTCTTGCTAATACTATGTATATGTTTGCTAATACTGTATATATGTTTTTAGAACTTATTATAAAAATGGGTCCAGGAATTCCTGTTGTGGCTCATTAGGTTTGTACTATGTACTATGAATGAAGTTTTACAATTTGCTGTTTTTGTCTTTTAACATTATATATTGGATATTTTTCTATGGAAGTGGCACACATAAATAAACTTCTTTAGAATAGAGAGTATATCTTGTATTTCTTTTGTGTCTTCTGTACAGGATAGATTACTAGCACTGTAAGTAAATCTTGGTTGATTGAAATGGAAAGTATGTGCAGCTTAATAAGATTTCATTTCGAAAGGTTTCAGTGTTATACCTTTTAGAAATTGTTAGATTGATTTATTATTTAATTATCTTACTGTTTTTTTTTGGTGTCTTTTCAGTGCCTCAGATAACATAATGCTTAGTAGTATATTGCTATTTAGATAGAAATACTTTGTCAGTAGATGTTATTTAATAAATTCCATCTGGCTTTTTCTAATGAACTGTTTCTATACCTTTTAGTTCTATGCTTTATTTATTTATTTATTTATTTATTTATTTATTTATTTATTTATTTATTTGTCTTTTGTCCTTTTAGGGCCGCACCAGCGGCATTTGGAGGTTCCCAGGCTAGGGGTCTATTCGGAGCTGTAGCTGCTGACCTACACCACAGGCACAACAACGTCAGATCCGAGCCACGTCTGCGACCTACACCACAGCTCACAGCAATGCCAGATCCTTAACCCACTGAGCAAGGCCAGGGATCAAACCTGAAACCTCATGGTTCCTAGTCAGATTCATTTCCACTGTGCCACGATGGGAACTCCTATGCTTTATTTTTTTAAAAATATGTTTGATATTGAGTTCCTTTATTACTTTCTGCTATTTTTGTTTGTTTCTTTTTGACCATCCCTGCAGCATGCCTAAGTTCCCAGGCCAGGGATTGAACCATTGCCACAGTAGTGACCCAAGCCATAGCAGTGACAGTGCCAGATCCTTAACTACTAGGCCCCCAGGGAACTCTCAGTTTTCGACATTATGTTTATGTTTATCAAAGGGGTACCTGTACGTAATTTAAAGAGTCAAGTAATACTACAACGCTTATGATGAAAAACACTAGTGCTTTTCCCTCATCTTTTTCTCCCCAGAATCCCACTCTACAAAAGCAGCTTTTCTGTTTTCTAAGTGTTCTTCATCAAAATCATAAACCCAGGAAATAATATGAGTAACTATCTTCTCAACTCACCCAAGGGCGATTTATAACTATACTTGACCCTTGAACAACACACGTTTGAACTGCAGGTCCACTTATATGTAGTCTTTTTTTTCCAATAGTAAATAAATATTGCAATACTACACGATCCTGCTTAATTGAATCCATGGATACAGCGGAACCTCAGATACTGAGGAACTGTGGATAGGGAGGGCCGACTATAAGTTATACATAACTTCATGAAGAGTAAGCATCCCAGTCCCATTGTTCAAGGACTAACTGCAGTAACATTTTAGATGCAAAGGAGGGATTTTTATTCATTACATAGAAGTGGATGCTTTAGTGCATTAAGACTTAATTCTCTCACAGAACCCTTATTGAGGAAGGCTGCTCCTCAGTCAAGGACTGTTCAACTTTTTTTCCCCCTCTAAGTTTTTAATAACATGCTTATTTATATAGCTATCTTTCCTCCCTGCTCCCATCCTACCACAGTTTTAGACACTATTTACCAATTTTCCTATTATAGAAGATGGAATTTAGGTTTGTTACACCAATGTCTGCCTTTAAATACTACATTTATCCCCTCCTTTATATTTGCAAGTTAATTATGTTAATTTTTAGTTAAATCATTTAGTGTTTGCATGATTTAGGTAAATATTGTATACAGCTGAGCCAGGTAGTATATTGTGATGATACTTCCTTTCTTATATAATTTTGTGTTTTTCCTATAGTTTATATCTTTGTTCTTTCATATATCATTTATATCTTTTACGTAATTTGTTAACATCCTTTCAGACAAGGTGTGTAAATCTCCTTTTGGTAGATTCACAGTCATCAGAAAATTATTTATTTTGTACCATCTTTCCTGTAATTGTCTGACACCTTGCCTCCATCTTGATGGGTTGCTCTCTAGGCCTCTCGGACAGCTATCTTCCTGGAGTGCCCTTTCATAATCATCTGTGAATTCCAGTTATCTCTTCCCTATGTTGAATGGCCTGTTTTCAGAATGTCAGGTCTTCTTTCTTCCTTGGTGTCTCCTTCAGGTTAGCAGAGTACATCTTCTAGTAGCTTCCTAAGAAGACTGAATGGGAGGTAGATTTTGACAAACCCCTTTGATTGTGTGTGTGCATGTGCACTTCCTTACTTTCTGGAATTACAAGATACTCCATGCTTGTCTTGTGTATTTCCTGTCTTAGTCTTAGAATAAGCCATTTCTCCAAGGAGCCTTGGATCCTTTTGCTGCAGAAACCAAGATCAGGGCATTTAGTGTGCTTTTTGCTTTTTGACCCTCTCAGCTGATGAAGCAAGAGATACACGTTTATGGTAAAATCTATAAATATTTCAAATCAAAAAATTAGTGCAGATGTGTAACCATCCGTGTACATTTTAAGCTAAGCATGAATTTGTATACTATCTCAAACATATATTCCACGTGGATAATTCTAGCTTCTTCCCCTTGCTTATCTGTAACCTTTCCCTCCAGGAGTGGGAAACCTCACTCCCACCATTAGCCATCTATTTATTTAATTTCAATTATGGCATACATATATAATGGTTTCAGAATTAACCCATACCCCCATACTTTTATTTTTTTTTGCTTTTTTGGGCTGCACCCATGGCATATGGAGGTTCCCAGGCTAGGGGTCGAATCACCGTGGTAGCTGCCAGCCTACACCACAGCTCATGGCAATGCCAGATCCTTAACCTACTGAGTGAGGCTAGGGATGGAACCCATGGCCTCATGGTTCCTAGTTGGGTTCGTTTCCACTGCACCATGATGGGAACTCCCCAAAGAAACAATAAAACAGTAAAACTAACTAGAGTGCAATGCTTGTGTTTCCACTCATTTCCAAAGGTAGAACTTTTTTCCTCCACCCTCTTCAGTATAGTTGTTTTATACAATCATAATACATTTATATCCCCCCCCCACATTCTGCATTCCATCTGAGATTCCCCCAACCTTCTCAGTATTTTTTAAAATATACATTCATTGAGGTTTATTCTTTGTGTTATGAAGTTGTATGGATCCTGACAAATGCTTAATGTTTTGTATTCACTGTTTTAGTATTATATAAAAAAAAAAAAAAACTTCATCCCCTTAAAGAACTCACTGTGCTTCACCTGTTCAGTCCTCCCCTACCCCCAAAAGCACTGGCAGTCAGTGATATGTTTATTGTCTCTGTGGTTTTACCCTTTCCAGAATGTCACAAAATTGGAATTGTACAGTATGTAGATTTTTTAGCCTGGCTTCTCTCACTTAGCAATACCCATTTAAGATTTATCCATCTTTTTTGTGGCTTGATAGTACATTACTTTTTTTGATAGTGTATTTCTATGTATCACTGAATAATATTCCATTACATGGATGTAGCAGACTTTACTTATCCATTCATTTACTGAAGGACGTCTTGGATGCTTTCACATTTTGGCAGTTACGAATAAAGCTGCTATAAGCATTTATATCTAAGTTCTTGTGTGGACATAAATCTTTAAATCAGTTGGCTAAATACCTACTATTATGATTACTAGCTCATAGGTAACACTGTTCAGATGCCTTCCAAAGTGGCTGTACCATGTTGCATTCCCATCAGCAATAAATCAAAGTTCCTGCTGTTTGGCATCCTTGCAGCATTTGTCAGTTTTTTGGATTTCGGCCATTGTTATAAATATGAGATTGTATCTATTGTTTTATTATTACTGTTATTATTTGCTTTTTAGGGCCTAACCCACAGCATATGGAGGTTCCCAGGCTAGGGGTTGAATCAGAGCTATAGCTGCCAGCCTACACCACAGCCATAGCAACGCACGATCTGAGCATGTCTATGACCTATACCACAGCTCACGGCAACACCGGATCCTTAGCCCACTGTGCTAGGCCAGGGATCATGGATCATGCATCCTCATGGATCCTAGTTGGTTTCGTTAACCACTGAGCTGAGAAGGGAACTCCTGTATCCATTGTTTTAATCTCTTGTTCTCTGAAGACACATTATGTTGAACATTTTATCATATTCTTATCTGGTAACTTTCTAACTTTGGAAAGGTATCTGTTCAGAATTTTTGCCCATTTTTAAAGTTGGATAGCTTGTTATCTAACTGAAATTAAAAAAAAAAAATTTTTTTTGACTGCACCTGCAGCATGCAGAAGTTTCCAAGACAATTGAACTCTTGCCACAACAGCAACCTGAGCCACTGTGACAACTCTAGATCCTTAACCTGCTACAGGGGAACTCCTAACTATTGAATTTTAAGAATTCTTTTTATGGAGTTTCCTTTGTGGCTCAGTAGAAACCAATTTGACTAGCATTCATTAGGACACAGGTTCAATCCCTGACCTCATTCAGTGGGGTAAGGATCCGACATTGGTGTGAGCTGTGGTGTAGGTCACAGTCTTGGCTTGGATCTAACATTGCTGGGGCTGTGGTATAGACCAGTGGCTATAGCTCCCATTCAACCCCTAGCCTGGGAACCTTCATATGCCACAGGTGCGGCCCTAAAAAGCCAAAAAAAAAAAAAAAAAGAGAGAATTCTTTTTGGATGCAAGTCATTTATCAGACATGTGTTTTGCAAATATCGTCTCCCAGTCTGTGACATTTTCTTAAGTGTCTTTTTCAGAGCAGATTTTTTTTTTTTTTTTTTTAAGGGCCGCACCCACAGCATATGGAGGTTCCCAGGCTAGGGGTTAAATCAGAGCTATAGCTGCCAGCCTGCACCACAACCACAGCAATGCAGAATCCAAGCCATGTCTGCGACCTACACCACAGCTCACGGCAATGTTGGATCCTTAACCCACTGAGCAAGGCCATGGCTCGAACCTGCGTCCTCATGGAAGCTAGTCAGATTTGTTAACTGCTGTACCACCACAGGAACTCCAGCAGAGCAGATATTTTTAATTTTAATAAGATCCAGCTTGTCAATTTTTTTTCTTTCATGTCTTATGCTATTGGTGTTAAATTAAAAATCCATCACCAAAGCCATGGTTAGATAGATTTTATTTTATAGTTTCTTCAAGAAGTTTTATAATAGTGCATTTTATATTTAGGTCTCATCCTTTTTATTTTAATTTACTTCCTTTTCCAGTTTTATTGAGATAAATCTTACATACAGCACTGTTTACATTTAAGGCGCTGAGCATACTGATTTGGCTTACATACATCGTAAAGTGATTACCACAGTAAGTTTAGTGAACATCCATTACCTCACATGGATACAAATTAAAGAAATAGAGAACATTTTTTTTCCTTGTGCTGAGAACTCTTAGGATTTATTCTCTGAACAATTTTCATATACAACATACAGCAGTTTAATATATTTACTACGTTGTGCATTACATCCCTAGTACTTATTTATCTTATAGCTGGGTGTTTGTTCCTTTTGCTGCCTTCATCCAGTTCCTCCCCTACTACCCCTTGCCTCTGGTAACAAATCTGATCTTTTTCTCTATGAGTTTGTTTGCTTTTGAAGTATAATTGGCCTATAATACTGTATTAGTTCCTGGTACACAACATAGTGATTTGGTATTTCTGTACACTTCAAAATGATCACCACAACAAGTCTAGTTACTGTCTGTCACCATACAAAAATATTAAATAATTATTAACTGTAGTCCCCACACTGTACATGTCATACCATGACTCATTTATTTTGTAACTGGAAGTTTGTACCTCTTAGACTACCTCAGCTGTTTTTCTCTTTCTCCCATCACCCTCCCTCTGGCAACCATATATTAGTTCTCTGTATCTGCCACTCTCTTTTGTTGTGTTTGTTCAGTTGTTTTTTATTTATTTTTATTTTTTAATTGGTTTTTGTTTGTTTTGTTTTGGCCATGCCCATGGCATGTGGAAGTTCCTGGACCAGGGATCAAACTCACACTGCAGCAGTGACCCAAGATGCTGCAGTGACCATGCTGGATCCTTAACCCATGCCATGCCACAAGGGAACTCCTGTTTTGTTTTTTAGATTCCACATATAAATAAAATCATACAGTATCTGTCTTCCTGTTTGACTTATTTCACATAGCAAAATATGCTCTAGGTCCATCCATTGTTGCAAATGGCAGTTTTGCCATTTTATTTCCGTATGTCTTGGTATGGTTCTTTTTGGGTCGATCTTCTTCGGGACCTAATGTGATTCCTTGGTTCTGGGGGTTCTGGATGTCTGTTTCCTTTCCCAGGTTAGGGAAGTTTTCATCTATTATGTCTTAAAGTATGTTCTCTGACCTTTTCTCTCTCTCTTCTCCTTCTGGGACTCCTATAATAAAAAGTCAGTGAACTTGATGTTATTTCAGAAGTCTCTTAAGCTGTCCTCACTTTCTTCTATATCATCTAATCTACTGCCGATTCCATTTTTTCTTTCTGTTTTTTCTGTTGTTGCTTTCAACTCTGGTTCTTTATATTTTCTAATTCTTCATTAGGAAGCTCTAACTTCTCACCATGTTCATATATTCTTCTCCTGAGTTCTCTGAGCATTTTTATGATCATTTCCTTGAATTCTTTTTTTTTTTTTGTCTTTTTGCTATTTCTTTGGGCCGCTCCCGCGGCATATGGAGCTTCCCAGGCTAGGGGTCGAATCGGAGCTCTAGCCACCGGTCTACGCCAGAGCCACAGCAACGTGGGATCCGAGCCGCGTCTGCAACCTACACCACAGCTCATGGCAACGCCAGATCGTTAACCCACTGAGCAAGGGCAGGGACCGAACCCACAACCTCATGGTTCCTAGTCGGATTCGTTAACCACTGCACCACGACAGGAACTCCCATTTCCTTGAATTCTTTATCATAGTTCTTTTTCTGGGGTTTTATCTTATTCCTTCATTTGAAAGATATTCCTTTGTTTTCTCATTTTTCCTAATTCTCTGTCTTTATTTCTGTGTATTTGGTAGGTTGGTTATACTTCCTGATCTTGGAGAAGTTGCCTTATGTAGAAGATGTCCTGTGGTGCCCAGAGTGTACTCCCTTCTGCTCCCCATATCTGCTCTAGGGAGTGCCCTCCGTGTGGGCTTGTGGGCTGTGTGGGCCCTTCTTCTATGGTGGGCTTACTGCTGTTGGCATCCTGGTAGGTGTGGCTGGGCCTTTGTCTATTTTGGTTGCCAGGTCTTCAGTAGTTTGAAGGCTGCTGGCTGCTGGTACGGGCGGGGGATGGGGGGACCTGGCATGGCTGGCTGCATGGTCTGGGGAGTCCCAGTCCTGGTGTTGGTCTATTGGTGGGCAGGGCTGTGTCATGAGGTGGTTGGTCCAGGGCTAATGTTGCCTGGATTAGTGGTCAGAGTCAGGTCTTGAAGCTGGTGTTTGCTTGCTAATTGGTGGAGCTGTTTCTAGACATGGCTGGCTGTGAGGTCTGGAGTGTTCTGGAGATGGTTATTGGCCTACTGTCAGTTGAGTCCAGATTGAGTGACTAATAAGCCAGAGGGAAGATTCCAAAATAGCACTTGTTATCACCAGTGTCCTCATTGTAGAATGAGCTCTCTAAAATGACTGCTGCCAGCATCTGTGTCCCCCGGGTGAGGCCCATTTGCCTCCTCCCTCTCCAGGGGCTTCTGTAAGATCAGCAAATGGGTCTTGCCCAAGCTGCTTTCTTTCTTTTTCTGTTTTAGGGCCGCACCCCTGTCATATGGAGGTTCCCAGGCTAGGGGTTGAATCGGAGCTGTAGCTGCCGGCCTACACCACAGCCACAGCAACAGGGAATCTGAACTCTATCTGCCACCTACACCATAGCTAATGGCAATACCAGATCCCTAACCCACTGAGTGAGGCCAGGGATCAAATCTACATCCTCATGGATCCTAGTTGGGTTCATTAACTGCTAAGCCACAAAGCTAACTCCCAAGCTCCTTTCAAATTACTGCTTCTGCCTTGGGTCTCAGAGCATGTTTTTTTTTTTTTTTGTCTTTTTGTCAGAGCATGTTGATTTTGTATACACCCTTTATGAGTGAAGTTTCTGTTTCCCCCAGCCTCTGGCTTTCTTGAATGTAAGCTCAGCTGGCCTTAAAGCCTAATATTTTAGGGGGCTTGTCCTGCTGGTGCAGGAAGAACCTGATATGGGGCTTGGACCCTTTGTTCCTTGGGGAGAACCTCTGCAATTGTAATTATCTTCCTGTTTATGGGCACCCACTCAGGGGTACATGTCTTTTTTTTTTTTTTTTTTTTTTTTTAGGGCCACACCTGCAGCATATGGAAGTTCCCAGGCTAGGGGTTGAATCAGAGTTACAGCCGCTGGCCTATGCCACAGCCATAGTAATATCAGATCTGAGCCACGTCTGTGACCTCCACCACAGCTTGTGGCAATGCTGGATCCTTAACCCACTGAGCTGGGCCAGGGATTGGACCCACATCCTCACGGATACTAGTCAGGTTCATTTCTGCCAAGGCACAACTGGAACTTCAATATTTTTTAATCGAAATATGTACATTTTTTTTTAGATACAATGGTATTGCACCCTTAATAAATTATAGAGGGAGTGGGGTGGTTGGGGAGCATGGGGTTAGTAGATACAGACTATTGCCTTTGGAATGGATTAGCCATGAGATCCTGCTGTGTAGCACTGGGAACTATGTCTAGTCGTTGATGATGGAGAAGGATAATGTGCGAAAATAGAATGTGTACATGTATGTGTAACTGGGTCACCATGCTGTACAGTACAAAAAAAAGTGTATTGGGGAAATAACTATTAAAGAAATAAAAATAAAAATAAATTATAGTATAGTGTAAATTACATTATAGTGTAAATCTTTTTTTTTTTTTTTTTTTGGTCTTTTGTCTTTTTGAGAGCTGCACCTGCGGCATATGGAGGTTCCCAGGCTAGGGGTCCAATGGGAGCTGTAGCAGCTGGCCTACACCACAGCGACAGCAATGCAGGATCAGAGCCATATCTGCAACCTACACCACAGCTCACGGCAACGCCGGATCCTTAACCCACTGAGCAAGGCCAGGGATCAAACCCGCAACCTCATGGTCCTAGTCAGATTCGTTAACCACTGCGCCATGACGGGAACTCCTATATAGCTTTTATATGTACGGGGAAACCAAGAAATTTGTACAGCCACGTTATTGTGATATTCACTTTATTTCAGGGGTCTGGAACCAAATCTGCATTGTTTTTGAGGTATGCCTGTATTGTGTTGGTTGCTATAGGTCCTTTGCCTTTCTGTTTACACTTTAGAATTGATTTCCTGAGTTCTGCAAAATAGCTTACTGGTATTTTGATTGTGATTGCCCTGATCTACAGATCAGGTTGAAAGAACTGACATCTTAACAATATTGTTTCCTTGTCTGCGAACCTGGAATATATCTATCTCCATTTATTTAGATTTTCTCTGATTTTTTTCACCAGTATTTTGTAGTTTTCTACATATAGGTCCTGCATATATTTTGTTAGATTTATATCAAAGTATTTAATTGTTTAGGTGTATTGTATATGATATTTTTTAAAATTTCAAATTCTAATTGTTCCTTGCTCATATATAGGAAGCATTTGACTTTTATATATTAACCTTGAATCCTGCACCCTTGCTATTACACTCTTTTCCATGTTGGGGGTGGGGTTAGTTCTGGAGGATTTTCTGCATTGAAAATCATGTCATCAGAAATAAATTTTTGTCTTTATTATTTTCCTCTCCATACTGTACTTTTTATTTCCTTTTTTTATTACGCTAGTGAGCGTTTCACTATTATCTTGAATGGTAGGGGTGAGAAAAGACTTTCTTTGATTCCAGTCTTTTGGGGGAGGGCATCCAGTTTTCAGCATTAAGTATAATAATAGTACCTATAGGTAGGTATTTTGCAGATATTCTTCATCAAACTGAAGAAATTCTACACTACTCAGAGATTGCTGAGAGTTTTTATCGTGAGTAAGTGTTGGGTCTTGTCAAGTGCTTTTTCTTTTGCATCGGTTGATATGACTATATAAAAATGTTTCTTTAGTCAGTTGATGTGGTGTGTAACATTGGTTAGTTTTCAAATGTCGAACCTGTCTTGCATACGTGGATACATCCCACTTGGTTGTTATGTGTAATTCTATTTATACGTCATTGGATTCAATTTGTTAATATTTTTGTTTTGGATTTTTTACTTCTGTGTTCATAAGCTATGTTAGTCAGTAGTTTTTCTTATAATATCTTTATCTGGTTTTGGTATTAGAGTAATACTGGACTTATGGAATGAGTTAGGAAGTGTTCCCTCTACTGTGGAGAATTGATATCATTTCTTCATTAAGTGTTTGGTAAAATTCACCAGTGAAGCTATCTAGACCTAATGACTTATTTTGTAGAAGGTTATTAATTATTGATTCAGTTTCATTAATGTATATAGGACTGTTCAGGCTATCTGTTTCTCCTTGTGTGAGTTTTGGTAGTTTGTGTTTTCCAAGGAATTGGTCCATTTCATCGAAATTAAGTTTGTGGTCATACAGTTATTTACAGTATTCCTTCATTTTCCTTTAGATGTTTGTGGCATCAGTAGTCATGACCCCTCATTCATTTCTTATATTGGTAATTTGTATCTCTTCCCCCCTCTCTCTTTTTGGCTGCACCCATAGTATACAGAAGTTCCCAGGCTAGGCGCTGAACCTGAGCCACAGCACTGACAACACTTAATCCTTAAACATTAGGCTACCAGGGAACTCCTGTATCTCTCTTTTTAAAAGTTTATCAACTTATTTTTTTCAAAGAGTTTTTGGTTTTGATGATTTTCTCCATTTCTCTATTTTCCTGTTTTTAATTTCATTGATTTCTGCTCTAACTTTTGTTATCTTTTCTTCTGCCTACTCCAGGCTTAAGTTGCTCTTCTTTTTCTAGTTTCTCAAAGTGGAAGCTTAGAATATGGATTTTTATAGCTTTCTTCTTCTTTTTTTGCTTTTTAGGGCCGAATCTTTGGTGTTTGGAATTTCCCAGGCCATGGGTCAAGTTGGAGCCACAGCTGCTGGCCTGTGCCACAGCCATAGCAATGCCAAATCCAATCCACATCTGTGACCTATACCAGAGCATACGGAAATGCTGGATCCTTAACCCTCTGAGCAAGGCCAAGGATCAAACCCACATCCTCATGGATACTGAGCATCCTGAGCCACAATGGGAACTCCCAAAGCAATACTCTTAAATTTTATTTGTGTCTATTCCCTGACTATGTTTCTTGGCATGCAGTAGATGCTATAATATTTATGTGTTAGAGAATTAAATTAACTATCATACTTTGTATTTTCTAGGCACACAAGAATTAAATTTTAAATCAGCCTACAAATAGGATGGAAAGTTATTTTAAAGCAGCAGTCAGTGATCTGGACAAACTCCTTGATGATTTTGAACGGAATCCAGGTTTGTTGATTTTTCATTTTTGCCATTAATGTAATTTTTAAGTATTCGTAATTAGTACTATTAGCAGAACTTGGTTTCACTTTTGGTCACATGATTATCTTCTGTAAAATGTTCACTTATTATTAATGAATTAGTGTGTTCTTAAACTGAATAAAACCTATAGCCAGAATTTGAAGGAAGGAAACTAGAAGTTTCTGTCCACATATAAATTTAGGTAAAAGAAAGACCTTTAAAACCAACATGTGAACCTGCAAAAAGCAACTTGAAAGCTTTACATAAATTTGTATTTCATTACTATGATAGTATTTTCCTCATGTTAGAATGAAGACTAGGAAACGGTAGGACAGAACAAAGAAGTTAGATTGTCTTTCATCTCTTCCTTAGTCTGGTTTTTATTATGCAACTGAGTTATTTTGAATAGAATTTCTATCATATTATGTCATCTACATTCAGAGTAAAAATCCCAAGTGGAGTTCCTGCTGTGATGCAGTGGGTTAAGAATCTGACAGCAGTGGTTCAGGTTGCTGTGGAGATAGGGGTTTGCTCCCTGGCTGGCACAGAGGGCTAAAAGATCCAGTGTTGCTTCAGCTGTGGCAAGGTTGCAGCTGCAGCTCAGATTCATTTGCTAGCCTGGAACTTCCATATGCCACAGGTTCGGCCACCAAAAAAAAAAAAAAGTAAAAATCCCAAGTTGTTTAAATCCAAATAAAAATAATTTTGTAGGATATTACCATTTTGCAAGAGGGCGACCTATCTCTGGTCTAAAAAAAATGTTTAGAAGTTGTAGAAACCAGGAGTTCCCGTCATGGTGCAGTGGTTAATCCGACTAGGAACCATGAGATTGCGGGTTTGATCCCTGGCCTTGCTCAGTGGGTTAAGGATCCGGCATTGCTGTGAGCTGTGGTGTAGGTTGCAGACACGGCTCGGATCCCGCGTTGCTGTGGCTCTGGCGTAGGCCGGTGGCTACAGCTCCGATTAGACCCCTAGCCTGGGAAGCTCCATATGCCAGGGGTGTGGTCCTAGAAAAGGCAAAAAGACCAAAAAAAAAAAAAGAAAGAAGTTGTAGAAACCATAATATCTTTATAATAATTTTGGTTTCGATCTCCTGACTAATATTATATTTCTGTTTTAATTAGATGAACAAGATTATCTCCAAGATGCACAAAATGCATATGATTCTAACCACTGTTCAGTTTCTTCAGAGTTGACTTCCTCACAGCTAACTTCACTGCTACCAAAGGATCAACAATGCATTAATTGTTGTGCCTCATCAGAAACAGGCTATGAAACAAATCAGATTTCCTTGAACGAAAAAACACTTGAGGGACTAACTTCTGTACAAAATGAGAAAAATGTAACAGGACTTGATCTCCTTTCTTCTGTGGATGGTGGCACTTCTGATGAAATCCAGCCTCTGTATATGGGGCGATGTAGTAAACCTGTCTGTGATCTGATAAGTGACATGGGTGACTTAGTTCATGTAACTAATAGTGAAGAAGATATTAAAAAATTATTACCAGATGATTTTAAGTCTAGTTCAGATTCTTTGATCGGATTGGATTTATCTTCGATGTCAGAAACTTTCTGTGCTTCTTCAACAGACCATGGTAATACTGTCAGAGAGGAACAGAATGATGTCAGCTCAGAATTACAAAACAAAGAAACCAGTGGAACTAAAGAATTTAGTATAAAAGTAGATACAACACTTTCAGATTTGTGTAATTACAGTGGAAAAGAAATTTTAAAGGATAAAACGATCTCTAATCAGATGGAACCAGTTGTTGATTTTAACATGCCAGTTGCTTTGACTGAACAAAGTTCCAAAGTGTTTGATGCCAAAGACCACCTACAACACAAGAACCAGCCATGTGAATTAGTAAAAGCTGATGGCTGTTTGGTAAAAGAAGAGGTAGATGTGGCCGTTGTAGCTGCCACAGATTGTTTAAAAGAAGGAGGCAGTGCAAATGCTTTGTCTTGCAGTCCTCTGAAAAATGGAGGTTTATGCTTAAATGATTCAAATTTAAGAGATGAAAATTTCAAGTTACCTGACTTTTCCTTTCAGGAAGATAGGAGTGCTATATTTATAAAACAATCTGCAACAGAAGAGTCAAGTAATTTAGATCTTCAAGATAATAAAGATGTAATCCAGGATACCACTTCAACTTTGTGTGTTTCAAGTGAAAATATGTACTCCTCATTGTCCTGTCTTCCAGTACCTGGGTCTTTGTGTGGATCATTAATTGGAAGTAAAGTGCATGATGATTATTTACCCCAGAATGAGTATAAAGATAACATAAAAGATGTAGTAACTGTGCATGAAGAGGTGGAAGAGAATGTTGCTCCAGGTGGGGAACCTTTGAAGGAGACTGATCTTCTGAAACAGGAAAAATGTAAAAACATACTTCATCAGCCACTGATTGAAAAGATGGAAGATAGAAAGGTAGATTCTGACCAGATGGTAATTGTAGCTGAATCTTTGAATCACCCTGATAACAATTCTTCTACAGCTGCAGAATCTCAAGTAGAGCTTTCTGGTGCTAATGCCCCAGAGTCTCCTGATCATTGTGAAGGTCTCCCTTTTTCAAGCAGTGATATCGATGGGCAAGACTTAGATTACTTTAACATTGATGAAGGCATGAAAGGTGGCGCACCAATTAGCGATGCTGAACTTGACGCCTTTCTAACTGAACAGTATCTCCAGACCAGTAACATAAAATCATTTGAAGAAAATGTAAATGACTCCAAATCTCAGATGAATCAGATAGATATCAAAGGCCTAGATGATGATGGAAATGTCAATGATATATATTTCAATGCTGAGGCAGGAGCTACTGCGGAAAGTCTTGGTGTTAGTATGATTTGTGAAACAGTTGATAAACAGAATACAACAGACAATGGTAGCCTTTCTCTAGGGGAAAAAAGTACAGTTCCAGTTGAACAAGGGTTATCTAGCACTAAGTCTGAGATTACAAATGATTTACCAGTCTCTGATATTAATAGTCAATCTGTTCATGTTGGAGGGGCCAGACCAAAGCAATTGTTTAGTGTTCCATCAAGAACAAGGAGTTCAAAGGAAACATATAAGCCAGATGTTCCAAATATGCTTGAAAGTGAACCCAGGATAGCAAATACCTTTGTTGCAGCCACTTGTACTACAGAGAATGCTACTGACCCTCAGGTTAGCTTCAATTCTAATTACATTGATATAGAAAGTAATTTTGAAGGTGGATCCAATTTTGTTACTGCAAATGAAGAATCTCCTTCTGCAAACACTTGCAAAGAAGGCCTTGTTTTGGGCCAGAAACAACCTACTTGGGTTCCTGATTCAGAGGCTCCAAATTGTATGAATTGCCAAGTGAAATTTACTTTTACGAAACGGCGACATCATTGCCGAGCATGTGGAAAAGTAAGTTATAAAAATCTTTGTCTTCTACTCTTTTGAGACATTTCAAATGAAACTTAGCATGACAAAACTGATTAATAGATGATTAAAAGATTCAGTTTTTATGAAAGTATAGAAAGCACTGTTGGGTAGTTCCTGTCATGGCTCAGTAGAAATGAATCTGACTGGTATCTATGAGGATGCAGGTTTGATCCACGGCTATGCTCAGCAGGTTAAGGATCCAGTGTTGCTGTGAGCTGTGGTGTAGGTTTCAGGCGCAGCTTGGATCTGGCATTGCTGTGGCTGTGGTATAGGCCAGTGGCTACAGCTCCGATTTGACCGCTAGCCTGGAAACCTTCATATGCCGTGGATGTGGCCCTTAAAAAAGAGAGAGAGAGAGAGAGAGACAAAAAAAAAAAAAAGCACTGTCAGAGTTCCCATTGTGGCTCAGTGGTAACGAAACTGATTAGTACCCTTGAGGATGCTGGTTCGATTCCTGGCCCCATTCACTGGGTTAAGGATCCAGCATCGCTGTGAGCTGTAGAAGAGGTCACGGATGGGTCTTGGATCTGGTGTTGCTGTGGCTGTGCCATAGGCCAGCAGTTGCAGCTCCTATTCCACCCCTAGCCTGGAAACCTCCGTACACCGCACATGCAGCCCTAAAAAGAAAAGGGAAAAAAAAAAACTGTCATTTTACAGATGGCTTAAAGTTTGAATAAATGTCACATTGTCATGAGTATTACGTATGTACTGGGAAATGAGGAAGACTAGTTTTTGTGAAATCTAAAAAATAGTGTCTTTCTCTAACATTTACACATCAAATATATAGAATTCAGTCAGATCTCAGTTTGTCCTTGATACTTAATTTCTTTTTTTTTTTTTTTGTCTTTTTGCCGTTTCTTGGGCCGCTCCTGCGGCATATGGAGATTCCCAGGCTAGGGGTCTAATTGGAGCTGTAGCTGCAGGCCTATGCCAGAGCCACAGCAACTCGGGATCCCACGTCTGTGACCTACACCACAGCTCACGGCAACGCCGGGTCCTTAACCCACTGAGCAAGGCCAGGGATTGAACCCGAAACCTCATGGTTCCTAGTCGGATTTGTTAACCACTGAGCCACGATGGGAACTCCTTTTTCTTTTTTTTTGAATGCTTAATTTCAAGACCACTCTGCAGCTAGTGTTATGGTTGATACCTGAAGTAAACACTGAGGAAAAAGCATATTGGCTTGCATAAGGTTCAGAAAACTGAGGCTGACTTCATTTGTGTTCTAACTGTCTTAACCACCTCTAAGAGTTGCCTGTAGAAATAACATTGTATTTTTTCCAGCATTTTTTAGTAATAACGTTCTCAGATCAGCCCTACCTCTTTAGGTATACAACATAGTGGTTCACAATTTTTAAAAATTATACTCCATTTATAGTTATTATTAAATACTGGTTATATATCCTCCTGTACAATATATCCTTGTAGGTTATTTATTTATTTACTTATTTTTGCTTTTTAGGGCTGCACGTGCAACATATGGAAGTTCCCAGGCCAGGGGTCTAATCAGAGCTATCCCACAGCCACAGCAATGTGAGATCCAAGCTGCGTCTGCCACCTACACTACAACTTACAGCAATGCCAGATACCTGATCCACTCAGCAAGGCCAGGGATGGAACCCTCATCCTCAAGGATCCCAGTTGGATTAATTTCCGCTGCGCCAAATGGGAATTCCCTATTTATTTTATACTTAGTAGTTTGTACCTCTTAATCCCCTACCCCTATCTTGCCCCTCCCTATCTTCCCCTCCCCTCTAGTAACTACTTGTTCTCTATATCTGTGAGTCTGTTTCTTTTTTGAGTGACATTCTACATTTAAAGCTTTAAGGGAGTTCTCTTGTGGCACAGTGGCTTAAGGATCTGGCATTGTCACTGCAGCAGCTTGGGTTGTTGCTATGGCTCAGGTTCAGTCCCTGGCCTGGGAACTTCCATGTGCCATGGGCGTGGCCAAAATTTTAAAAAAAAGTTGTAGAAGACAAAAAAAACTGACTGATTAAAGAAAGTTTTTGTTCTCTTCTAATTAACATAATTGATTTAAAAGAATTGTCGTTAGAGATACAGTTTTAAATTGCAGAAAGCTCATTTAAGTAAAAGTAAAAATAAAAAGAATCATTTTAATAACCACCTACGATTATGGAGATTAGAAAAATTGTTTATATAATCAGAAAAATGGTTTTTGGTTAGAGTTCAGGTCTCCCCTCCCCCTGTCTCTAATAGGTATAAACATACTTGAAAAAAATCAAATTTGATGTTTTGTTCTTTATAGGTATTTTGTGGTGTCTGTTGTAACAGAAAGTGTAAGCTGCAGTATCTAGAAAAGGAAGCAAGAGTATGTGTAGTCTGCTATGAGACTATTAGTAAAGGTGAGCATTAACCTGACGTATTTTCTTTCAGTAATTGAATATATCTTAAAAACAACTGGATTGTGACAAAGATAAACTTCTTTATTTTCTTAAGGCGAGGACCTAGTGTTGACTTATCTGGCTTAGGTGGGACATCCAAGGCTTGGTTTCTCTTCTTTTTGTTCCACTCTCACAATTATTACTACCAGTCTGGAAAGGAAGCATTCAGTTTCTGGAGTGGCAGTTCATTAACTTTTAACAGGTACCAAGTCCTTAAATGCTGCATTTCATCTGCCTCTTTGTTTTTGTCACCATCATTATCATCCTCATCATCTTAATCTTAAACATTTATAGAATATCCACTGATAAGTAGTATCCAGTCTTATATATTAATAGCTTAAGGCAAGATAATAGTTCCCACCTTATAGAAAATTACAACCTAAAGTGGGAATAAAAGATAAGGTAGTAAATATTTATAATTTTAGTGTAAATTCATAGGAGTGTCATAGTATTTGTACATTTCTGTCTCATGTATTTTTTTTCCCTTTTCAGTTGTAGAGTTTTGTTTTTATCTGTTTCCCATTGTTTTTTTGGCTCCATAGCTAGCTTACTATTATTAGCAATTATCTTGGTGATTTTACTTGAATTCTCACAGTTGTGTGTGTGTGTGTGTGTATGAGTGCGCACTCGTGCGTGCACATATACATGGGCACTTGTGTTTTTTTTCCTCAAATACTCATTTGTTCTTTTGAGTACTTCTTGGCATTTTTAAAGATTTGTTGACAATTTAATTCCCAGCAAATATTACTTGGGAATTTTTAAGACCAGGCCTATGCACTAACTCAGGTACTGCTCCCTGTTAGCCAGGAGAATAAATACTTGATAATAATTTGTTTTTCTCTTTTGAATGAAGATAAATTTTTTCAGCAATTCTTCAAAAAAGCTCTGATGTGAGTCTGTTAGCCTGAGGTAAGCTGCTTTACTCCCTGCTGTTGACCTCTGCTCTGGAAGATAATAGAGTGTAAATCTTTTCATATTACCATATTACCACCAGTGTTTATGAAGAGTTTAGTTTAAGTGCTTATAGTTTTGTTTTTTTCTGAAGCTGTTTCAGGAGGCTTAAGACTACTGCTGGTGCTGTTAGCCAAGCAACCTGCTAGAATTAAGAAATCTTTGAGTTCCCTTGTGGCACAGCAGGTTAAGGATCCGGGGTTGTCACTGCAGTGGCTCAGGTCATCCCTGGCCTGGGAATTTCCACATGCTGAGGGTGCCGCCACAAAAAAAAAAAAAAAAAAAAAAGGAAGAAAAAAAAATCTTAGAGCAAGCTCCCACATAATTATCTCTCCCCACTCAAAAAATAAAACAACCATGAATATTTGAAACATTATTTGAGTTGACAGGTCAGATTTTTAGGTGAACATTAAAACATTCTGACTGTAAGGATCCAGGAGAAGATATAGTCATTAAAGAGATTCTGTAGGATACTGAGATCAAGCATTGGTTTATCAAAGACAATATTTGGAATGGATTTATTTATTTAGTTTTCTGTTTTATTCTGTTTTGTTATGTTAAAGCATGTAATTTCACTTATGGCTCTGTTTATCATTAATTTAAACACCACAAGAAAGCATAAATAAAAGTTATTTTGACACTAGCTTTAGGGTTGAAAATAGGGGACAATGATCATTTAAAATAATGTTACTAATAAGAGGAGAAAGATGGCTCAAGGGTTATAAGACAAATTCCATGAAGAAGAAAAGATAGTTTCCTTAGAGATTGTGGGTAATGAGGAAGTTGTGCTGATACTGTATTAAGTTTTAAAGAAGCATGCATGTGAGTGCCATTACATAAACTTAGGGCAAGGTAGAAATTATTTTGAAACCCAGAGTACTAAGTTTGGATTTTTTTTTGGTTAGTGGAAGCCATTGCATGAGAGTGCGAATTCATTGGACTTGAGGAAGGTTATTGTAGCAGCAGTAGCATTTACAGTAGATCAATTTGGTGAAATGCTGAAGGGAGAACTACCAGTGCTGTTCCATGTTATTTGGATGAAAAATCATTCAGGCACTGTTCTGGACTTTGGAGCTCCAGCTGAAAACAAAATATACTCTGTTTATAGAGTTTTTGATCTCATGGAGCTTGTGAATGTGGGCGAGATGGACAGGAAGCAAAGAGAATATGAGATGGTGATAACAGTGTAAACAAAAATAAAAGAGTGTAAGAGGAATAGATAGTAACAAATTGGTGGTAAGAGGCAGTATTTTTAAAACAGTGGTCAGAATAAGAGTTTATGATAATGTGATGTGTGAGCAGAGAGAATAAAGCTATATGGAAGAACATTCCAGGCAGCGAGAGCAGTAAGAGCAAGCTAGAGGAGTGCTTGCTTCTCTTGTTGAAGAACAGGAGGCTTGGGTGGTTGAATCATAATGAGCAAGTAGGATTTTAGTGAGAAATGATGAAGGACAGCTACCTGGGAAAGCAGAGAAGGTAGAGATGCAGGGTCTTCTGAGCCATTATAACAGCTTAAATTTTCATTCCACTTAGGAAGCCATTAAAGGATTTTAAGCAAGAATGATAAGATGTGAGTTTTAAAAGAATAACTGGGAACTATGTTGGAAATAGACTCTAGGGATACAAGGGCAACACCAGATAGTCAAATAACAATGATTTTCTTTAATAGATATCGAATATATGCCAAAATAATATTGAAATAACTAATTGGTAGCTTCTACTAAAGCGGAGTATAGCAGCCAACTAAAGTAAGGATATTATCTTTGCCAAGTGCCACTTCGTGTTTAGCCATTGATTTCTTTCTCCTTACAACGTGAAAAATAGAATATTTATCATCATTTACTTAGAAGTTCAAAAAGCATCTGAGATTTAAAATTTTTTTCCATCTTTATAGCTCAGGCATTTGAAAGGATGATGAGTCCAACTGGTTCTAATCTTAAATCTAATCATTCTGATGAATGTACCAACATCCAGCCTCTTCAGGAGACGCACACTTCCAGTATACCTTCTCCTGCAGCTTTGCCAATCTCAGCACTTAAACAGCCAAGTGTTGAAGGTAAGTAGAAAACAGTGTGTCTAAGACTAAAGATAAATTATTAGAAAAATAATTAGAAAATTTCTAGTGCTGATGGGATCTAGTGAGGAAAGAGAAAACCAGATACCAGAGGGACTGGTTATCCATGTGTGTTTGGTTAGAAGAACAAAAGGGACATGCTCAAGTGACTGAGAGATTAGTAAGTGCAGGAAGCAGCCATCCTAGGGGTGAGAGAATGAAATGGGAGAGGCAGGGTTACTGAAGTCAGTGCAGGAGCACCAGGAGGGGAGGTGCTTGGTTTTCAGAACTGGGATTGAGGGATTAGGGTACCACGTTATGCAGCTGATGCTATGACTTCTAGAGGAACATCAAATAGCAAATGCTGGGACCATCAAGGAGCCTCATAGGGTCAGTGTTCAGATGACTGAGGGCATATTCCTGGCTTTATGTAAAGAGTACTGAAAATCAAGGGACATGCAGGTGTATTTGGTGGTGCTCCTGCTTCAAAGATCCTGCAAGAACTAGAAACAGAAGTCCTTCTCTTCCCACCTTCTTGTCTCCAACCAGTGCCTATCATTGGCGGAATATGACCAGAACTAATTAGCAAGGGGGTCTGGAAATTGCACTTTTTTAGACTTCCAGGCTGGTATCAAAGAGCGCCAGTGTAGAAGGGAGGACTTGGGTTTGAGAGACAATAGGTAAATAATTGGCATATCTCCCTTTCCTTAAAAATCTGTTTTTAAATGTATATTTTATCATAATAAAAATATTTGTAAAGACTTAAAAAACTTTTAAAGATTTAAAAATCTTTGGATACTGTTCTTTTCTTTTTTTTTTTTGTCTTTTTGTCTCCTTAGGGGTGAACCCGGGGCATATGGGGGTTCCCAGGCTAGGAGTCTAATTGGAGCTGTAGCCACTGGCCTGTGCCACAGCCACAGCAACACATGATCTGGGATGCATCTGCATCTACAACCTACACCACTGCTCACAGCAGTGCCAGATCCTTCACCCGCTGAGCGAAGTCAGGGATCGAACCTACATCCTCATGAAACGAGTCTGGTTCGTTTATCTCTGAGCCACGACGGAAACTCCATGGATACTGTTCTTTTTGACAGTGTATTGTAGTTTAGGATCTTGAGTAAAGCCTGTGTACACTTTTCTTTTTTAGTTTAAATTTTTTTTTTGCTTTTTAGGGCTGCACTCGCGGCATATGGAAATTCCCAGGCTAGGGGTCCAATCAGAGCTGTAGCTGCCAGCCGACGGCCACAGCAACCCAGGATCTCAGCTGCATCTGCGACCTGCACCATAGCTCATAGCATCACCAGACCCCTGATCCACTGAGCGAGGCCAGGGATTGAACCCGCATCCTCACCAATACTAGTCGGATTCATTTCCACTGTGCCACAGCGGCAACTCCCTTAATTTAATTTTTTAATTGACATATAGTTATGTTATAGATTTACATAGTTATTTTACATAGATTTACATAGTTATAGATTTACAGAGTTATGTTAGTTTTAGATGTGCAGCATAGTGATTCAGTTACATACACAAACACATTTTTTTTTTCTGTCTCAGATTCTTTTTCTTTTTAGGTATTACAAAATATTGAGTATAGTTCCCTGTGCTATACAGTAGGCCTGTGTACACTTTTAAATGTAAGCTTTTAGTCTGTAACATGCTAGAAAATAACCGTTAATTGTCAGACACAGTCAGATATTTCTGTCAACTACTGAGTTTCTTTTTATCTCTCATTTAATAACTTTTTTGTTTATCATTATAACTTAAGTAATGAGATTCAGTATATATAGTTGTACATTATAGCTTTAGAGATGAATGAATCTGCTTTTAAAAATATTTATAGGAGTTCCTCCTGTGGTTCAGTGAAAACAAGTTCAACTAATATCCATGAGGACATGGTTTGATCAGTGGGTTAAGGATCTATCGTTGCCCTGAGCTGTGGTGTAGTTCACAGACACACCTGGGATCTGGTGTTGCTGTGGCTCTGATGTAAGCCAGTGGCTATTGCTCCAATTTGATCCCTAGCCTGCAAACCTCTATATGCCTCAGGTGCGACCCTAAAAAAACAAAAACAACCAAAAAAATATATATATTTTTTTCCTTTTTTTTTTTGTCTTTTTGCCATTTCTTTGGGCCGCTCTCGCGGCATGTGGAGGTTCCCAGGCTAGGGGTCTAATCGGAGCTGTAGCTGCCAGCTACGCCAGAGCCACAGCAATGCAGGATCCGAGCCATGTCTGCAACCTACACCACAAGTCACGGCAATGCCGGATTGTCAACCCACTGAGCAAGGGCAGGGATCGAATCTGCAACCTCATGGTTCCTAGTCGGATTCATTAACCACTGCGCCATGACAGGAACTCCCACAAATATTTTATATAGTCACTTATATTGACCTTCAAAAGTTTTTTGGGTTTCTTTTTTGTCTTTTTGCCATTTCTTGGGCCGCTCCCGTGGCATATGGAGGTTCCCAGGCTAGGGGTCTAATTGGAACTGTAGCTGCCGGCCTATACCACAGCCACAGCAAGGCGGCATCCGAGCCGCCTCTGCAACCTACACCACAGCTCATGGCAACGCCGGATCCTTAACCCACTGAGCAAGGCCAGGGATCGAACCCACAATGTCATGGTTCCTAGTTGAATTCGTTAACCACTAAGCCACGATGGGAATTCCTATTGGCCTTCGAAATTAAAAAATTAAAAAGTATAATAAATATAAGAAAGATACTTAATATGTCCACCCATATTGCAAAAATTATATATGATGCTAGTTTTTTCATTGTTATTTGTATTAGGACATGGAAGGTGGTAGATGTTGGGTCTTTTGATGTTTCTATGTTCTAAATTGTCTGGCAGGAATTTTCATAACCTTCCTCCCTGGATACTTTTTAACAAAAGAGAGCAAATATTTATGCTGATATATAGTTATTTCCTTCAAAATTGAGATGTAAATATTAGTAAATATTAATAAATTTAATATCCACATATAAGAACAAAAAATATTTTGCTTCTCTTGTTTAGTAAATTAAAAGTAGCAAATTTACTTAATGCAGAAGTGATCCTGTTTCTCTTTTTAGACCTTTTATGCTTCTTTCTTCTGTTCTTTACTAATGTTGTTTTCCTTTGCTTATCTGTCATACTCTGGTCTACTCCATTTTCCCTCTCTGTACTTTAATCCCTAAATTTTTTCAGTCTCTACACTCACAAACTTTGCCTTAATAATAATAGGCTTTAAATCTGCCTTTGGTGTCTCTCAAGTATCACCTTCCCTGTCTGTTCTTTCTGAGTTCAGGAATCCTGCCTTCGTATGAATTAGAAAAAGACTTCCACTCTGGGTAGATGAATCTCAAAAGGCCATTTCTCTAGGCCTTTGAAAAGCCGAGAATGCCTGGGAATTGTTAGCAAAGAGCTTTTGAAAATGTTTCCTGACCCATTGAGTATCAAATCATTGCAATGTTATGAAATTAAAATGCTTTACTTTTAAAACTTATTCTAGGATTGTGCTCCAGAGAGCAGAAGAGAGTATGGTTTGCAGATGGCATACTTCCCAATGGCGAAGTTGCAGATACAACAAAATTATCATCTGGAAGTAAAAGATGTTCTGAAGACTTTAGTCCTGTCTTACCTGATATGCCCTTGGTAAGAAATCTAAAGAATGACTTGTTAATTTAATAAAAATTTTATTTTGTAGATAATTCCTTGTGTGGTTATTAGAGTGCTTTTTTAAGAAAAACTCTCTGAGCTTTATAAAATGAGAAACATATGATGTAGTGAATATATGTTATTTTGTTTATTATTTTTATTTTTTTGTCTTTTGTCTTTTTAGGGCCACATTTGCAGCATAGGGAGGTTCCCAGGCTAGGGGTCGAATCAGAGCTGCGGCTGCCGGCTTAACCATGGAGCCACGACGGGAACTCCATGTTTTAAATTTTACCCTTTTTCAATGTCAGCGTAAGGCAACAATTCTTAAACTTTTTGATCTCAGGACACTTTTATGCCCTTAGAAGTTATTGAGAACCCCAAAGGGCTGTAGGTTGTATGGGCTATATCTGTTGATAATTATTAAATTGAAATTGAGAAAAAAATTTAAATTAATTGAAAAATAAACTCATTAATATAAATAATATTTTTATGAAAAATTTTAAAACAAAAATTGAGTGAGGTAAATAACATTTTCTTATATTTTTGTGAATTTGTTTAATATCTGGCTTTATAGAAGATAAGATTCTCAATTCTACTTCTAAATTCAGTTTGTTGTGATATTTTTGATTAAATAACATGAAGACAAATCCTAGGACCTCACTGACTCCCTGAAAGGGACTTGAGGACCCCAGGGATCCCTAGACCACATTTTGAGAACCACTGGTATGGGAAGTAGAACTGAGATTTAGTGATTTAATTTAGACTAATTTGTTTAATGACTTTCAAACATTCAGTAAAATATCTGATGGTGGTATTTATGTGTATGTTTATTCAAATGTGCTAGGTGTTAAATAGAAGATACATAATATAGAATCCCAACCTGCTAAGAACTCACTGTAAAGCAGCAAACTCTCATAGAAGCAAGTATTACCACATGAAGTAGGAATTGTCTTACATATTAAACAAATATTTACTGAGCATCTCCTCTGAGCCAGTTACCTGGCTTATCCTGGATATAGACATTAGACAAAATGGATATTTATCCTGCTGTGTTCAGGTTCATATACCATATAAACTTTCGTTGTTTGTCAGAAGGATTTCTTGAGCTAGATTTAACAAGTAGCCATAATTACCAAAAGTATGTTTCTTAGCTGGCACCTACCCTCAATCAGTATTTTAACAAAATGGAAATTCTACAGAGGCTAGTGTTACTTGAGTTCATCAACTGTTCTCTATTGACTCAGGATTGGCCAGTCTGAAAAGAAAGGGACTTAATTGAAGCAGACTTGAGGTGTAGTTTATTCCAGGTAGTTACTATTGTGGAATATATCTACCATTCTGCTTCCTAATCACTTCCTTCCTCGCCTTCTCCCTTGCTACCCCACAGCCAGGCTTTTTTGGCTATCAGGAGGAGGGGTGCCTTGTGTTGAACTAAGTGTGCTCACTTTGTAGTATGATACGGGATCCTGAAGATCTCCTAGCCTCCTTTACCCCGTTTATAACATTAAAGTCAGAAATGCCTACCAGAGCTTACAGGAAAGCTAAATATGTGCTCCTGAATTTAAAGAACCAAAATGGTACTATTTCTTGGGAAGTTTGGCTTCTGAAGAATTTCTGAGCCCATTTTAGTTTTATTTATTCTTATTAAAAAGATATATTTGGCTGTAGAGATCAACATTTCACATTTGAATGGAGACTATGAACTGATTTTTTTTTAATTCTGTATTTTATAGATGGTAAACACTGTGGACCATCCTACTACAGTGGAAAAATCAGACAATGAGATAGGAGATATTATAAGAAATGAGATAATTCGAAGTCCTGTTTCTCAGATTCCAACTGTGGAAAAACTGCCTACAAACACAGCAGCTGAGGGCTTATCTACTTCTGGTTCTTCTGCACTAGATGATGATGTTTTTTCAGAAATTGAGGAACCATCAAGTTCTTCTGGTGTTTTGGTTAACAGCAATGTACCTGTTGCTAGTCCTTCAGATTATAGGTTATTGTGTGGTATTGACAAGAGTGTTTGCAATAAGATTAGTCTTCTACCTGATGATGATGACAGCTTGCCCCCTCTTCTGCTTACATCTGGAGAAAAGGGATCAGGTAGGATAGCAGTTATTTAAATTTAAAAAGAAGATTTGGGGAGTTCCTGTTGTGGCTCAGTGGTGACGTGTTCGGCTAGTATCCATGAGGATGTAGCTTCGATCCCTGGCCTTGCTCAGTAGGTTAAGTAGCTACTGTTGCTGTGAGCTGTAGGTCATGGATATGACTGGGATCCTGTGTGACTGTGGCTGTGGCTGTGGCTGGCAGCTGTCGCTCCAATTTGACCCCTAGCCTGGGAACTTCCATATGCCACACATGTGGCCCTAAAAAAAAAAGGAGGTTTTTTTGGTTTTGTTTTGTTTTGTTTTTTTGGTCATGCCCATGGCATGCAGAAGTTCACAGGCCAAGGATTGAACTGAAGCCACAGCAGTGACAATGTGGAATCCTTAACCTCTAGCTAGGCCACCAGGGAAGTCCAATAACTTTTTGTTAATAGAAGAATATATTGATGGATTTTGTCTGTGATGTATGAAATGTATTTTTTTAAACTTAGTGTAGTTGAAGTATGTACAGTGGCTTGGTAAATTTAGTTTACAAGAAGTTTTACTATATAAAAACAAATTCTAAAATGATCTGTGCTTTTGAGTTGAATTGAATGTGATTCACTTTCTCACCTGGGACCCTAATTTAAAATAAGGCAAAAGTGTAATACAACAGGGAAATTCATATACTTTTTTTTCTTGTCTTTTCAGGACCACACCCAAGGCATATGGAGATTCCCAGGTTAGGGGTCAAATTGGAGCTGTAGCCACTGGCCTATACCACAGCCACAGCAACATCAGATCTGAGCCGTGTCTGCGACGTACACCACAGGTCATGGCAATGCCAGATCTTTAACCTACTGAGTGAGGCCAGGGATCGAACCTGCATCCTCATGGATACTAGTGAGATTTGTTTCTGCTGAGCATGATGAGAACCCCCAACATTCATAGACTTTAAGTCCTGGAAATATTTCCATTGTATTAGTTTTGACTCCATATCATTTTTTTTTTTTTTGGTCTTTTGTCTTTTTAGGGCCACACCTGTGACATATGGAGGTTCCCAGGCTAGGCGTCTAATTGGAGCTGTAGCTGCCAGCCTATGCCAGACCCACAGCAACTTGGGATCCGAGCCGAGCCTTCGACCTACACCACAGCTCATAGCAACGCTGGATCCTAAACCCACTGAGCGAGGCCAGGGATTGAACCAGCAACCTCACGGTTCCTAGTTGGATTCGTTTCCGCTGCGCCAAGATGGGAACTCCATCCATATCATTTTTTATTAAAGGAGCATATTGCCTAAAGACAAGAGTATTTGGATTGGATGACAAAGCTAGGAATTTTAGTTCCTCATCTGCTATTCCTCATGTATAACCTGAAGCATGTTTAATCTCTTGGTCCTGTTTCCTTTGTAAAAGAAGATCTCTAAGTTTAGGTGATCTCTAAGGTTCTTTCTAAGCTGGAGATTCTGTGGCTATCTCCCACCTCAGAGTAGGTTGCTTGGATACATCCTTGCTACCCCGGGCATTATGCTACATCCTGCATGAAATGACTGTGTTCTGTGCATGATAATGTAGGAGAATAAAGCTTAGATTTCTGTTCTGCAAGTAGGAGCCATGTCATGATCATGACCATAGTGTCAGAAATATCTTATGTCCTGTTCTTTGGATACCATGTGTATTTTCCTGTTGAGCTCTTTTTTCACCACTTGCCACTGACAAGGCATGTAGCAGCAAGCAAATGTATAACTTGGGTCTAGACTACTTTCATGGTTGTAAAATTCAGCATTTATAAATGGAATGACTGGCAGATTGGAATCCACTTTACAAAATTTTTGGTTTGATTTTATTTTATTATTTTTTTTTTGCTTTTTAGAGCTGTACCTGTGGCATATGGAAGTTGCCAGGTAAGGGGAGGAATCAGAGCTGCAGCTGCCAGTCTACAAATGCCAGATCTGAGCTGTGTCTGCAACCTACACTATAGCTCACAGCAGTGCCAGATCCTTAACCCACTGAGCAAGGCCAAGGATTGAACCCATGTCCACATGGATACTAGTTGGGTTTGTTTCTGCTGAGCCATGACAGGAACTCCAAAATTTTGATTTTATAACTTTAAAGGTGCTAAAATTTTATGAATATGCTGTTTATTTATTTATTTTTTTGTCTTTCCTAGGGCCGCACCTGAAGCATATGGAGGTTCCCATGCTAGGGGTCTAATCGGAGCTGTAGCCACCGCGGCCTATGCTAGAACCACAGCAACTCAGGATCTGAGCTGTGTATGCAACCTACACCACAGCTCACAGCAACGCCGGTTCTTAACCCCCTGGGCAAGACCAGGGATTGAACCCGCAACCTCATGGTTCCTAGTCAGATACCTTAACCACTGTGCCACGACGGGAACTCCTGAATATGCTGTTTAATCAACATATTTATGCCTACACTATATATATATAATTTAATTGAGTGAGATTTATATGTATTACAGTATTAGTATTTTTATATAAATTGAAAAGCAAAAATTCATATATAACAATTGTCCAGGTATTGATTGATTTTTATGAAACATGTTAGCTTTTGCTCTTGCTTTTATTTTTTTATTTTTTTGCTTTTTAGGGCTGTACTCATGGCATATGGAAGTTCCCAGGCTACGGGTTGAATCGGAGCTGTAGCCACCGTCCTATACCATAGCTCACAGTAACAGAAAATCTGAGCTGCATCTGCGACCTACACCACAGCTCACAGCAATGCTAGATCCTTAACCCACTGAGCGAGGCCAGGGCTCAAACCTGCTCCTCATGGATCCTAGTTGGTTTGGTTATCACTGAGGCAAGATGGGAACTCCTGCTTTTGCTTTTAAATATGATTAAACCATTGGTGGATTTATAAATCTCTCTTTTCATTGCAAGCATATTTAACAGGAAGATGCATTTATTCTAATTAATATGTTATTTTCATGTTTTAGTGCCTGTAGTAGAAGAACACCCATCTCATGAGCAGGTTATTTCGCTTCTTGAAGGCGAAGGTTTTTGTCCTGTTACATTTGTCCTAAACGCTAATCTGCTTGTGAATGTCAAGTTAGCATTTTGTAAGTAATGATTCATCTTTCTTTGCCTAATTTGAAAGCAGAATTTCTGAATGAATCACATTGTCAGATTAAATTTTGACTGGCATTGGTGAAAACTAAGTTGTATTGGATATTGGTTTTTTTAGCCAAATACTAATAATATAAATAAATTTTGCATATTTGCAGTTGGATTTGAAGTAGTAGCTTAAAAATTTTTACTAGAGCCCTTCATTCAGCCCTAGGTTAAGGCCATGGTCTTATAGCTGAGCTGTATTTTAATGCTCATGATACAGTTGACTGTATTTCATACAGCTTTTAGATAAATGGAAATTTGGTAATTGAGATGAGCAAAATCCTGATTTAGTAACAACAAAGACAGTTTTAAAGTGAATGACATTAGACTTAATTAAAAGTAAGGAAGTAAATAATTCTCAGTCATAAATAATACTCAATAATACATTTCTTAGCTTTTCATTCTCTTTGAAACTAACCTGATTCTTACCCACTACATTTTAGCATGTTAGTGCATCTTTTGTTTTAGTGTTATTTACTAGTTGACTTGTAAGATAATTTTTCATCCTTTCTCTTTTTTACATTAATCTTACATAATTCATTTAAAGTTGTGAAGAGAACTTTGGGAAAATAAGGAATTTGAAAATTTGTGCTTCATGCAAAGGACAATTATACTTAAATTTTTTTGTTTAATGGAAGTTGACATTTATAGTTGTATGCTTTTGTCACTTAAGATTCCTCAGACAAATATTGGTACTTCTCAACCAATGGATTGCATGGCTTGGGACAGGCAGAAATTATTATTCTATTATTATGTTTGCCAAATGAAGATACTATTCCTAAGGACATCTTCAGACTATTTATCACCATTTATAAGGATGCTTTAAAAGGTATATAGCATTTTATTTGAACTGTTCAGACCAAGGGATGGGTAAATTAACATTTTTGCTTTTGCGTGTGTTAACTGTACCAAAGATTTATTTTGTGGGGAGATTGCTGATTTCTTAAAAGAGCTTAGTCATGATTTTCAGTCTCCTTAAATCTTAATCTAGCATGTTATGTTATTAATGTCTTTACATTTTCTTTTTAATTTTAAAAGTGAAAATATATTTCCTTTCTTGATCTTTTTACGTGTCTATACAATAGTCCCCCCTTATATGCGAGGGATAAGTTTCAAGAACCCCAGTGGCTGCCCAAAATTGCAAGTGGTACCAAATGCTATGTTTACTATTTTTCTATACATATATACCTGTGATAAAAATTTATAAATTAGGCCCAGTAAGAGAATATCCAAATTGCCAGCATCACTTCTCTTGTGCTTTGGGGCCATTAGTAAGTAAAATAAGGGTTACTTGAACATAAACCCTGTGATATTGCAATAGTAGATCTAGTAACTGAGACTGCTGCTGAGTAATGGCCAGTAGCCTATACAATGTGGATATGCTGGCAGGTGATTCACATTGTGATTCACATCCCAATGGGATGGAGCAGGATAGTGAAAGATTTAAACTTACTGTTTATTCAATTTTCCTTTTAATATTTTTGGGCCACAGTTGACTAGGGGTAACTAAACCATGGAAAGCAAAATTGCAGATAAGGGGGGTACTGTATACTTTTCTGTCTGTATGAGATTGGGGGAACCTGAGGACTTTTCACTTGACTGTGAGGTAAGGACAAATTAAAAAACATCTATGGTTAGAAGCAGTCTCAAATATTTGTTCACAATTCTCAGTCTTTGGGAAAAACTGAACTTTGTGCACTCAGTCTATTCAGTGCTTCTTCACGAATGGAAATAAGGAAAATAATGTACCTTGCTTTTATTTAGAGAAGTTCATAGTAGGACATTCAAACTCAGAATGCTGCTTCTAAAACAACTTAATCTTTTTATTAATTATTTTATTTCTAGGAAAATACATAGAAAACTTGGACAATATTACCTTTACTGAGACTTTTCTCAGTAGCAAGGATCACGGAGGATTTCTGTTTATTACACCCACTTTTCAGAAACTTGATGATCTCTTATTACCAAGTAATCCTTTTCTTTGTGGAATTCTTATCCAGAAGCTAGAGATTCCCTGGGCAAAGGTTTTTCCTATGCGTTTAATGTTGAGATTGGGTACAGAATATAAAGGTAAGTTTTAGTAAAGTTAAATTACATGGGTTCAGATATTATGAATGTAAATAAGTATTTCAGGAATATCATTAAAATACATTTTTAAGGGATTATTGGGACTACTTTTTTTCAATATACTTTTAAAATTCTAAAACAGCCCTCCTCTACTATCAAATTAGTCTAGACCATCTTAGTAGGTCATGACTTTCTAGATGGTCATATTTATTATATTAACTTACCTTAAAAATTTTTTATTTCCTCTTGTGGTTCAGTAGTAACAGACCTGCCTAGTATCCATGAGGATGAGGGTTCAATCCCTGGCCTGCACAGTGGGTTAAGGATCCAGCATTGCTGTGGCTGTGGTGTAGGCCAGCAGCTGTAGGTCTGCTTTGACCCCTAGTCTGGGAACTTCCATATGCCACAGGTCTAGCCCTAAAAAAAAGACTGAATATAATTGTCTGAAATTAGTAATCTTCAAATGGGGATTATCTACACTTTTAAGAGTATTTGGGCATATCATTAAATGTAGAATTAGATGATTTATGAAATCCTATTTTAACTGACAGAATGTCAGTCTAAGCCATATCCTTTTGAAAATTACCATTTTAAATAAACGAGGAGTTACTATTGTGGCTCAGCAGGTTAAGGACCCAATGTTGTCTCTGTGAGGATGTAGGTTCGATCCCTAGCCTCACTCAGTGAGTTAAAGATCTGGCATTGCTGCAAATTGCAGCACAGGTCGCAGATGCGGCTTGCATCTGGGGTTGCTGTGGCTGTGGCTATAGCTCCAATTTGAACCTAGCCCAGGAATTTACATATGCTGCAGGTGCAGTCTTTAAATAAATAAATAAGTAAAACTACCTCTGTCAAGTTGCAAAGGATGTTCTGTAATTCATAAAAGATGAGGTAAAAGTCAGCGTGTACCTTAATCATAGTATTTTTAATGACTTTTACCACTAATGTGTTATTTTTTTTACTACCCTCTGTAGAGAAAACTTAGTTGTCCTTTTTAAAACTAAAAAATATGTGGGAGTTCCCGTCGTGGTGCAGTGGTTAACGAATCTGACTAGGAACCATGAGATTGGGAGTTCGATCCCTGGCCTCGCTCAGTAGGTTAAGGATCCAGCATTGCCATGAGCTGTGGTGAAGGTTGCAGACGCAGCTTGGATCCTGTGTTGCTGTGGCTCTGGTGCAGGCTGGTGGCCACAGCTCTGATTCAACCCCTAGCCTGGGAACCTCCATATGCCACAGGGGCAGCCCTAGAAAAGGCAAAAAGACAAAAAAATTAAAACTAAAATAAAAAATATGTTTGTAATAGCAAAGATGTGGGTTCCTCTGATTTAAGATTTTAAAATGTTAAAATCAGCATTGTCCTGTGGCACAGCAGGTTAAGGATCTGGCATTTGTCACTGCATTGGTTTGGGTTCCTGCTGTGGCACAGGTTTGATCCCTGGTCTGGGAACTTCCACATGCTGCAGGTGCAGCCGAAAAAAGAAACACAGTATAATAGATAATGTCAGGTGCCTTTTTTTTAGAATTTTAAGAAAGTATATTTGTGTAATAGGTATTGGAGAGGTTTGTTTGGTTAACCTAAGCTGAGAACTGAAATTCTCAGGTTAAAAATATTTTTGTTTGTTTTTTTGCCATTTCTAGTGCTGCTCCCTAGTGACCACAAGCAAAGTTATTAATCTCTGTATCTCTACTTTCCCATTTGTAAAGTAAAAGTAGACATACTCGCCTCATTGGCTTGTTTTAGAATTTCAATAGGATAATATATGCAAAGGTTCATTGTAGCATCTAGTAGATACACAGTATGGATTAACATCATCTGTTACTTTCCCTCAAAGAAGTGGTTGAATGGCGTTTATTCATAATGTTTGAAAAATGAGAATTAAAGGTAATAAATTCAAGACCTTTTTTGCTTTTTGTTGACAGTAACCAGTTTTCTATTCTTATCTATAGCATATCCTGCTCCTTTAACAAGTGTCAGAGGCCGAAAACCTCTTTTTGGAGAAATAGGACACACTATTATGAACTTACTTGTTGTGAGTAATTGAACTATTTTATTAAGAAAAGCAGTTAGATGACAAGCTTCATGTCACTTCTCTGCATTGACTTCTAAATTCTCCATGCTCATTATCATACTGACCCAAGAACTTTAAAAATTTGCTATCATCCATAAATTAATACAACTGAATATTCTTAAATTGTTATTTAAAATTTTATTTAGCAAATTATATATATGTATATTTCCTTTTCTAATTTGGCATATTTGGTATAATGAAATTTCATTTGTAATAAATCCTAATTCATTTAACATAAATGGGCTCTGGTGAAAGGCTTTTTAGAATACATCTAATTTATGGGTACCTTATTCATACTGCCTTTTGATTCATTCTGCTGTAGTGCTTAACATTTAGGTAATGTGAAATCTACACAGTTGTTGAAGCTTTAGTAAAAGTAAAGACAATCAGTTGGTGATTTTGAGCAAATTGTGGCCTTAGTTTCCTCATTTTTAATAGGAAGGATTGGACTAGATGATCTCAGGTTCCCTTCTACCTCTAATTTCTATAATTTTGTGTTTACCTGTTATCATAGAAAAGTATTTCAGTGGATTTGCTTTTATTTATACATGTTTGGTTGGCAGACCTATTCTGTTTTTGAAGATCTGTAGCTAGAAAGAGATCACCACCATCACCCTCCACCCCAGTACGACAGAACTCTTCTTGAGAATGATATTCTTTATTACTGTTCTGGAGTAATCGGAAGGACTAGTTGGTTTTTGAAGTTGGTATTAACTTTCTGGATGGTGTTTTGATGTATCACAAGTTTTAAAATGATGGATACTCTTTAAAAAAGGACTTAATGAATAGGCAAATACATGGTCATAGACAGTAGTTTAAAGTTTATGGAATTATCATTATCTTATGTAGGACCTTCGAAATTACCAATATACCTTGCATAATATAGATCAGCTGTTTATTCACATGGAAATGGGGAAAAGTTGCATAAAAATACCTCGGAAAAAATACAGCGATGTAAGTATAATTGCTTTATTCAAATATCGAAGATAATTACTGAATGGGATATAGATTTCCTTAGAAGTATGTTAAATTTGTTTGTTCTGAATGGGACTAATATATAATGAAAAAAGTTATTTTTGAAATTTTAGATTTGTTTCCTAATAGGGGATTTGTTTAATCCTGTTTTTTTCATTTTTTTCCTGCTTCATCTTTTTTTCTTTTTATGGCCGCACCTGTGACTTATGGAAGTTCCCAGGCCAGGGGTTGAATCGGAGCTGCAGCAATTCCAGCAGTGCCAGATCCTTAACTCACTGAGCCAGGCCAAGGATGGAACTCTCATCCTCACAGCAACAGTATCAGGTCCTTAACCTGCTGAGCCGTAACCGGAACTCCTTGTCTGTCTTTTAATTGAGGTGATTGTATTTTTTTAGGGCTGCACTGCAGCATATGGAGGTTCCCAGGCTAGGGGTCCAATTGGAGCTGTAGTTTCTGGCCTATGCCACAGTCACAGTCGCGTCTGCGATCCTATGATCCTACACCACAGCTCATGGCAACACCTGATCCTTTAACCCACTGAGCAAGGCCAGGGATCGAACCTGCATCCTCATGGATGCTAGTCAGATTCATTAACCGCTGAGCAATGATGAGAACTCACTGAGGTGATTTTATCTTAAAACATTTGTTTCAGTGACATTCACAGGGAGTTGTCCAGACTAAAGCTTGATAAAAGTGGTCAGAAATGTGACTCTTTGAATTATTGTAACTACAAAATGTTAAAAATGTTTCAAATGAGTATTGGTTTTTTTTTCCAGGTAATGAAAGTAATAAATTCTTCTAATGAACATGTCATTAGTATTGGAGCTAGTTTCAGTACAGAAGCAGATTCTCATCTAGTCTGTGTACAGAATGATGGAGTTTATCAAACACAGGCCAATTGTGCCACTGGCCATCCTAGAAAAGGTGAGTGTTAGTTTCTAGTGTTGATCCATAAAACCACCTCAAAGGTAGAATTTCTTTCAAAAAGGAAGTATATATAAATATATATTATAATAATATATGAAGTAATATAATAATTATAATACACAATATAATTATTGATATATAAATATTATATAATATTTATAAACAAATAAATACTAATTATTGATAAATAATATTAATTTAATAGTAAATGCTTAATAAATAAAAATAAATATTTAATAAATAAATATGTAGTGATATATTATTAATAATATAGCATATATTATTAACTATTTATTATATATAACATAGCTTAGAATAGATGTATAACTTATTTGCTGAATTGATGGTAATAAAATAAATATGCTTTTAATTTTTAGCTATACAAACAAATTGCTTCTAATTTCTGTTTGTGTATGTGCTAGTTTGTGTGTGTGTGTGTGTGTGTGTGTGTGTGTGTGTGTGTGTGTGTGTGTGTGTGTAGGGCTGCACCCCCGGCATATGGAGTTTACCAGGCTAGGGGTTGAATTGGAGCTATAGCTGCTGGCCTACACCATAGCCACAGCAACGCAGGATCTGAGCCACCTCTGCAGCCTACACCTCATGGCAATGCTGGATCCTTTTAACTCACTGAGCAAGGCCAGGGATCAAACCTGTGTCCTCAGGAATACTAGTCATATTCGTTAACCCCTGAGCCCTGATGGGAACTCCTGTATGTGGTAGTTTTCAAAATTTTTTTTATTTAAAAAATTTTTTATCCAGTACAACATTATGTTTAAAGACTTGGAATATTGAATTTATTTTGACATATTCAGGTTTAGTGTAACCTATATAGTAGATGTCTTTGGAGTGAAGTATTTTTTGCCTTTGTTTGCTCTCTGCTTCAAATCCTCTTAGAGGGGAATACAGGGTAGATAAGGATGAAGAATGACTTCTAAAACTGTACGTGGGAATGCAAAAATGATAAAAATGGTAATGCAAACTGATTTAATTAAGTTCCATGTACTCCAAATGGACACAGGAATTTGAATGCCCTCATCATGCAATATCCTAAGTTCCATTCCTATCGTTTCCCATATCTTTAAATATAACGTTTCTGATGTAAAAAGCCAATCACAATGTTTCTCAATAGTCTGAAAAAGTTTCGAAAGCTTACTTTCACTTGTTTTTGCACCCCCCTTTTTAAGGAGTTGTCCAAACAAACAAATGTAAGGATTATAGTTTCCCATTTTACCCCGTAAATACCTGAGAGAGGGAACTTATCTGCAGGATTTCTTTAGCGTGGCCACACAAAATTCCTCTCTCCTCAGGGCTCCACAGCACTTCCAGTGAATAAAATTTCCGCTGTAGTCGCGATCCTTCGTTCCTCGTGCCTGCCTGTTTGTGAGCCTGCCCCACGCTGGGCGCCACTTGCCGGGGCCAGCTCAGCAGGATGGGGCTGAAGAACGGGTGCTGTGGAACTTAAGGAAAAATAGTTAACATAAAACAAGACACGGAGACATTTATCTTAAGTAAAGGTGGGAGCCAGGGAACTCAAGGTCTCAGGGACCAAGAGCACCCTGCCTCAAGAAACCACACTGCTTTTATTGTGAGATCAAGTGAGGAGTGGCTATGGGTGGATGATACAGGGTTTGTTTACTATATATAAGTTCTTTTACTATTTAAAAAGCCACTTAGGTGGTAAAGGGTTAAGCTCTTACTCTGACCTCTAGGCACATAACAGTTCTTAAGCTTAAGTCACTTATGCCTTTAGGTCTTTGCTCTTAAACTTAAGTCATTTACCAGCACTGTGACTGTTTTTCAAAGCAGGAAGATGGGATAAAGTAAGTCAAGAAGATGGGATAAAGTAAAGAAGGACAAGATGGAGTTTTCAAGGAAACATGTCTTGCAACAAGTACTTTCATTTCTGGCTGAATGGCATTAATGACTGCCATGATTACCAAATCCTTGTAGTAGAGAGCCTAACAAACTGAAAGTTAAGTAGAAGTATGTAGTCCACAAAATTAATACATTATTGTTAAATAACACATTTAAAATAGACATTCTGGCTGCTAATAAAATTTTTTCCTCTGATTATGAAAGTATATATATTCATTTTTAGTAAACTGGGAAAATGTTTCAAGAAATGTAGTAAAAGGAAAAAAGTACCAAGATATGTCTTTGTTGACATAATTTCCTTCTAATATTGATATATGTGTTAAATAGATGATTCTTATACCAGATATTTACTTTTCTATTGTGGTTTTTAAGTTTTTTATTTTTTTATTTTTTTGCTTTTTTAGGATGGCACCCATGGCATATGGAGGTTCCCAGGCTAGGGGTCCATTCGGAGCTATAGCTGCCAGCCTACTCCTCACCCACAGCAACACCAGGTCTGAGCCGAATCTGCGACCTACACAGCTCACAGCAGTGCCGGATCCTTAACCCACTGAGTGAGGCCAGGGATTGAACCTGTGTCCTCATGGATGCTAGTCAGATTCATTTCCGCTGAGCCACAAGGGGAACTCCATATTGTGCTTTTTAAAATTTAACATGCCATTGACAATTTAACAGCTACTTCATATTTATTTGATGATTATTTATGTGTTATGACATTCAAAAGGTATAAATATTTACACTGCAAAATATCCTTTCTTCCCTGGATGCCCGAACTACCCTCTTGCCCTCTACGTAGGGAACCAAACCAATGTTATTAGTTTCTGGCAAATTCTTTCAGAGACCTCTTGCTTTGTTTGTATATTTAAGCAAACCCCTCTACACACACATTTTGTTCCCCTTTTTAAAAAAGTTTTAACATTCTTTACATTCTGAACCTTTTTTTTTCTTTTTTTTTAAAATTTTATTTATTTTTTCCACTGTACAGCATGGGGACCAAGTTACACATACATGTACACATAATTTTTCCTCCCATTGTTGTGTTGCAGTGCAAGTATCTAGACATAGTTCTCAGTGCTACACAGCAGGATCTCATTTTAAGTCCATTCCAAGAGCAATAGTTTGCATCCATTAACCCCAAACTCCCGATCCCTCCCCCTCCCTTCTCCTTCCCCTGGGCAACCACAAGTCTATTCTCCAAGTCCATGATTTTCTTTGCTGTGTGAACCTTTTTTTTCTTTTAAAGATTATTCTTTGTTAGTATATAAAGAACTTCCACATTGTACATAGCTTTCCACTTTATATGGAACATCATTTAATTTTCCCTTCTTAATTGACAATTGCTGTCAATTCTTAGCTATTTATAAAAATTCACAGTGAATAATCTTGTATATGTGCCATTAATTCCTGAAAGTGGAATTGGTACATCAAAGCAAACATAATTTTAATAGCTCTTTATATAGTTGACCTCTATAGAGATTGTTCTGATTTGTGCTCTCATTCATGCTAGATAATTGATTTCCCACACCCTCACTTAATTACAGACATTGTAGGAGTTTCCACTGTGGCTCAGCAGGTTAAGAACCTAAGTAGTATGCATGAGAATGCTGGTTCTATCCCTGGCCTTGCACAGTAGATTAAATGCTCTAGCATTGCCACAAGCTGCAGCATAGATTGCGGATGTGGCCCAGATCTGGTGTGTTGCCGTAGCTGAGGTTTAGGCCAGTGGCTACTGCTCCTATTTGACCCCTAACCTGGGAACCTCCTTATGCCACAGGTATAGCCCTAAAAAGACAAAAAAAAAAAAATATGGGAGTTCTCATAGGGGCTCAGTGGTAATGAATCTGACTAGTATCCATGAGGATGAAGGTTCAATCCCTGGCCTAGCTCATGGGTTAAGAGCCAGAGTTGTGTGAGCTGTGTTGTAGGTCACACACATGGCTTGGATCCCGAGTTGCAGTGGCGTAGGCCTGCAGCTGCAGCTCTGATTCAGTGCCTAGCCTGAGACCTTCCATATGCTACAGCTGTGGCCCTAAAAAGCAAATAAATCATTTTTTTGTTTTTTTTGTTTGTTTGTTTTAGGGCCGCACCCATGGCATATGGAGGTTCCCAGGCTAGCAATCGAATCAGAGCTACAGCTGCTGGCCTACGCCATAGCCACAGCAAAGCCAGATCTGAGCCTCGTCTGCTACCTGCACTATAGCTCACGGCAATGCCGGATCATTAACCCACTGAGCAAGGCCAGGGATCGAACCCACAACCTCAAGGTTCCTAGTTGGATTCGTTTCTGCTGTGCCACAATGGGAATTCCAATAAATAATTTTTTTAAAAAAAAAATTAGGCGTTCTCATCGTGGCTTAGTGGTTAATGGATTCAACTAGGAACCATGAAGTTGCAGGTTCGATCCCTGGCATTGCTCAGTGGGTTAAGGATCCGGTGTTGCCGTGAGCTGTGGTGTAGGTTGCATACGCTGCTCGGATCTGGTGTTGCTGTGGCTCTGGCGTAGGCCGGTGGCTATAGCTCCCATTAGACCACTAGTCTGGGAACCTCCATATGCCTAGGGAGTGGCCCCAGGAAAGGCAAAAAGACAAAAAAAAAAAAATTAAAAAAGTACAAACATTGTAAATAATACAACAGTCATCAATCATTAGATAAAAGCTTTAAATAACTTCTTTGCAATATTTTATTTGGTTTTTTTTTGTTGTTATTCTAAAATAAGTGGTATGGGCATGGCGTGGCATATATCAGTTACTTAAAATGTGCTATGTTCTACGTTATGCATTTAACAAATATATAGCATAAAAAGAGCAGGTTAAAACATAAGTAATAATTATTATTTTTTTTAATCAGTGACAGGTGCAAGTTTTGTGGTATTCAATGGAGCTTTAAAAGCATCTTCAGGGTTTCTTGCCAAATCCAGCATAGTTGAAGGTATGAGTTTCATCTTTAAGATTGTTTTAATGTAAAGATGTTTTCCATTTCCATTTAAAAATGTATTGGCTACTTGCAAAAGAATATATATGTGAATTACAAAGCATAGTACCACAAACTTATGTGAAATCTTCACTCACCCAGCCCAAAAACTAGAGCACGACTACATAAAATTTTAGTTTTCATATTTGAGTCTACCTCAAGATTGACCAACTCTGCCTTAGCCTGCACTTCCTGCTTGTGCATAGTCTAAAAGTCAGTCTGAGGTAAGAGTTTAGGGTCTTCTCGGGTCCTTCCTTGGCATGCACACACCCTGGGCATGCGTACAATATTTTAGAAGCATGCCATCTTCTAAATTCCCAGAAACATGTTAGAGTTTTTTAAAGCTCTCATGCACATCTTATTCCCCAACTTTTCCTTTAAGTGGTTGGTTGGCTTATTGTTTGCCTCTACAGTTTTCTGCTGCCACAGGTAGCTATGATGTTGATGATGGGCCTCTAATTGTTTTTGTTGTTGTTGTTGTTGTTTTGTTTTTAGGGCTGCACCGGTGGCATATCGAAGTTCCCAGGCTAGGGGACTATTCACTATACATGAATAGAAATACCGAAAATAATGAAAATAGAAAAAAAAAAGAAATAATGAAAATAGAAAATGTGCCAGTTTTCTCAAAAATTAAACTAGCAATTTAATGCAATTTCAATAAAAACTCCTCTGTTTTTGACAAATGTTCCCTAAGAAAAGACTTTTTTGGAGTTCCTGTTGTGGCTCAGCGGTAATGAACCTGACCAGTATCCATGAGGATGTGGGTTCAATCCCTGGCCTTACTCAGTGGGTTAAGGATTTGGCACTGCCATGAGCTGGAGTGTAGGTTGCAGGCGCAGCTCTGATCTGGTGTTGCTGTGGCTGTGTTGTAGGCCTGCAGCTGCAGCTCCAGTTCAACCCCTAGCCTGGGAACTTCTATGTACTGTGGCTATGGCCCTAAAAGGACAGAAAAAAAAAAAAAAGAAAAGAAAAGACTTTTTCACTGGGCAACCTTAGAGTCAGGTCAAATAAAGACAGCGTTGTGGCTTGTTGGTTAACAAACCCGACTAGGAACCATGAGTTTGCAGGTTCAATCCCTGACCTTGCTCAGTGGGTTAAGGATCTGGCGTTGCCGTGAGCTGTGGTATAGGTCGCAGACGTGGCTCGGATTCTGCATTGCTGCGGTTGTCGTATAGGCTGGCTGCTACAGCTCTGGTTGGACCCTTAGCCTGGGACCCTCCATATGCCTTGGGTGTAGCCCTAGAAAAGACCAAAAAAAAAAAAAAAAAGGCAGTATGGTAAGTGAAGTCTTCCAGGGAACCACCTGACAAGTCACAAAATGACGTTCTCCAGTAATATGGTTTTGAATGAGCTCCAGCCCCATTTGCCCTCTGCAGTGGATACCAAGCTGTTGATTTTCACTTTGATTTCAGGCTGTTGGTTTTTAAGACTTCTGCTAAGCTTGAGAGGAGGAGTTGGGAATAGGAAAGTTAAAATAAAACAAAGCTTGCTGTTTTTATCAGGATCCTTCTGTTTTTCTTAAATACATTTTTCCCTAGCTTGCTCCAGCCTTTGATTAACTTCCAGAGCTTTGAAAAATTTGTGTCCGACAGTTGATCAGTTTCCTTGTTCTTTTATGGAGTACTTTTGGAGATTCTTAGTCTGCATTTTCACTGATATCCTCCTACATACTATCTCAGTTACATAACTTTATAGGAAGTCCTCCCATCTCTGATGTTACACACATGCCTTATTCCTCATTTTAGTAGTGCTCTGTACAATCTAAGCCTTTTGTTTTATCATATTAATTTTGGGATCAACTTGTCAGGTTCTAAAAGGGACATGACTTTTTATTGAAATTGCATTAAATTGCTAAATTTTTGAGAAAACTGGCATATTTTATATTTTCATTGTTTCTATTCATGTATAGTGACTACTTTCAATTTATTTAGATAATACCTCATATCTTTCAGTAAGACTTTATATTTTTTATATAGATCTTGAATATCTTTTCTTGATTTATTCCTGTACCTTATAGATTTTATTGCTGATGTAAATATTAATTTATTATAATTTTAGTATAATGTAAATGCCATTCTAATTTTTAAAATTAATTCTTACTGAGGTATAGTTGATATTTCATAAGTGTCAGGTATACAACAAAGTGAGTCACAATTAAAGGTTATATTCACTTATAGTTATAAAATATTGGCTTATTCCCTGTACTATAGTATGTACCCTTGTATCTTATTCATTTTATACATACTAGCTTGTACTTTTTTTTTTGGTTTGTAATTTTTAATCTCTTACCCCTATATTGCCCCTCCCTGCTTACCTCTTCCCACTGGTAACCCCTAGGTTCCCTATATATATGAGTCTGTTTCTTTTTTGTTAAATTCGCTAGTTTTATTTTTTAGATTCCACATATAGGTGATACAGTATTTGTCTTTCTCTGTCTGACTTAATTTACTTGGCATAATACCCTCCAAGTCTGTTCATGTGGTTGCAAATGGCAAAAATTCATTCTTTTTTAATGGCTGAGTAGTACTCCAGTGTGTGTGTGTGTGTGTGGTACACATACATACCATATCTTCTTTATTCATTCGTCTGTCGGTGGATACTTTGGTGGCTTCCATGTCTTAGCTATTATAGACAGTGCTGCTATGAACATTGGGGTGCATGTATCTTTTCAAATTAAGGGTTTTCATCTTTTCCGGATATATGTCCAGGAGTTCAATTACTGGATCATATAGTAGCTTTATTTTTAGTTTTTTAAGGAACCTCCATACTGTTTTCCATAGTGACTGTACCAACTTACATTCCTACCATTATTGTAGGAGAGTTTCCTTTTCTCTACACCTTCTCAAGCATTTATTATTTGTAGACTTTTTGGATGCTAGTCAGATTCATTTCTGCTGAGCCACAGCGAGAACTCCTATTGGTAGGGTTTTATATGAAAGCCATTCTAACCTGTGTGAGGTGATACCTTATTGTAGTTTTGATTTGCATTCTCTAATAATTAGCAACAGTGAGCATGTTTTCATGTGCCTCTTTCTCTTCTGTATGTCTTCTTTGGAGAAATGTCTATTTAGGTCTTCTGCCCATTTTTTGGATTGTGTTGATTTTTTTTTTATATATTGAGGTATATGAGCTGTTTGTGTATTTTGGAAATTAATCTCTTATTGTTGCATCATTTGCAAATATTTTTCTCCCATTCTGTAGGTTCTCTTTTCATTTTGTTTATAAAAGTTTTTTTTTTTTTGTCTTTTTGCCTTTTCTAGGGCTGCTTCCTGCGGCATATGGAGGTTCCCAGGCTAGGGGTCTAATCAGAGCTGTAGCCGCCGGTCTACACCAGAGCCACAGCAACACAAGATCAGAGCCATGTCTGCAACCTACACCATAGCTCATGGCAATGCCAGATCCTTAACCCACTGGGCAAGGCCAGGGATCGAACCCGCAACCTCATGGTTCCTAGTTGGATTCATTAAACACTGCGCCATAACGGGAACTCCTGTGCAAAAGCTTTTGAGTTTAATTAGGTCCCATCTGTTTATTTTTGCCTCTGTTTCTTTTGTCTTAAGAGACTGACCTAAGAAAATATTGCTATAATTTATGTCCAAGAATGTCTTGCCTGTTTTCTCTCCTAGGAGTTTTTTGATGTCAGGTCTTATATTTAGGTCTTTATCTTTTTATATAGTATGAAGGAGTGTTGTGCTTTCCTTGACTAACGTGAGGCTGACCAGCTTTCCCACCACCACTTAGTGAAAAGACTATGTTTTCTCCATTGTACATACTTGCCACCTTTGTCAAAGATTAATTGACTTTAGGTGTGCAGGTTTATTTCTGGCTTCTCTGTTCTGCTCCATTGATTTATGTTTGTTTTTGTGCCAATACCATGTTGTTTTGATTACCATAATATGGTCTGAACATTAGGAAGCTTATGCCTACATCTTCATTCTTCTTCCTCAGGATTGCTTTGGCAGTTCTGGGTCTTTTGTGGTTCCATGTCAATTTCAGGATTGTTTATTTTAGCTCTGTGAAAAATGTCATGGGTAATTTGCTAGGGATTGCATTAAGTCTGTAGATTGCTTTAGGTGGTATGGCCATTTTAACAAAATTAATTCTTCTCGTCCCAAGAGCACATGGGATATCTTTTAATTTCTTTGATTTAGCTTCAGTTTCCTTTATCAGTATTTTGTAGTTCTTAGTGTGTAAGTCTTTCATCTCCTTGGTCAAGTTAACTCCTAGGGTTTGGAGAGTTTTTTTGATGCAATTTTGTTTATTTTTAGTTTTTTTAGCCACGCCCACAGTATGCAGAAGTTCCTGGGCCAGGGGTCAAACCTGAACCACAGCAGTGACTTGAGCCACAGTAGTGACATCAGACCTTTAACTGCTAGGACACCAGGGAACTCCTTTTGACACAGTTTTTAAAAGATTTTTTTTTTTTAACTTTCTCTTTCTGATTGTTTATTGTTAAAGAAATGCAATGGATTTCTGTCTGTCAATATTGTATCCTGCTTCCTTGTGGAATTCATTTACCAGTTCTAATAGTTTTGGTGTAGAGTCTTTAGGCTTTTCCATTTGGGATATCATGTCATTTGTATAGAATGACAGTTTTACCTCTTTCCTTCTATCTCTTTGGTAACTTATCTTTTTCTTGTCTGATTGCTGTGGCTAGGACTTTCATTGCTATGTTGAATAGAAGTTTAGTTTATTCCTAGTCATTTTATTGTTGAGCTTCTTTCTTGTTATAAAGATGGGAGTGACAACGTCCAAGCTCTTTACATGTTAGGGCAGAAACCAGAAGTCACTAGTATTTTTTACAGTGCTAATTGGCTGGCTTTCATTTATCTAAAGTTGTCTTGCCTTTCTCTTATGGTGCCTTTATTTCATTCTCATTTTTTTAAGGGTATTTTTGCTAGGTAGAAAGTTGTATCTTGGGGGGTCGCTACTGTGGTGCAGTGGGTTAATGATCTGGCTTGTTTCTGTGGAGGCCAGTTTGATTCCTGGCCTGATGCCGTGGGTTAAGGATCCAGTGTTGCTACAACTGTGGCACCGGTTATAGTTCCAGCACAGATTTGTTCCCTGGCCCAGGAACTTCCATATTCTGCAGATGTGGCCGAAAAGGAAAAAAAAAAAAAATTCTGCTTTGAAAGTCTTTTTTTTTAAAGATGTCATTTTATAGAAATGATGAAAAGTAAGTAACAGTTTTTATATTTTCCTTTTATTTAATGTGCCCTTTTCCTCAGACTGCTTTCAGGATAGCCTTTTCAACTTTGGTTTTTACTATTTTTACTGTGATGTGTCTCAATGTGGTTTTCCTTGTATTCATCCTACTTAGCATTTGTTGAGCTTCTTGGATGTATATGTCAATATTTTTCATCAAATTTGGGAATTTCTTACTTTTTTTTTTTTTTGGTCTTTTGTCTTTTTAGGGCCGCACCCGTGGAGGTTTCCAGGCTAGGGGTCTAATCAGAGCTGTTGCTGCCAGCCTACGCCAGAGCCACAGCAATGCCAGATCTGAGCCACGTCTGCCACCTACACCACAGCTCACAGAAGCACTGGATCCTTAACCCACTGAGTGAGACCAGGGATTGAACCTGCAACCTCATGGTTCCTAGTCGGATTTCTTTCTGCTGCGCCTAGACGGACACTCTACTTTTTTTTTTTTTTTTTTTAATGTCCTGATCTTTCTTCTCCTTCTGGGAGATATCTAGCTATGTATATGTATATCTATCTACATTAGATTATTTTATACCATCCCATGGGTCTTTGATACTTTGTTCACTTTTCTTTTTTTTTTTCTCTAGGTTCTTCAGATTTGATCATTTTTATTGACATTTCATTATGTTCTCTGATTCTTTCTTTTGCTGTCTTCAATCTACTACTCAGCCTGTCCATTAAGATTTCTGTTTTTGATGGACTACATTTTCAGTTCTGGAATTGTGTGGAAAGGTTTTCTAGATTCTCTTTCTCGGTTAAGATTTTATAAAATCTGTTTATACATTTTCTTTTTTGGCCACCATGTGGCATATGGAGTCCCTGGGCCAGGGATCAGATCTGAGTCACAGTTGCAACTTAAGCTGCAGCTGCAGCAACACCAAATCCTTGACCCACTGTGCCAGGCCAGGGATCAAATGGGCATCCTAGCACTCCCAAGATGCTGCTGATCCCATTGCACCACAGCAGGATGTCCAACAAAATCTGTTTATACATTTGGCCGATATTGCTTTTCATTTTTGAATATATTTTAGAATAAATATTTTAAAGTGTTTGTGTGCTCAATCCAATGTCTTGGCCATCTCAAGGTTGGTTTCAGTTGCTTAGGAGCTCACATTTTCCTGGCTTTGTCTAGTAATTTTTTATTATGTACTTGTCATTATTGACAAGGCCACACCTGAGACATATGGAGCTTCTCAGGCTAAGGGTAGAATCAGAGCTACAGCTGCCAGCCTATGCCATAGCAACACAGGATCCAAGCCGCATCTGTGACCTACACCACAGCTCATAGCAACACCAGAGCCTTAACCCACTGAACAAGGCCAGGGATCGAACCCACAACCTCATGGTAATTAGTTGGTTTTGTTTCTGCTGAGCTTCTAGGGGAACTCCCTATTATTGACATGCTTTAAAGACTTTAGATTCTATTAGCTTTTGCTGAAGAAGGTTTATTTATGTTTAAGCAGGCGTTTTCATGTCTGATCACTTTGAGCTGGTGTGTTTTATTTTTTATTTTGTTAACAGATTGATTCGTGGAAATCCTAAGGGGTTTACAGTCTGGTAGGCCTCAGTCTCCAAATCTGTTTTGCCTGCAGATTTTTTTAAGGGCTTTGTCTTGGCTTTGCTACAGTTCAGGTTAATGAAGTGCTAATGTCTGTTTTGGTTGATGCAGACTACCACTTACCTCCAATATTGCTTGACTTCTGATATCTCTTTTGCTCCCAACCCTGTAACAGCTGTTTTCCATCAGGCCTTATGTTTATTTATTTATTTATTTAATTTTTTATTACTCAATGAATTTATTGCATTTGTAGTTGTACAATGATCATCACAATTCAGTTTTATAGGATTTCCATCCCACACCCCCAGCGCATTCCCCCACCCCCCAAACTGTCTTCTTTGGAAACCATAAGTTTTTCAAAGTCTGTGAGTCAGTATCTGTCCTGCAAAGAAATTCATTCTGTCCTTTTTTCAGATTCCACACGTAGGTGATAGCATTTGATGTTGGTGTCTCATTGTCTGATTGACTTCACTTAACATGATAGTTTCTAGGTTCCATCCATGTTGCTAAAAATGCTGGTATTTCATTCCTTTTAATGGCTGAGTAATATTCCATTGTGTATAGGTACCACATCTTCTTGATCCACTCCTCTGTCGATGGACATTTAGGTTGTTTCCATGTCTTGGCTATTGACAATAGTGCTGCAATGAACATGGGAGTACATGTGTCTTTTCGAGTCATGGTTTTCTCTGGATAGATGCCTAAGAGTGGGATTGCTGGGTCAAATGGTAGTTCTGTTTTTAGTTCTGTTTTAGAAAACAGTATATCCATACTGTTTTCCACAGTGGTTGCACCAATTTACCATCCCACCAACAGTGTAATAGGGTTCCTTTTTCTCCACATCCTCTTCAGCACTTATTGTTTGTAGACTTTCTAATGATGGCCATTCTGGCTGGTGTAAGGTGGTACCTCATAGTGGTTTTGATTTGCATTTCTCTAATAATGAGTGATGTTGAACATCTTTTTATGTGTTTTTTGGCTGTCAGGCCTTATTTACTGTCATTCTATTAATGTGTCCCTCTTCTAGTCCAAGGACTCAAAGACGCCCATGCACAGATTCTTCTGGTGCTCTCCCTTTTCAGTGTCTTGACCACAGATTTTAGGCATCCTTAAACTCTTACCTCTGACTTCTCAGTAGGGCCATTGTAGGCTTAATGGTCACATGCAGAAATTGTTCCCCAGCAGAGAGCTGGGGCAGTTGTGGGGTCACTTATTGAGTTTTCCTGTAGGGATCTTGATTTTTTAATTTCTGTTGTCCAGTACCTAAAAATAATTGCTTCATACATTTGTCTAGTTTTATGGTTAGTTATCATAACAAAAGGGCAGTTATTTCATCATAGCTAAAAATAGAAATTCTCACTTTTGTTTAACCATTAAAAAAAGAATCTTGAACATTGTGAAATATTTTTCATATTTTCTAGCATAGAACAACCATCAAGATGATTTAACAGATGATTTAAAACTTGCACAGAACATCTTTTGATAGCAAAATTTATGGCTTAACATATAATTTGATATTTTATAAAAGAAATGTGAAATGTAACTCTCATTTTTAGATGGCTTAATGGTACAAATTACCCCAGAGACAATGGATGGCTTGCGGCTAGCTCTACGAGAACAAAAAGACTTTAAAATTACATGTGGGAAAGCTGATGCTGTAGACATGAGAGAATATGTGGATATCTGCTGGGTAGACTCTGAAGAAAAGGGAAATAAAGGGTAGGAATTTTTTGTTTCCAAAATCTAACTGATTTGATGGAGGGGAAAGGATGAAAACATCCTGTTAGCAAAATTAAATATTTTATAAGTAAATAGATACCATTAATTTAAATGCTTATACTCTAATTAATAAATAGTCTGTTTTTTCACACATGTACCTAACCAGTGTTACATACATTTTCTTGGCCAGGATGCTGTAAATTATTATTTTTTTAGGGCTGCACCTGTGGCATATGGAAGTTCCCAAGCTAGGGGTCGAATCGCCACAGCCACAGCAATGCCAGATCCTTAACCTACTGACAGAGGCAGGGATTGAACCCGCATCCCCATGGCTACTAGTCAGGTTTGTAACCCGCTGAACCACAAAAGGAACACCAGATGCTGTAAATTATTAAAGTGTGGTTAGTTTGGGAGGAGGCTAGTGATAAAATGTTCATTGTGTAGCAGTGTAGGCTTGATGCCAGGTCTGAGAAAGACAAGATAATTTGTCTGCTGTATGGCACCTTTAGGCAGACACATATTTCCACCCCATACTGCCTTTTTCATACCAGATATGGATTTCCACAGAATTATTTCAGATTATTTTTGTCAAATAAGGAATAGATTCCCTTCGGAGGAGTTCCCTTCGTGGCGCAGTGGTTAACGAATCCGACTAGGAACCATGAGGTTGCGGGTTCGGTCCCTGCCCTTGCTCAGTGGGTTAATGATCCGGCGTTGCTGTGAGCTGTGGTGTAGGTCGCAGACGCGGCTTGGATCCTGCGTTGCTGTGGCTGTGGTGTAGGCTGGCGGCCACAGCTCCGATTAGACCCCTAGCCTGGGAACCTCCATATGCCGCAGGAGCGGCCCAAGAAATAGCAAAAAGACAAAAAATAAAAAAATAAAAAATAAATAAAGTAAGATTCCCTTCGGAGTTTCAAGTTTGGCGCAGTGGGATTCGTGGCATCTTTGGAATGCTGGGACACAGGTTCAATCCCCAGCCGGCACAGTGGGTTAAGGACCCAGCATTGCTGCAGCTGTAGCTTAGGTTGCAACTGTGTCGAAACTGTGGCTAGGATCTGATCCCTGGCCCAGGAACTCCATATGCCGTGGGGCAGCCAAAAAACAAAACTAAAAAGGAAGTGATTCCCTTTGGATATTTATTTTGTATTATATTGATTCACTGTAAATACAAACAACCAAATTCAATAATACGTACATTAGAAGCCTTGCAGAATATTACTGCTATTCCCTCTTCTGTTTAGTTACCCATATTCTTTCCTTTTTGGAGTTTGGCTAAGAGGTCTGAAGCAAAAAAGGAAGAAGAGGGCTAACACTGAAGGATCCAAGATAGAATTTTTGAAATTCATGAGGCAGCTTTTCTGTTAGGAAACTATTATAAGGTATTTTAAACTTCAGGTCACAAGTGAGCACATGAAAAAGGTAGATATGATTTGCTATACAATCAAGAAATCTTGGCAGATAAGTATGAACTACAGTTTTAATTATAATCAAGATATCTTACTAGTGCTTTAAATTTCTAATGCCTAATTTTCTTCCTATTCCCTTCGTTTAAATCTAATCATTTCATATAAAGCTTTTGCTATTAATAATTCTGTTGTATTTGCAATTTTTTTCTTCAGTGTTATTAGTTCAGTGGATGGAATATCATTACAAGGATTTCCAAGTGAAAAAATAAAACTGGAAGCAGATTTTGAAACTGATGAGCAGACTGTAAAGTGCACTGAGGTAGCTGAGAAAGATGATTCCTTCCATGTACATGCTGTGTTTGGATGTTTTTGTTTGTGTTAACTTGGAGACTTTGTAGTACTCAACCTCTGAATGTTTAGGTGTAGCTTATTACACTTTATAACTTGGGACACACATATCTCCACAATAGACTGCCTTCTATACATGATTTGGATTTCCAGTGAGTTATTTCAGGCTCTTATATGGTGGTACAGCCTGCCAGCTCCAAGTTAAGTTTTGGTAGCACTGCCATCTTCATTTGCACAATAATATTTGACCATATTATTTTCATTTTTTTATTTTACAAAAAAATATTTTATAGATATCAGTTTATAATCAGCATTCACGTATGAAAGTTATTTTTGCATTTACATGTTCTCATTTTTTTTAAATAAGAGAATATGGGAGTTCTCTTGTGGCACAGTGGGTTAAGAATCCAGCATTGTCACTGTAGTGGGTTGGGTCACTGCTGTGCATGGGCTTGATTCCTGGCCTGGGAATTTCCACATGCTGTGGGTGTGGGCGAAAAGAAGAAAAAGGAGAGAGAGAGAATATGAAACTATAGACTTCCAGCCCCTTAGTCCACCTCTACATTCCCTCTTATTCTACACTTGGGTCAGACAGTCAGTGTTACAAATTTCTTATTCTTTGTGTACAATATAGAAACTATAGGGGATATAGAAATTATGGAACATAATTTCTTTGTTTGGTCTTAATTTCATTAAGATGTCCTTATAGGATGGTGATCTTATAGGGTGGACTCTTTAGTATCCCTTCTTTAAACTGAGTGAACAAGGCTTTTGTTGCTACAAGTTAACTTTAGGCAAAAATAGCTGAGTTATTCCCATATTCCCTAACCTTTGGTTTTAAGTTTTTACTTACAGTACAGATCAGGCTATATAAAGAGAATGTTCTCAACTAGTGAATTTCATGGCACTAACTTTGGAATTTTATTCGTAAAGTTGAATTGAAAAGAGCAGTTGTTGCAGGTTTTAAAGCTACTCAATCTTAATCATGACTTCTTTCCTAATTAAATATATTTCAGGTGTTCTACTTTCTGAAGGACCAGGATTTATCTCTTTCAGCAACTCGTTATCAGTTTGCAAAAGAAATAGCCATGGCTTGTAGTGCTGCACTGTGCCCTCATCTGAAAACTCTAAAGTGTAATGGAATGAATAAAATTGGCCTCAGAGTATCCATTGACACTGATATGGTGAGGCATGTTTTGTGATGTATTTTTGAAATGAATATATATTAAAATAAGCAAAAGTTTTTTCTGTAACCTTTCACTTTGGAATGACTGAACAGAACTAAAATTTATTGAACATTAATGTTTGCTACACACTTCATGCACATTCTCTCCTTTACTGTGTACACAGGGGCCAGCAAACTTTCTAGTAAAAAGCCATACAGTAAATAATTTAGACATTGTGGGCGATCTGATTTCTTTCACAACTACTTTACCATTATAGCGTGAAAGCAGCTATGGACGGTATGTAAACTAATGAGCTCAGCTGTATTCCAGTGAAATTTTATTTAAAAAACATTTGTTGGGCCAGATTAGCCCAGAGGCCATAGTTTGCTGACCCCTGCTCCATAAAATTCCTGCTTGATAAGTAGGTTTTAAAAATTATGCTAAATTCTATATTCATGTGACTTAAAATTACAAAAGTCTAAAAGGAAAAATTTGTTTTTTCCTTCCTCTGTAGGGAAAAACCTAATTCTTCCTTAATATGTCTTTCTTTCCTGTATATGTCTCTTATTACTCTCACATAACACTTCTGGTCACCAGATGTGTAGAGGCTTTTCTCCATACTGGTAAGCAATTCTCAGACACCAGCAGGTTGTCCAAGAATTCAAGTCAATTCTGACTCCATCTCCCAGAGATAGTGTCAGATCCTGCAGGTCTTAGAAGACTGCTGCCTCCTTCCTTGACCTGCCAGTCACAATTATGACCTGTGCTTCTGACCAACCAGTTATGGATCAGAGGTTCTAAAGACCCCCTCCTTGGTTTCAGTTAATTTGCTAGAGTGGCTCACAGAACTCGGAAGTATTTACTTATGTTTGTTATTAAAGGATATACAGGTGAACAGCCAGATGTAGAGATATATAGAGCAAGGTCTGGTAGGGTCCTGAGCAGGAGTTTCTGCCTCCGTGGAGTTGTGGTGTATCACTCTCCCAGTGTGGATCTCTTCATCAGCCTGAAAGCCCTCTGAACCTCCTTCTACTGGGATTTTATGGAGTCTTCCTCATGCAGGCATGGTCCATTAACTATTTTTAGCCCCCCTCCACAATCTGGAGGATGAGGGGTAGGGCTGGAAATTTAAAGCTTCTGATCATGGGCTTGTTCTTTCTGGTGACCAGCCCCCATCTAGGAGTGCACCCAGAATTTGTCTCAGAAGAACAAAAGATGCTCCTTCTCTTACCACTTAGGAATTTACAGGTTCTTTTTAGGAGCTCTGTGTCAGGAATGGAGTCAAAGACAAATACTACAAGAGATGCTCCTGGTATACTTATTACTTAGGATATGACAAGGGTTTTAGGAGCTTTCTGCCAGGAATCAGGGTCAGAAACTAATATATATTTTCTGTTATTTTCACAAATGTATTTTCAACAAGACCACCACATTAAATATTACTAGAGAGTAGTATTCACATGTCATTGGTGACCTCTGGTTCTGTGTCTATATAAACGTATGTCTATGTAATTGGTGACAAGGTAAATGATTCCCAGTAGAGTAGTGTAAGGTAATAACCTTGGAAAGATCTCCTTCCTACCCTTGACTTTTTTTTGGTCTTTTTTGTTTTTTTAGAGCTGCACCTGCGGCAGATGGAGGTTCCCAGGCTAGGGGTCAAATCCTAGCTGTAGCTGCTGGCCTACACCACAGCCACACAAGATCTGAGCCACAGCTGCGACCTACACCACAGCTCACAGCAATGCTGGATCCTTAACCCACTGAGCGGGGCCAGGGATCGAACCTGCGTCCTCAAGGATACTAGTCAGATTCGTTTCCACTGAGCCACAATGGGAACTCCCTTACCTTTGACTTTTAACCCTTCAATCCACACTTCTATACCTCTCCTCATTTTCCCTTTCTGATCAGGCAATCAAATATTTCTAGGTATTCTTTATAATTTTTTGCATGTATGAGTAAATAAATTTGTACATCCTTTTTGTCCTTCTGTTTTCATTGTTCTTTTAACTTTGCTTCTTTACCTTATGTCTTAGAGATATTTCATATTACTACATTTTTTTAACAGTTGGTGAGTAGTAGTTGATTATATAAATGTACCATAATTTATTTGGGTCTTATGTATGTTTGGTATGTACTGATGGATATTTAGGGTATCTACAATATTTTGTTTTTGCATAAGTGTGAGTATTTAGGAAGCATTCCTACAAGTAGAACTGCCAGGTCCAAATATGTATGCAATAAATATTACCATATTGTCTTCAATATGTTAGGCCAATTTATATTTCTACCGCAGTTTTATGAGTATTATTTCCCCCACATCCTTATCAAAGCAGAATATAATCAAACTTTTGAACTTCACCAGTTTAATAGGTGAAAAATGGCACTCCAGTAGTATTTTAATGTACATTTCTGTTTCTGTTTCTAACATCCATTATAGTAGATTTCAGAGCATGTTTTTCATTAGAATGGTTAACCTAAACATTAACAATTTCATGTACCGAAGGTTTGCCTTTCTTCAGGCAATATAGTTCTTATTGGAAAGAAGAACTTATATTTTTATCTCACTAATAAAAATTCCTTTTTCAAGGAAGTATCTGATAATTATTTGAGTAAGCACAGTTAATTATTTAGTCATAAGTATTAAAATGTGATTTTCACAAGCAAAATTAAATGCAATTTCTGTATGTCTTTTTAGGGCCACACTCGTGGCATATAGTGGTTCCCAGGCTAGGAGTCAAATTGGAGCTGTAGCTGCCTGATTATGCCACAGCCAACACGGGATCCAAGGGATCCAACATGGATTTGTTAACTGCTGAGCCATGGCGAGAACTCCCTTTTTTTTTTTTTTTTTTTGGTCTTTACACACCTGTGGCACATGAAAGTTCCCAGGCTAGGGGTCAGATTGAAGCTGCAGCCACTGGCCTACGCCACAGCCACAGCAAGATGGGATCTGAGCTGCGTTTTCAACCTACACCACTGCTCATGGAAACACTAGATCCTTAACCCACTGAGCAAGGTCAGGGATCAAACCTGCATCCTCATGAATTGTAGTTGTGTTTGTCACCCACTGAGCCACAACAGGAACTCTTCAAATACTATTTTATTTATGACAAATTCAAAATATTTTAAAGTATGGAGTTCCCATCGAGGTGCAGTGGAAATGAATCCAACCAGGAAACATGAGGTTGCAGCTTCGACCCCTGGCTTTGATCAGTGGATTAAGGATCTGGCGTTGGCATGAGCTGTGGTGTAGGTCACAGACTCTGGCTCGGATCCTGTGTTGCTGTGGTGTAGGCCAGCAGCTGTAGCTTTGATTCCTAGCCTGGGAATCTCCATATGCCATAGGCATGGCCCTAAAAAGAAAAACAAAACAAAAATTTAAAGTAGATTTAAAAAAAAAAAAAATACCATGGTGGAGTTCCCTTGTGGCACAGCGGGTTAAGGGTCTAGTGTTATTGCTACAGTGGCTCAGGTCACTCCTGTGGCATGGGTTCAGTCCCTGGTCCAGAAACTAACATGCCATGGGCACAGCCAAAAAGAAAAACCCAAAATGAAAAATACCACATTGGGGAGTTCCCGTTGTGGTACAGTGGTTAACGAATCCGACTAGGAACCATGAGGTTGCGGGTTCGGTCCCTGCCCTTGCTCAGTGGGTTAACGATCCAGCGTTGCCATGAGCTGTAGTGTAGGTTGCAGACACGGCTCGGATCCCGCGTTGCTGTGGCTCTGGCGTAGGCTGGTGGCTACAGCTCCGATTCGACCCCTAGCCTGGGAACCTCCATATGCCGCAGGAGCAGCCCGAAGAAATAGCAGAAAGACAAAAAAAAAAAAAAAAAAGAAAAAGAAAGAAAAATACCACATTGGTAATTATTCAAAATCTTGGTCCTCCAGTGTGTGTACATGTTCATTAAGAAGAAACCTAAAGTATGAAGTAGTGGCAATATTTTTATAGTATCTGTGGGAGCAACAATTTATAATTTATGTAGTAGATAGATAAAAGAAATAAAGGAGAATGTAAAATTTCATGAATAAAAAATCAAGTATTTCTTAACATGCTTAAATTGGATGCTATTTTTAAATCTACTGAGCTAATAAACAAGATTGCTTACTTTCTAGGGTTCACTCATCAAGACTTTTTTTTTTTCCAGGTTGAATTTCAGGCAGGATCTGAAGGCCAGCTTCTTCCTCAGCATTATCTAAATGATCTTGATAGTGCTCTAATCCCTGTGATCCATGGTGGGACCTCCAACACTACTAGTTTACCATTGGAAATAGAATTAGTGTTTTTTATTATAGAAAATCTATTTTAGTGAAAGAATGTGAGTCATATTAGATACTGCAAATGAGTTGTTAAAACTAACTCCAAGCATTAAAGCTGAAATGCCACAGACACTAAGTAAATATGTTTGATGTTGAAACATGTAAGCTTTGCTTTTTAGGCAGAAATGATCTGTTTAAATCATTAGCACAATATTTAAATCTCCAAAAATTTAAGAGATCCACAGTTTTTGAAGCTTTATACGTCATACAAATACTGAAAAAGACAAGGATTTCTTTTAAGTAGCATTTACTGTGTTATTTAAATGCCAAGCCAAAGTAACTGTACTTGGGTATACCTCTTTACGCCAAGAATGATTTTAATGAAGGCTCTTTTCAGATGTAACCTTTTGAGGGAAACACCTGTTTTGTTTATATGCCAGTTGTATTACTGGTTTCTAAAGTCTGTTAAAATTGTCTGGATCATAAAACTTATATGATGACTCTTTGAATAAGACAGATAACTTATTTGTCTACTTGGAGTGGAGACCTACCTCCATGATTAGATAAACTGATTATTTGCATTAAAATCAGAATTTTGCTTTTTTTCTTTTCAAATCATTATAATGTATGTACACACACACACACACATATATATGGTTTTCTCTTTATTAAAGGGTATTCTTAAAATAATTGTGGGTGCTTCAGGATTTTGTGCTTCTGTATTTAAGTATATTGTTTTTATAGCAAGAACATGTGATTTGGTATGTGTTTTATAAATCTTTAATAATTTATATATAGGTAATATTTTTGTATTGCAGTGCATTATTTTTCCTCCTTTCCTTCCAAAGTATACCACTGTATATACCACTTCTAAGAGTGATTTGACGACAGGCCAGATGACCCTTGAAGTAGTCATTATGTAGCAATAAATGAACCCTGAAACAGGTTTTTGTTTTTGCTTTTCCTTTAAATCCTAGAAGTTTCTTGGTAAGTCTGCATATTTTCATTGACACCAATGTATTAAATAGAAATTTTAATGAACTGCTTACTTTTGCATATTTTAAATCCTTTATACAGTAGTTATTTTTTATAATATGATATTAACATAAGTTAAATTCTGTGTATTTGAAACTGTTACAGAGCTTTCTTCTTTAAATAGCAAAATTTTTGAAAGGATGTTGTGTTAAAAAAATAAAGGTCATATTTTAGTTAATCCTATCATTTAAGTTATATAAAATATAATCATTATTTTAATGCTTTTTTTATTCTAATGTAGAATATATGTTTTTGTATCAAAAACACTCCTGTGTCTCGAACTATACTAAATAGCCCTGTTTTAAGAAATGTATTTATGAAGCATCTCAACTTGAAGACTAAGTCAGGGTTATAACTCAGGATATTAGATCTCAGGCTAGGAGAGACTGAGAATTTGAATCAGTTTGTTCATACGGTTCCTACTGAATCACATCTGTAGTCCTAGCCAAAGACAGTATGGAGGAAAATATCTGTCTTTTTGAAGTAACTGCGTCATAAACAATGTACAGATGTTGCAGATATTAAATAAAATGATAACAATAATTTGTGAAATTGTTGACATCTATAACAAAAAATTGCATAACAAACTCAGTTTATGTTTTCTTTATATAGTGTGTTTATTTTGCAATAAAAGTTAATTGCACAATCTATAAATACTGAATTTACTTTAAAATAACCGAAAGGTGAGAAGGGCTTTTCCCATAATAGGAGAGCTTTGGATTTGTTTCCGTAAAGTCTCTACAGCTAATAAAAATTGGAATCACTATGCCTTTAGAGGCATACTTTAAGGTATTCTTTGTAGATGTGTGATATGTTTCCGAATGCATTTGGTCATGTTCTTCACTTTGATACTTAATTTAAATTTTTAATTTTTTTAAAGGTGAAGAAATAGAATGGTTCTTTTTACTTAGTCTGCATTGATCTATTTTTTGCCTTTTAAGAGTACTGTCTCTCTGGAGTTCCCATTGTGGCTCAGAAGGTTAAAAACCAGACAATGTCCATGAGGATGTGAGTTCGATCCCTGGCCACACTCAGTGAGTTAAGGAGCCTGCATTGCCACAAGCTGCAGCATAGGTGGTGATGCAGCTCAGATCCCGAGTTGCTCTGTCTGTATTATAGGCCAATGGCTATAGCTCCTATTTGACCCCTAGCCTGGGAACTTCCATATGTTGCAGGTCTGGCCCTAAAAAGCAAAAAAAAAAGTACTGTCTTTGAATTTTGAAATATGAAGTACAATTTAGCCCCTCTTCTTTTTTTTCCCCAGCAACCCAGTGGACTAAGTGTGTCTGTATGCTTGCTATATGCATAGCACTTTATTAGGCTTTATTGATTGAAAGGTGAATAAAATAGTTCTTTGCTTCTTGGAGCTGAATGTGAGGCAGGTAAAAACAAAGTAAAAGTAACTGCTACATAGAGACATGAATTTTAAGGAGCTGGTCAGAAAATAATCCGGGAAGAGAGCCATACCAGTAATGAGAAGGCCTGGCATTAAATTCTCTAGGCAAGAGTTGAAAATCTAAAGAGTAGATAATATGTCAAAACACTGATCTTTCCTTTTTTTTGGGGGGGGGAGGTGACTGCTCCTGTGGCATATGCAAGTTCCCAGGCCAGCAGTCAAATCCGAGCTGTAGCTGCCAGCCTACACCACAGCCACAGCAGTGCCAGACCTGAGCTGCATCTATGACCTACACCACAGACCACTGCAACACTGGATCCCCAACCCACTGAGCGAGTCTAGGGATGGAACCCACATCCTCATGGACACTAGTTGGGCTCGTAATCCACTGAGCCATAACAGGAATTCCTTGACTCAAATTTTAAAAGAAAACTATCTGAGTACCAGATACCTCTAAACCATCCTAGATTTTAAGTTTTTTCTTTGTGATTAAAAAAAAAAAATGTTTCATATATGTAATATTTAAATTCAAAAATCAGAAAAATGTTAAAAACTTAACATGAGGTTTTCATTTTTTTCTTTTTAGGGTCACACCCTTGGCATATAGAAGTTCCCAGGGCTAGGGGTGGAATTAGAGCTGTAGTGGCCTACACCACAGCCACAGCAGCATGGGATCCGATTCGCACCTGTGACCTATACCACAGCTCACTGTAACGTTGGATCCTGGACCCACTGAGCGAGCTCAGGGATTCAGCATGCATCCTCATGAATACTCGTCAGGTTTGTTACTGCTGAGCCATGAAGGGAACTCCAATGATATGTTTTACCATATTGTATGCATCTTCCTTGTTCTTCTCACCCTCCAATCTCAACAAGTCATTTTTATTAGTTTCTTGTGTATCTTTCCAAGGGTTAGGTGCAGTAGCAGCAAATATGAATATATATTTTTAATTCCTGATTTTTTAGATAAAGTATGGCTGTATATACTAAAGAACACAATGTCATCTCCTCAATTACTTTGAGTTATGTAGTTTATATTTAGAATCTTAAAAGTTTCATTGCTTCTTAAAACACTGTATGTTGATAAAAAGCAATCTTAATTACAGGAAAGCAAGAAGAAAATCCCTTATTGGAATTATGACCATATGTTTCAGTAGGAGGACTTACTTATAACAAATTTTTACTACTAAAATACCTGCAAGGTTATTTTTTATCTGAGCTATATTAAAAACCTTTTTTTTCCCTACCCAACACTCAATTTACCATCTAATTTTAACCATCTGAATTTACCTATTACCACATAATTGACACATTGAGTTTTTTTAATTCCATATTTTTAGTAGTCTAAATCTCTTTATATTCTTATTTAGCTTGGAATGATACATAATTTAATACCTTTTGGGAAACATTTTCTGCATTTGTGTTGATAAAATTATAGCTATATGTTCACACTTCTTACAAATGAAAATAGAGGTCTAATTCAAGTGCTTTATTATAAACATCTGAATATAATAAAGTTTTTTTTTTTTTTTCTGTTTTTCCTTTTGGTAAAATAAGGTGCTGGCCAGCCTCCAGGATAGCCCACAATGATTCTTGCCTCTTGGTATCCACACCCTGTGTAGTCCCCTCCCACAACTGTACTGCTGGTCTTTGTGACCAATAGAATATGGAGGAAGAGATGGGATATCATTTCCAAGATTATATTATAAAAGATTCCATGGCTTTCATCTTTGGTGCATTTCTCCCCACTCACTCTTCCTTTCATCCTTCTTTCCCCACCTCCCCCTCCCTGTCTGTTTCTTTCTCCCTCTCTTTCCATTGAATCAGTCATTCTTGGGGAAACCAGCTATTTATAGAGTCTCATGTGAAACTGAAGCCTCCTGACAATAGCCATTTAGTGGAAGGGGATCCTTCACCCCAGTCAAGCCTTCAGATTGCAGCCCCAGCCAACTGTTTGACCCCATGAGAACAACCCAACTGAGCTCCTCTCAGATTTCTGAACATCAGAAACAGTATAAAATAATAAATGTCTGTTGTTTTATTAAACTTTTACTAAGTTTTCTGGTGGTAAACTAAAACAAAGTAATTAGAGCAGCTATAACTAAAAATTTCTAAAAAGAAAAAGATTAATTGCTCTGACAAAATTAAGTGTAAAAAATTAGTTTTCAACATTTATGGATTAATTGCTTTTCAACAATTATGGATTTCATGCCACAAGTAGTATGTGCTAAGTGCAGAGAAGACCAAGAGAAAGAGTATGGTTTCAACTTGCAAGAACAAAGGTACAACTTTGGGAAAACTTCCTGATTCTGGAAATTGCATGCTAGGATATTTAAAGCTATGCTCTTGCTGAAAACAACTAAAACTCATTAAAATACAAAAATCATCTTAAAACATCAAGGAGATTTTAAAAGTGTGGAATGTCCAGTCCAAAAGTGAAGGAAAAAAGAGGTTACGTTAGCATGGGGTCGTAACTTAAAGCCTAATGTAATTCTCCATCTTGTGTGGACCCACACAAGAAGGTGAATCTGAGAGGAATTGTGAAACTAACAGAAGAAATTCCCCACAATAGGCTGAGATTCCGTCAAAATGTTTCAGCCTTTGGATGAGGATGAACCAGAAGTATAAAATTATGTAAAATTATAGCCAAGTTTAGTATTGCCTGCATCACCCAAAGAATCTTAAGCATTTAATTTGCTTTAAGGTGGTTCCCCCACTGGTGATGCCTCCTCCAGGTGCTAGGAGGAATGAAAATGTAAATTCTCTCCACAGAAAAGTAACTTAATTGTAAGCCTCAAATTACTTTTCAAGTAGAACATCTACTAGCATATAGTAAAAAAGTACATAGGCCCATGAGGGAACTAGACTCCAGAGGCACAAATTAGAAACAATTTAATTCATAAAGTCTTAGGTATTAAATTTATGCTTTCTGTGTTTAAAGAAATAAAGTCAAGTGTGAAGTGCCTTAGAGAATGGGAAAGGAAAACATGATGGAGCTAATTTGGGAAATAATGTAATACAAATGTTGCAAGAATATATAAAAACTGAACTTTAAGACTGTAAATAGGTTTAATGGTAGAATAGAGTATAGGCAATTGAGAAGATTTATAAACTGGAATATAAATCAGAATTTTTTTGGAATGCAGCATTGAAAGACAAAAAGAAATATGGGAAAAAAAAAAACCAGCATATAGAGGATGCAGTGAGAATTCCTAACACCTGCTTAATTAGCTGCAGAAAGAGAGGGGAGGGTAGAACAGTGCAAATATTTTTAGACACAATGTAGACTTTTCAAAACTGATGAAAGACATAACTCCACAGATGCAAGAAGCCAGACAAACTCCAAACAGAATAAAAAGGAAACTGCACCTAGATGCTTTAAAACAGGAACTGCCAGCTGGCTTAGAAAGTCCAAGGAACAGCTTCTCTAGTTAAAGGACAGAAAAGGGGGCTGGAGGATATGAACTATAATTCTTTTTGAATTTCCTATTTCAGGAGAACTGCAGCACCCCTCCCTCCACACCATGTGTAAATCCTATGGAGCAATGTGGATTTTCCCTGCCCTACACTAAGCTAGAGAGCACAAAAAGGCAGCACCCCACCTCCTTATCCAACAGTGCAATGGTTGCAGACACTGCAGGACAGAACAGTGGCAATGGAGTGGGGAAGCTAAAGGCTTTTCTAGCTAGAATACCAAGGATGATGTTAGAGCCAGAGAACACTGGAGAGATTATAGGTAAGAGGAAACTGAAGAAGGTAAACCTCTAATTTTGTATATAAAATCCTAAAATCCCCCATACACTGTGCACATGACTGATCTTTGCTGTACAGCACAAATTGGCACGACACTGTAAATCAACCATAATTTTTAAGTGTTTTAAAAGTCACTTAAGTCATTAAAATTTAGCGTTTTCTCAAACCCAAGAAATCATTTTGAGGAGCTAGAAAAAATCCGGAGTACAGAAGCTTGACTGAAGGCAGATTGAAATAATTACAACTGAATTCTGTAAAGACATAAATATATTAAAATCTGAAGAGGTGGGCAAGAAGGGCTGTGTTTCGTGTGAGGTTATGCTTATCCTAATTTTACACTGAGTGGTTTTAGAGCGGCAGAACCAGGAAATGGCAGTGCTACACTGCTAATTCACGTCGTCTGACTCCACTGGTGCTCTTTTTCCAGCCACAGCTTGTCTGTGGAAAGGAGTTAAGGAGAGCAAGGAAGGCAGTAGGTGGGGAAAATCGAACTGCTGGGAGTTTCTGAGTGAACACCGGCAGAAAGCGAGAAAGAGAAAACTTTCAAGTTAACACCTTAGTCTCCTTGCGCAGAAACGCTCATTTTTATGGAGACATGACATCAAGTCATTTTTTAGTATGTTACTAAAATTAAAAAGAGGAAATATATCTAACTTTGGGAATTCGTACCCCTTAGCAGCAACTGTACTCAACCTCGGCGTCTCAACCCTGCTGCTATCTTCCCTGACGTGACCGCACGTTTATCAGGATTTCGCGCTCTCTGACTACCTTTCAAAAAGAGCAATTCGCGCGACACTTGGACGCGAATCCCCACCGGGAAGATCTCGCGAAAGTGAAACTTGATCCGCCCCTTCTGCGCGTGCGTACCGCCTTCCCGCCGTTTCCGTCCCCAGCTTCGGAAGCGCTGCGTGGGCAGCGGTCTGCGGTTGTACTGCGGTACTGTGGTCTGGCGTTGGTAGACTTGGGTTTTTCTCGCCACCTGCGACGGGTCAGCGGCATCTCCCACCGCTCGGCGCTTGCGCGAACTGTGGCTGTTCGTCGCCATGACAGCGAACGCCGCAGGCCCTGGTAAGCCTGGGACCCTGAGGTTCCGGGTCTGGGACGGAGCACCACAGAATTAGCTTGCAGTGGGCCTTTTCTCCGGCCCAGTGCCCATAGTTGGGGGCTCTTTGAGAGACGCCTCAGGCGGCACTCTCCCCTTTTTGGATCTCGTGCTCTGCTTCCTCAGCGTGAGCTTCCATTCACCTGGCCTAGAGCCTTGGGTCCCTGTATGGGCGTTAAGTGAAAAACTTTTGGGGCGGATGGCATGAATATTGCGCCCTTTTGTAAAGAAAAAAAAATTTTTTTTTCCTCAACAGCAGTTTTAGATTCATGGAAGTTTTGAGCGGAGGACAGGGAGACTCTCCATCTATCCCCTACTCGGCTTATGCATTGCCTCCCCATTTTTTGTTTTTTTTGTTTTTTGGGGTTTTTTTGGTCTTTTTTAGGGCCGCACTGGGGGCATATGGAGGTTCTTAGGCTACAGGTCGAAGGGGAGTTTGCGACCTATACACCACAGCTCACAGCAATGCCAGATTTTTAACTCACTGAGCTAGGGTTAAAGGATAGAACCCGCGTCCTAATGAATACTAGTTGAGTTCTTTAACCACTTAACCACAGGGGAAACTCCAGCTTCCCCATTTTTAACATCCCTCACCAGAGTGGTACTTTTGTTATAATTGTGAGCCTACATTGATGCATCATAATAACCTGAAGTACATATTTCACATTAGAGTTCACTCTTGGTGGGGGTACTGTGTGTGGGTTTAGACAAGTGTACAATGAATGACAAATCTGTTTGGTAGGGCGTCATGGAAAATAGTTTCTCTGTCCTAAAAATCCTTTGTGCTCCAACTATCCATGAGTCTACCTCCAACCCCATAAGTCTCCCTCCAACCCCTGACAACCAATCGCTTTGTCTTTCCCAGAATGTCCTATAGTTGGGATCATACAGTATGTAGCCTTTTCAGATTGGCTTTTTTTGTTTATAATATGTGGTTAAGGTTTCCCTTTGTCTTTTTATGGTTTGAGAGCTTGTGCCTTTTTAGCACACAAATTTAGCAAACAAATTCTGTTGTCTGGGTATACCACAGTTTATCCATTCACCTACTGAAAGATACCTCCATTACTTTCAGATTTTGGCAATTATAAGTTGAGCTGCTGTAAGCATCAGTGTTCAGGCTTTTGGAGAGACATAAGTTTTCAAATCCTGTGGGTAAATATCAAAGAGCCTGATTGCTGGATTGTACCGTAGGAGTATGTTTAGTTTTTTTTGTGTCTTAGGGCCGCACCCTTGGCATATGGAGGTTCCCAGGCTAGGGGTCCAATAGGAGCTGTAGCTGCTAGCCTAGGCCACAGTAGTGCCAGATCTGTGCCACATCTGCCATCTACTCCACAGCTCACTGCAACACTGGATCCTTAACTCACTGATCGAGACTAGGAATTAAACCCACATCCTCATGGATGCTAGGCGGATTAGCTTCTGCTGTGCCATAACGGGAACTCCAAAGTATGTTTAGCTGGGTTTTTTTTTTTTTTTTTTTGTCTTTTTTGCCATTTCTTGGGCCCCTCCCTCAGTATATGGAGTTCCCAGGCTAGGGGTCTAATCAGAGCTGTAGCCACCCAAAGCCACAGCAACACGGGATCCCAGCCACATCTGCAACCTACACCACAGTTTACAGCAACGCCGGATCCTTAACCCACTGAGCAAGGGCAGGGATTGAACCCGAAACCTCATGGTTCCTAGTCGGATTCGTTAACCACTGAGCCACGATGGGAACTCCCAAAGTATGTTTAGTTTTGTAAGAAATTTCCAAGCTCTCTTTTAAAGTTTCTGTACCATGTCTGATTTAATGCATTTAGAGTGATAATCTCTAGGTCCATCCATGTTGCTGCAAATGGCATAATTTCATTCTTTTTTATGGCTGAGTAATATTCCATTGTATATATTTACCACATTTTTTATCCATTCCTGTTGATAGCACTTATATATGGAATCTAAAAAAATGATACCAACTGTTTACAAAACAAACAGATACACAGACATAGAAAACAAACTTATAGTTCCAAAAAGGGAAAAGTAGAGGAGAGGGGTAAATTTGAAGTTTGGGATTAACATATACACACTACTATATATAAAATAGGCTATCAACAAGGAACTACTTTATGGCACACGGAACTCCACTCAATATTCTGTAATAACCTACATGGGAAAAGAATCTGAAAAAGAATGGATACGTGTATATGTATAACTGAATCACTTAGCCGTATACCTGAAACTAAACATTGTAAATCAAATATACTCCAACATAAAGTAAAATTGAAAAAAGATACAGTCACCATGCCATTTTGCATTCCCATTGCCAGTGAATGAGAATTCCTATTATTTTGCATCCTTACTAGCATTTGGTGTATCTGTTCCAGATTTTGGCCATTCTAATAGGTGTGTAGTTGTACCTCATTTTAATTGGTATTTCTCTGGTGACGTGATGTGGCACATCTTTTCACATGCTTGATAGCTATCTTTTTTGGTGAGGTGTCTGTTAAGTCTTTGGCCGTTTTTTTAATGATTGTTTGTTTTTTATTGTTGAGTTTTAAGAGTTCTTTATATATTTAGGATAATAGTTCTTTATCATATGTGTCTCTTGCAAATATTTTCTCTCAGTCTGTGGCTTGTCTTCTCATTCTCTTGACATTATCTTTCACAGAGCAGAAGTTTTTCATCTTAATGAAGTCCAGTTTATCCATTCTTTCTTTTTTTTTTGGTCACCTCTGTGCAATGCAGAATTTCTTGGGCCAGGGATTGAACCTATGCCAGTGACAGTGCCAGACCCTTAACTTGCTAGGCTACCAGGGAACTCTCCATTTTTTTTTTTTTTTAATAGATAGTACCTTTGGGACTGTATCTAAAAAGTCATTGGCATACCCAAGGTCATCTAAGTTTTGTCCTGTATTATTTTCTAGGAATTTTATAGTTTTGCATTTTACACTTAAGTATATGGTCCATCTTTTTTTTTTTTTTTTTTTTTTGGCTTTTTAGGGCCACTCTTGCAGCATATGGAAGTTCTCGGGCTAGGGGTCAAATCAGAGCTACAGCTGCTGGCCTAAACCACAGCCATGCCAGATCAGAGCCTCATCTGCAACCTACACCACAGTTCATGGCAATGCCAGATCCTTAACCCACTAAGCGAGGCCAGGGATCAAACCCACTCTCTCATGGATACTAGTTGGGTTTGTTACTGCTGAGCCACAACAGGTACTCCTCTTCCTCCATTTTCAAAGCCAGCATTGCTGGTCAAGTCTTCCTCACATTGTGTCACCCTGACACCACTCTCCTGTCTTCCTCTTTCACTTACACAGATTTTATAAGATCCTTAATGTGATTAAATTAGGCTCACTTGGATAATCCAAGCTACTTGTCCCACCTCAGACACAACAGATTAGCAACCTTAATTCCATTTGTAAGCTTAATACTCTTTGCTACATAACATAACATATTCATAGTTTCCATGGATTAGGATGTGGACATCTTGGGCTGGGGTAGGAGAGGGGTGTCATTATTCTTCCTACTATAGTACCTCTACATATTGTTCTTCCCCTTACCTTTTTTTCACTATATATATATTTCTTTCTTTTTTCTTTTTCTTTTTTTTTTTTTGTATGGCCACATCTGTGGCATATGGAGGTTCCCAGGCTAGAGGTTGAATCAGAGCTACAGCTGCTGGCCTATACCACGGCCACGGCAACATCGGATCCGAGCCATTCCTGCCACCTACACCACAGCACACCACAACGATGGATCCTAGTCAGATTAATTTCTGCTGAGCCATGATGGGAACTCCTCACTTAACATATTTTGAGATTAGTCTATATCATACATATAGATTTGCCTTATTCTTTCTGATGGCTGCATAATGTTCCATTTTATGAACATACCATAATTTAGTGAATCCACTTTTTTTTTTTTTTGTCTTTTGTTTTTTGTTGTTGTTGTTGTTGTTGTTGCTATTTCTTGGGCCGCTCCCGCGGCATATGGAGCTTCCCAGGCTAGGGGTTGAATCGGAGCTGTAGCCACCGGCCTACGCCAGAGCCACAGCAACGCGGGATCCGAGCCGCGTCTGCAACCTACACCACAGCTCACGGCAACGCCGGATCGTCAACCCACTGAGCAAGGGCAGGGACTGAACCTGCAACCTCATGGTTCCTAGTCGGTGAATTCACTTTTGATGAATATTCAGGTTATTTTTACTTTTTTTTTTCTATTACAAAAAATGCTACAATAAATATCCTTGTATGAATGCATCATTTCCCATATATAAGCATATCTGTCTATGAGATAGATTTATGAAGGTGGAATTTCTGGGTCAAAGGGTAAGTGTATTTTTCTCTTTTGTTTGATTTAATTGTTCTTTTTTAAACTTTTTTTTTTTTTTTAATGGTTGCACTTCCGGCATAGGGAAATTCCCAGGCTAGGGGTTGCATCAGCTGCAGCTGCCAACCTACACCACAGCTCATGGTAATGCCGGATCCTTAACCCACTGACGGGGGCCAGGGATCGAACCTGCGTCCTCATGGATACTTGTCAGATTTGTAACTTGCTGAGCTACAGTGGGCACTCTTTTTTTTATTTTTTATTGAGACATAACTTGCATACCATACAATTCTCAATCATTTAAACATGTAATTCAGTGGTTTTTAGTATATTCAAATTGTGTAAACATCACCACAGTCAATTTCAGAACAATTTCATCATCACAAATGGATGTAAAAAATAAGAGATGTCACATGGGAGCTACTCTGTACTTGTTGCTTTTTTTTTTTCTATAAAGCTAAAACTGCTCTCACCATAAGTCTTAATTTTTTAAAAATTGCAAGTAATTTTGCCTTTCTCTTAGACCTATTTCCAGAGTAACAGCTTACTTAAAATAGTAGTAATACTCTAGATTATAGATAATTGGAGTCCTAAATTCTGTATGTATAAAAAGATATATACACTTATGTCTAAATATAAGTATTCACCCATTAACAGGGCAGGGAGAACTTTCTACTGTAAATATTTTTAATTTCTGGAATCATGGTATTTTATTAATCTGTAAGTTACCTTTATAAAATTTTTGAATGCAGTATGTTTAGTTGGAAAGTGCCACGGGAGTTCCCATTGTGGTTACAAATCCAACTAGTATCCATGAAGATACAGGTTTGATCCCTGGCCTCCCTCAGTGTGTTAAGGATCCGGCATTGCCATGAGCTGTGGTGTAGGTTGCAGATGCATCTCGGATCTGGCATTGCTGTGGCTGTGGCATAGGCCAGCTTCTACAGCTCTGATTTGACTCTTAGCTTGGGAACTTCCATATGCTGAGGGTGTGGCCCTAAAAAGACGAGAAAAAAAAAAAAAAAAGGTGCTGCAGACACATCTACAGTGCACTATTAATTAACATTTAGGTTTTTTTCTGGTAACGTGTGATTACCATTTTTGTGAGACTTTTGGTGCGTCTCAAAAACTTCATTTTTAGCAGCCACCTCAATTACATTCTTTATCATGAGGATATACTGTGATTTAATCCCATCACTGGGCATTTCTCTTTTAGTGAATAATTAATGTGCCTTGTAAAAATGTTTAAGTTTGGAGTTCTCTTGTGGAGTAGCAGGTGAAGGATCCAGCGTTGTCACTGCAGAGGCTTGGGTTGCTGCTATGGCAAGGGTTTAATCCCTGGCCTGGGAACTTCCTTGTGCCATGGGCATGGGTGAAAGAAAAATTAGAAGCCTCAGTTAAGCATTTAAAAAATAATGTCCATGTATTTTCTTCTGAGTCTGAAAGGTCTGTGACTCTATTGGATATGCTAATTTTTTTATTTGTGTAGGAGACTGCTTGGGAGATAGTGGGTGCTACAGTCTCTCCTTTCTTCTGTAGCCCAGTATACAGAGTGGTTGCTAAGTTCCATGCATGTTAATTAGAAGTTATCTTTATGTGCCCCTCCATTCTCTAATCAAATTTTACTTTTTCTCAATGACTTACCAGCAGTTTCAGATGGCCATTTTTAGGCGTTTAACTGTTAGGTGGCATTAATAAGCAAAAAATAAATGGAAGACAATCTCATGCATAAGGAATTTGCAGCCACTTGATAGGCACTTAAATGTTCAAATGACTGAACAAGAATTGGGGAGGTAAGATTTTTATAACTCTTTCATTGTTTTTCAGCCTTTTCTCCTTGTTATATTGGGATATGGCTTGATGTAAGGTAGACCTGATTCTGCTGTTTTAATTTTGGTTAATTCATAAATTTTTTTTTTTTTTTTTTTTTGGCTGCACCTATGATCTGTGGAAGTTCCTAGGCCACAGATTGAATCTGATATACTTTGGAAACAATGCCAGATCCTTAACCCACTGCACAATAGCAGGAACTCTTTTTAACTCACATTTTAATGCTTAGTTAAGAAAGAATCTGGTCTGCCCAAAAGTAGAAGATATATGTGGGAATTAGGTATATTTGTACATGCTAGATAAATCTATAAATACTAACTCAGGATTTACTTAGTCACTCATATAAATGTTATTGAAACTCATAACCTGAAGGTGAATATGTTTAAATATGTAATTTAAGGTTCACAATTGTTAACAAATATAGAATGGAGCCTCAGGTAGAGAAGAATTTAAATTCTACAAAATTTAGAAAAATTTTTAAAGATTTTTATTTTTTCTATTATAGTTTATTTATAATGTTTTGTCAATTTCTGCTGTATAGCAAAGTGACCCAGTCATTTATATATACATTCTTTTTCTCGCATTATCCTCCATCATGTTCCACCACAAATGACTAGATGTGGTTCCCTATGCTATACAGCAGAATCTCATTGCTTATCTACTCGCAATTCAATAATTTGCATCTACTAACCCCAAACTCCCAGTCCATCCCAATTCCTCCCCTCCCCCCTTGGTAACCGCAAGTCTATTCTCTAAGTCCATGAGTTTGTTTCTTTTCTGTAGATAGGTTCATTTGTGCCGCATATTGGATTCCAGATACAGGTGATATATGGTATTTGTCTTTCTCTAACTTCACTTAGTATGAGAGTCTCTAGTCCCATATATATTGCTGGCATTATTTTGTTCTTTTTAAATTGCTGAATAGTATTCCATTGTGTATACATACTATATCTTCTTAATCCATTCATCTTTTGATAGGTTATTTCCATGTCTTGGCTATTGTGAATAGTGCTGAAATGAACATACAAGTGCATAATATCTTTTTCAATGAATATTTTGTCTGGATACACGCCCAGGAGTGGGATTGCTGGGTTATATGGTAGTTCTATATTAAGTTTTCTGAGGTACCTCCATACTGTTTTCCATAGTGGTTGTACCAGTTTACGTTCTCACCAAAAGTGAAGGAGGATACCCTTTTCTCCACACCCTCTCCAGCATTTGTTATTTGTGGACTTGTTAATGATGCCATTCTGACAGGTGTGAGGTGGTACCTCATTGTAGTTTTGCTTTGCATTTCTCTAATAATTAGTGATGTTGAGCATTTTTTCATGTGCCTGTTGGCCATCTGTATATCTTCTTTGGAGAAATGTAAATTTAGAAAATTTTAATATAGCTTTGGTTTTACATACATTTTACTTATTTATGGAGCCAGGATTGGAGAAGGCATCATGTGAAAATTCCTGCTTTAAAATATCTGCTTCTTGGAGTTCCCATTGTGGCTCAGCAGAAATGAATCTGACTGGGATCCATGAGGTTGTGGCTTTAATACCTGGCCTCGCTCAGTGGGTTAAGCATCTGGCGTTGCCGTGAGCTCTGGTATAGGTCACAGATATGGCTCGAATCCTGCGTTGCTGTGGCTGTGGTGTAGGCTGACCGCTGTAGCTCTGATTGGACCCCTAGTCTGGGAACCTCCATATGCCACAGGTGCAGCCCTAAAAAGCAAAACAAAACAAACAAACAAACAAAAATCTGCTTCTTAGTTTTTTTTCTCTTCCTCCATATTTCCTCATGCTTTTGAGGTTCAGACTATCTTATATGCTTACTGTTTATTATTTACATCGTATATAGCACATATATATTTAAATGTACATATATTTATACTTGCCACATTTATAATAGTTTGTCAATTTCTGTTTTTAATACTTGTTTGTAATTTTAAAAATCTTATATTTTTCCCAGTTTTATTACTTTATTATTCTCCCTCAATATGTTCTCTGCCCTTTTTTACTTAAAAAAATGTACTCCATACAAAACAATTCTTTTTAATATAAATGATGTTATTTTAGAATCTTGGAGTGAAAATATACTGGAATATTTTCTGAGAAATAACCAGATCACAGCAGAAGATGGCGCCCAGATCATCTGGTATCATGCAGCTAACAGCAAGGCACACATGAATGAAGCATTGAAAAGTAAGTCATTAGTTATTTGTATTTACATTAGATAATAGATGAATTCAACTCTTGTAAAAATATCTGGTCATATTTGTAGGTATCAGAGAGTTAGGTGATCTGAGTATAAATTCTTGGCTAACATAAACATTTTTATTAAAGATTTCATTTTATTTACAAAATGAACACATTCCCATAATGGAAGAATTTCCTAATTTTCCAGAAATGATTTATCTTTTCTAATATATTATTGTATTTGCTTATATATTATAGTTAAGATTTTTAAAATCAGGTTTGTTATGTCATACATATTTTTTGTGTCTTTGACAGTGTACTAAGGAGAAGCTCAATAATTATTTGTTGAATGGATGATGAAGCCATTGAATAATAACTTATAATGCAGTATTTATGCATAGGATAGAAACTAAGCCTTTTGGTTTATTAATTTGGTCTATAATCATATATATAGATGAATAGTATAGCATTTTTCTTTGCCTTTTCCCATGAAGTACCCTGTTGGTTCCAACAGCAGAGAAGAATAAGAACCTATTATCAAAGGGCTGGAGGAGTTCCCATTGTGGTGCAGTGGTTGATGAATCCGACTAGGAACCATGAGGTTGCGGCTTCGATCCCTGGCCTTGCTCAGTGAGTGAAGGATCTGGCGTTGGTGTGAGCTGTGGTGTAGGTCGCAGACTCGGCTCGGATCCCTGTTGCTGTGGTTCTGGCGTAGGCCGGCGGCTATGGCTCCGATTCCATCCCTAGTCTGGGAACCTCCATTTGCCTCGGGAGCGGCCCTAGAAAAGGCAAAAAGAAGGCTGGAGTATAGCTTGAAGTGACCTGTTACAACAGGAATTTATGAAACCCTATGTTATTTTGTAGGCACTTAAACTTTTTTTGGATTCTACCCAATTATGTATTTGGATAATGTAGCTGAATTTATTTATTTATTTATTTTATTGTAAGGACACTGTTTCTCTCTCTCTCTCTTTTTTTTTGCGTTTTAGAGCCGCACTTGCGGCAGATGGAGTTTCCCAGGCTAGGAGTCTAATTGGAGCTACAGCTGCCGGCCACAGCCACAGCCACAGCAATGCATGGTCTGAGCTGGGTCTTTGACCTATACCACAGTTCATGGCAGGGCCAGATCCTTAACCCACTGAGCAAGGCCAGGGACTGAACCCGTAACCTCATGGTTCCTGGTCGGATTTGTTTCCTCTGTACCACAATGGGAACTCCCTGAATGTAGATTGTTAAAAAATGTATGTTAAAATAAATGCTAGTTAAAAAAATAGACAATATTAAGTCTGAGAATTTAAAAATGTAGTTTTTTGAAAGCCTTTGTAACATTTAGGAAAAGTGTAACTATAGGCATCAGCTAAATGTATTCATAAAAATATAATAAATTGCTGCATTAGAGCATGTAAACAGTATAGGCAAGATCAGTTTAACTTCATTTCTATAAACCCATTACTTTGAGCTTTGTTCTGAATATAAATAGCAACTACTTAGGATCTTCTTGTGTAAAAAAAAAAAATCACAAAAAACACAACTGTTTTCTATTTTCTGGCACTTATTACAAGCTGGGGCTCCTGTGGTTAGGGTGATATATGTCCTAATGTTTAGGCTTCTTCCTCTCGCTCTTCCTGAGAAGGGAAACGTGATGACCAGGTAGTCTCCCAAAGCAGAAGCATAGCCCTGACCTTCACAAGCCTACTACGCAAGGACCTAGGATGGGAGAATAGGAAGAGAGGCTGGGTAGCTCGAATACATGTCTCCATACCAGGCCTTCTTCTCTTCTGAGTATTTATCTATCTAATGGCTTATTTAGTGTTTTCATTTAGAGAGTTCTCATGCATCTCAAATTTAAATTATTCAAAATGAAATTCTTAATTATGTGTACTAACCTGTACTTCCTTGGATCTTTCCTTTTTCAATAAATGGTGCCATAATTCACATAGATTCTTAAGCCAGAAATCTGGGAGTCTTCTATTCTTTGTTTTCTTTATTTCTTGTATCTGATATATTATCCTGATATAGTAATTCTATTCCAACATATATTTAGAATTAGTCCCCATCAGTCTATCACTGCTATCATCATCCTAGTCCAAGCACCATGATCTCTTACTCCACTTGCATAGCTTCCATTCTTATTCTTAAAAGAGACCTTCAGGAACATAATTTACATGGGACCTGAGACTCCTTGACACTGCCATTTAGGGATTTGTTTTTTTTTTTTTTTCTATCCATGGGAGATGAGTGGAGTTAATAAATGGAGATACTGACCATTACTTTTAAGGAATTCCAAAGCCTGTGTTCTCCTTTACAATTGCACTGATAAAGAGGATGGAATGCCTACATATATTTTGCTAAATACCGCTTTCTTGAGAAATCATGTTTGCTTGATTTTTATAAAATTAGGTAAAGCTTGACCCATGGCATCTCAAATATAACTCTTTAACTTTTTTTGAGAGACTTACAAGCTTTTCTAAAAGAGCTACACCTGGAGTTCCCTTTGTGGCTCAGTGGTAAATGAACCCAACTAGGATCCATGAGGATGCTGGTTCAGTCCCTGACCTCACTCAGTGTGTTAAGGATCCGGCGTTGCTGTAAGCTGTGGTGTAGGTCACAGACACAGCTCAGATCCCAGGTTGAAGGCCAGCAGCTGTGGCTCCGATTAGCACCTAGCCTGGGAACCTCCATATGGCACAGATGCGGCCCTAAAAAGCAAAAAACATAAAAATGAAATAAATGAATAAATAAATAAATAATTTAAAGGAGCTATACCTTCTTACATTCCCACCAGCAGAGTAGATGAGGTTTCCGATTTCCCCATGTCTTTGCCAGCTTTTGTTATTGTCTGTCTTTTTCCTTATAGTCATCCTAGGGTTTGTGAATTGATATCTCATTGTGAGTTAGATTTGCATTTCCCTAAGATGAAAGATGTTGAGATTCTCTTCATGCCGTTATTGAAAAATTGCCTGTCATGCAACTGAGTAGCTTTTTCAGCTTATTTCCTGCCTGTAGAAATTTGAGAGTTCATAGACCTTTTTCATTTTGAACTTTTTTTTGAGGTCCAAGCAGATACAGCACCATTAAAAATGTATTGGGCTTTCTATATATCAAATTTTAAACCATTATTTTAATCGAAAACCTCACTGCCAAATCTGTTTGAGGTAGGCCTCTCTCTACTTTGCTCTAGTAGTTAGAGTGTTAGAAAATTACATTCTTTTAAGATTCTATAATTTCTTTTGTCTAGCTCTGTGGTTACCCAAGGCACCATCTTTCTGAGGTCTTATTAAAAGGTCTTACAGTTTTATCCTTGATTTGATGTTGATCCTGAGGCCTTAGTTTACTAGCAGCACCTTGGATTCAACTTTTGGCGTGAGGCTTTCTCTTACTTGGAGAATCTTTTTCCAGCTGGAGAATGAAGTTTATTTGCTAACTCAGTAAAAGTCCTGAGTTGGAAATATTTCCTCTACATGCTGCTTAAAATCTAAATACTTAATTATTTAACTCATCTCTTTCTTCCCATTCTTTATCATCGGAGTTAAAAAGAAACCTACTGGCACTTTAAGCATTCTACCTTGAAACCTCCTTAGCCAAATCCACAGATTCATTGGGCACTTCCTCTATTTTGTGCCAATTACTGCAAGTGTCAGTGTTGCCATAGTTTCACCACTACATTAAAAGAATTTCCCCACAACTCTTCCAACTTTTATTAACAGTGCCTTTCTAGAATCTACTGGATCCCAAAACCATTGTCACATGTTTCGGGTTTTTGTGTGGCAGTGCCCCATCCTTACTACTTCTTTTTGTTTTCTGTTGCCGTGAAATAAACTACCTCCAAAACTTCGTGGCCTAAAGTAACAATGATTTATTATTTTTCATGATTTTGTGGCCCAGCTGGTTGTTCTGTTCCATATGGTATAGGCTGGAAACATTCATGATGCTGTATTTGGCTGGGAGCTTAGCTGGACCTGGAAATTCTAAAATGGCCTCACTCACACAATGGACACCTTAATGCTGTCTGTCAGGCAGGAAGTCCTAGTTTTCTTCTGTGTGGCTTCTCTCTCTCCATAGGGTTTCTGAATCTTCAGCAGTCTTACCTGAACTTTACATGATAGTTGGCTTGCAAGAGGATGAAAGCAGAAACTTTCAGGCCTTTTAAGGGCTGTGCCTAGAACTAACAATTTTACTTCCACTACCTTCTGTTGGGCAAAGCAAGTTTCAAAACCAGCACAGACTGAAGGGGAGGTAAAAGAAATGGGAAGAGAGGTATGTACATTAGGGAGGAACTATTGTCAGCTATCTTTGGAGTTAGTCTACCATGGTCTGTTAAATACACATTCACGTTCAGTGACTGGCAAAGCTTCTTACCTGTTCCAGGGGACGTGTGCTTTTTTTTTTTTATTTTATTGAACAATTTTTTTTTTTTTTTTTTTTTTGCTTTTTAGGGCTGTACCTGCGGCATATGGAGGTTCCCAGGGTAAGGGTCTAATCAGAGCTGTAGCCACTGGCCTACACCACAGCCACAGCAGCGTGGGATCCGAGCCGTGTCTGCGACCTACACCACAGCTCACAGCATCTCCAGATCCTTAACCTCCTGAGCGAGGCCAGGGATCGAGCCTGCGTCCTCATGGTTGCTAGTCAGATTCGTTAACCACTGAGCCACACTGGGAAGCACACTCCCAGGAACGTGTGCTTTATAGTAGCTAAATCTTGAGTCAAAGAACGTGAATCTATAACATAGAATTTTGAGTGTAAACAATAAACATCTATAGTTTCTAATTTGAGGAAGTGAAGATAAAAGTACTATTTTTATTCTCAGAAACTTCAGCAAATACTTATTAAGCCTCCCTTTGTATACTCATTTTGCTATATACTAGGAAGAAATTAAGTATTAGGACAGCAGTTTAAGAGTGTGACCTAGGCAAAGGGATTTACTTCTTCACTACCTGTTTGCTCATCTGTAATGAATAAGGACAACATGTAAGGCCCAGTATAGAACCTGGCATTTAGTCATTATGCAAATATTAATTTTTCTTTCCTTTTATCTTCCTCAAAAGGATACTGGACATTCCATCTCCTGCAATCTCTATTTTATTAGCATTAACATAAGTTCTTTTATTTGGACAGGTTCTGCTCATATGATAGAGGCTGATGTCATTCTTCCAAATGATGGAACAGAGTATGGCCAGCCAATCATGGCCCATCCTCCAGAAACAAACAGTGATAATACTTTACAGGAATGGCTGGCTGAAGTTATAAAAAGCAATAAAGGCATCAAGCTGGATTTCAAGAGGTATTTGTACAAACATTCAGTCTAGCTGTTATAAAATATCAAACAATAAGGAGAAAAGATCAGTAGCTTCAAATATCTGTGCCTGAATAACTTTATCTAAATTGAAAATGGAGTTGCAAAATAATGTGATTTAGGAATGGACCTAATACCTATTGAGTATTGTTTCTTGTGAACCCTTTGAGGCTAAAATTAATTTTTATAAAGAAATTTATTATACGTGACCATTGTTATAATAGAATGGTCAATTTTAAATGCTACTTTCATTAAAAAGTAGTCTAGGGGAATGGATAATCAATGAGATCCTGCTGTGTAGCACTGGGAACTATGTCTAGTCACTTATGATGGAGCATGATAATGTGAGAAAATAGAATGTATACTTGTGTGTGTAACTGGGTCACCATGCTATACAGTAGAAAATTGACATAACACTGTAAATTAGCAATGATGAAAAAAAATCATTATATAAAAAGTTTAAAAAAAAATGTAGTCTACGGTGTTCCTGTTGTGGCTGAGCAGGTTAACAACCTGACATTTTCTCTGTGAGGATGCAGGTTCAACCCCTGGCTGCACTCAGTGGGTAGAGGATCTGGCATTGCTGCAAGCTGCTTTGTAGGTTGCAGGTATGGGTTGAATCCATTGTTGCCATGGTTGTGGTGTAGGCATGCAGCTGCAGCTCCAATTTAACCCCTAGCCTGGGAACTTCCACATGCCACGAGAGTGGCCCTAGAAAAGGCAAAAAGACAAATAAATAAATAAATAAAAAGTAAACGTAACTAAGATATAGTTGTCTCTAGTTTCTGGAAAAGTATTTAAAATAAAGGGAAAAAATGAAGTTTATAAAAGCTTTAAGGAAATGTTGTAAGTTTACACTTTGTGATCATTTTTAGAATTGTGTATGTGCATCCAGACTCACACAAGAATATATGAAGGATAAGAGGCTCTTTTCTCCAAGGTCACGAGTTAATGTTAGAGACATGGTACATGAGTGCACCTTGGGTCTTTTCATAAATGTGAATTTGAAGGTTATGAGTATATTTAATTTCTAAATCTTATTTATGCATTCTCTGTTAAGTGAATATTAGTGTCTTTTCTTCAGTTGTTTTTATACTGAATGATCCTAAAACAGAGTTTTGAAACCTCTCTCTGTCCACAGTAGACATACATTTATAGAACCTTTTAGGTAGCTTCATGAGTAATAAGAACAAATCAGCACTTTAAGATATGGTAAATGTTGGTGTTCCCATTGTGGCTGAGCAGAAACGAACCTGACTAGCATCCATGAGGACACATGTTCCACCCCTGATCTTGCTCAGTGGGTTGAGGATCCAGTGTTGCTGTGAGCTGTGGTGTAGGTCCCAGATGCAGCTTGGATCTGGCATTGCTGTGGCTGTGGTGTAAGCCAGCAGCTATAGCTCCTATTGGACCCTAGCCTTGGAACCTCCATGTGCCATGGGTGCAGCCCTAAAAAGTAAAAAAAAAAAAAAAAAAAAAGATATGGTAAATGTTAACTTTCCTCTCTGATGCTATATAATCTTTGACTTTAATTCAAACATTATTGCATTATGTTTTTATTATGAATATGAGAACTATAAAGCCATTAGTCTAAAATAACTTCTTTTTACTTTTAGTTTAGGAATATATCTCATTAACATCAAATTGTTTTTAGTTTGGCAGCTGTAAAGCCATCCATGATGCTCTTGGAAAATGTGAAGAGGCATGTGAAGTGTCCTGTGTGGATCAATGCTGATATTCTTCCTGGTCCAAATGGAAATAACAGAGTAGTGGATGCAGAATCTTTTATAGACACTGTGACATCCTTCTTTCCAGATGTGACACTTTCCCTGGGTTGGACAACAGGGTGGCACTCTGAGAAAGTCAATGAAGGTGATAGTTTTAAAAAAATATACTTTGTTGGTCAAATTAAAATATACTCAAATATGAAAATAATACTATTGATTTAAAACCAAAAACACATTCTACTAAATTTAAGAGCATGATAGAGAGAAAGGTCTGACCCTAAAGATGTGTACATGACTTTTCCTTCTGTATTTTAAGATAAATACTCATTCATCAGTGATGTTCTGTTACCAGGCTTCCATGGAAACACTTATTTGTAAGGTCTAGAATAATTTGCAAACAAAGCTGCCTCTGTACATATTTTAAACAAATCCTGAATTGGTCTCTTTGAACTCTTAAAACATTCTATACTCTTTGTTTTCTCCCTTTCCTTTGGAGCAAATTCTTCCTGTGTCAGATGAAGAATAACGAATAGTGGAGTTCCCGTCGTGGCGCAGTGGTTAACAAATCCAACTAGGAACCATGAGGTTTCGGGTTTGATCCCTGGCCTCGCTCAGTGGGTTAATGATCCAGCGTTGCTGTGAGCTGTGGTGTAGGTCGCAGATGCGGCTCGGATCCTGCGTTACTGTGGTTCTGACATAGGCCGGTGGCTACAGCTCCGATTCGACCCCTAGCCTGGGAACCTCCATATGCCGCAGGAGCGGCCCAGGAAATAGCAAACACACACACACACACACACACAAAAAGAATAAAGAATAGTAATAAGGGAGTTCTCATTGGGGCTCAGCGGGTTACAAACCCAACTAGTATCCATGAGGATGCAGTTGGATCCCTGGCCTTGCTTAGTGGATTAAGGATCTGGTGTTGCCTCAAGCTGTGGTGTAGGTCACAGATGTGGCTTGGAGCCGCAGCAACGTGGGATCCGAGCCACGTCTGCAACCTACACCACAGCTCATGGCAATGCCGGATCCTTAAGTCACTGAGCTAGGCCAGGGATCGAACCCGCAACCTCAGTGGTTCCTAGTCAGATTCATTAACCACTGAGCCATGACGGGAACTCCATAATTCCATTTTAGAATACAGCATATAGGAGTTCCCACAGTGGCACAGTGGAAATGAATATGATTAGGAACCATGAGGTTGAGGGTTCGATCCCTGGCGTCGCTCAATGGGTTAAGGATCTGGCGTTGCCATGAGCTGTGTGGTGTAGGGTCCCAGACACAGCTCGGATTTGGCGTTGCTGTGGCTGTGGCGTAGGCTGGCAGCTATAGTTCTGATTCGACCCCTAGCCTGGTAATCTCAACATGCCACAGGCGTGGCCCTAAAAAGACAAAGCAATAACAATAATAATAATAGAATATAGCATATAAATCAAAGTGTTTAAAGAAGGTAAACTGGAAATAATTTTGTGTAGCCTCCATGCTGATTCTAAACTCCTTTTAGTTATGATCTCGTCTAACTCTGGGTTTAATCTCAGGCTTGAACTGAGTTAAACCATATCTGAATTTTTAAGGCATGTTGGTGTTGAATGTTTCTAGGCTGCTTTTCACTCTCCTGGCCTTGGATTGTTACCACCATGTGTTTATCCTCTCTTAATTATGCTTGAGTTTTAGAAAGGAGAGTTTGTAAGTTTTTAGTAATGTAAGTATAGCTTCTGTTAGCAACCCTTTTTCTAATTAGATAATAATTTTCTAGATTTTTAAGGAAAGTAGACATTCTTTTTCTTTTATGAGGAATTTAACTGTTAAACTAACGTACTCACTTAAGCTTTCTGTAAGTTGTACCTTTACTCACCAATTTTTTTTTACAGCCTGATTTTGATAGAGGTTAGAGGTTATTTTTAAAATAGATTTTTTTTCTGAAACTATTTATAAATAGGTAAATGTATTTTCCACAATGTCTAAATATGATTTAAAACACATTATATAAAAGTCAATTTTAACACTATTTCTATTTTAGGCAAAATGTGTAAGTAATTTGGCTAGCACCCCCTCCACTCTAAATAAAAAAAAATTGAAGTCAGTGATTACCTAAACAGTTGGTAAATACCTATCAACCATCCTTCTCTTGGAAAAGAAAACAACATAAATAGAAAAATCTAAGTTTATTAGAATATTAATGATGCAGACCCTTAGAATCTTTAAACTAAATACAGTGTCAAAATTTGGCTTTTTTGTACTTGAGAGATTACTCAGTTCTCTTTTTTAAATAGGAATATTTATTTATTTATTTATTTTTATTATTATTTCTCTGTCTTTTTTTGCCTTTTCTAAGGCCTCACCCTTGGCACATGGAGGTTCCCAGACTAGGGTTCCAATCGGAGCTGTAGCCGCCAGCCTACGCCAGAGCCACAGCAATGCCAGATCCAAGCCTCGTCTGTGACCCACACCATAGCTCACTACAACACTGGATCCATAACCCACTGAGTGAGGCCAGGGATCGAACCCTCAACCTCATGGTTCCTAGTCAGATTCGTTAACCACTGAGCCACGATGAGAACTCCCTATTTATTTATTGAGATATAGTTGATTTACACTAAATTGTTTGCTCATGTTTTAATTTTTTAAATTTATTTTGTTCTAGGTCACTTGTGACCTAATTTTAGATGTAATTTTTTTTAATAGCTGCACCTATGACATGTGGAAGTTCCCAAACCAAAGATTGAATCAAAGCAGTACTTGCAGCAATGCTGGATCCTTTAACTCACTGTGCCAGGCTGGGGATAAAACCTGCACCTCTGCAGAGACCCAAGCTGCTACGGTCAGATTCTTCACCCATTGTGCCACAGTGGGAACTCTAGATATAATTTTTTTTTTTTTTTTTGCTATTTCTTGGGCCGCTCCCGCGGCATATGGAGGTTCCCAGACTAGGGGTCGAATCGGAGCTGTAGCCGCCGGCCTACGCCAGAGCCACAGCAACCCCAGATCCGAGCCGCATCTGCAACCTACACCACAGCTCACACCAACGCCAGATCCTTCACTCACTGAGCAAGGCCAGGGATCGAACCCGCAACCTCATGGTTCCTAGTCGGATTTGTTAACCACTGCGCCACGATGGGAACTCCCCTAGATATAATTTTTTTATAGCTGCATTTTCCACTCAAACTGTTTTCTTGCATTGAATAGTACTTAATTCACTCTAAATCCAAATGGAAATTTTTATGAATTACCTATGAATTTACCTGTTCACATGTAATTTAGTTTTTTATTTAGTTGACTTTTAGGCTTCTGATTAGAAAAAAATATCTTTCTTTTCATTTCAGGTTACAGTTGGACAATGATAAAAGAGATGGAATATATATGTAAGGAACTAAATCAGCCTGTAACATTTCCTGTCCGAGCAGCATTAGTTAAACAATCTTGTTCTCAGTTACTTTGGCTGTTAAAGCAGTCAAACAGGTATGTATAAATTCGACAGTATAGTGTGTGCATGTGAGTATATGTGAGAAACAGACAGAAAGAAGATGAAAACTGATTATGTAAAGACAGTGTATGTGAGAGAAAGGAACAGAAAGAATGAACACTGATTCCATAAGTACTCAGACTCCCTCACTGGAGTGAAGCTCATTAAAGAACTTTAACATCATGTCTTTCACCTCTGTTCCTCATAAAAACTTTTGCACATAATAGGTACCAATTAAATCTTTGCCATTTTTTTCATTATGTTATACATTCACAAAAAGTTATAAGTGCGAGTTCCCTGGTGGTTCAGTGGGTTAAGGATCTTGCATTGTCATGGCTGTGGTTCTGGTTACTTCTGTCGTGAAGATTTGATTTCCTTGGCCTGAGAACTTCCATGTGCCATGGGTATGGCCCACCCCACCCCCCAAAAAAAAGTTTTAAGTGGATAAAACAGTTTTTCTTGGAATTCTATCATAATTCTAGAAGTCTTTTCCATGTTAAAAAAATTTTTTTTTCTTGTCTTTTTGCCTTTTCTAGGGCTGCTCCCGTGGCATATGGAGGTTCCCAGCCAGGAGTCTAATCAGAGCTGTAGCTGATGGCCTACACCACCACAGCAGCGTGGGATCCGAGCCGCATCTGTGACCAACACCACAGCTCACAGCAGCCAGATCCTTAACCCACTGAGCAAGGCCAGGGATCAGACTTGCAACCTCATGGTTCCTAGTTGTATTCTTTAACCACTGAGCCACGGCAGGAACTCCCATATAAAGATTTTATTATTTTAATATGTAATAAAAATTGGTTGGGCAACCTATTAAATGTTACACATTGTAAAGCTACAGATACTGAAAGAGTTTTGATACTGGGTTTTTAATTGACTAGTCAATAGAACAGCAAATAAAGTCCAGAAATAAACCCAACTCTGTTATGGAACTTAGTACAGGAAAACACTGGTATTTCAAGTCGTAGGAACAAAATGCTGGTATTTCAGTAACTTCTTTTGGGACAACAGGCCAACATTGTAGGAAAAACAAAGTTAACATCTTTCTTTAATTCTTCATCCAAAATAAATACCAGATTAAACACTTGAATATCAAAATGCGCAAAGAAAACAGTGATGCTTTTTAATATGATTTGAGAATGGAGAATACCCTTCTTAGTAAGACACAAAACCTAGAAGCTGTAAAAGCCATTTTGAATACATAAAAATGGAAGGATCATGGTAAAACTTCCTCAGTACATATGTTAGACAGATATAAAGAATTTTCACAAGTTATCTAGAAAAAGACCCAGCTTGAGAACTCACTTATTGTGAAGAGTAAGGGAAGCATGTCTTCCTCTGGGTATTGAGTTTTTGCCAAATGCTTTTTGTTTCTTGCTTTTTGGCCACACACGTGGCATGCAGAAGTTCCAGGGCCAGGGATCGAACCCATGCGACAGCTGTGACCTGAGCCCTAGCAACGACAGTGCCTGATCCTTAACCTGTTGCACCACCAAGGGAACTCCTACTAAATGCCTTTTAAGTTTCTATGAAAATAACCATATTTTCTCCCTTTATAATTAATAAAATAAATTATATTACTATTTTATATATTGAACCATTCACACATTTCCAGAATAAACCCTACTTAATCAAGATTCATCATTCTTGGAAGTTCCTATTGTGGCTTAGTGAGTTAAGAACCCAACTAGTATCCATGAAGATGCAGGTTCAATCCCCGGCCTGGCTCAGTGGTTAAGGATCCTGAGTTGCTGCAAGCTGCTGTGTAGGTCCACATGTGTCTCAGATCCCGCAAAGCCATGGCTGTGGCACAGGCTGGCTGCTGCAGCTCTGAATCAACCCTTCACCCTCAGGGATGGTCCTAAAAAGAAAAGAAAAAAAAAAGATTTATCATTCTTTTAATGTGCTGCTGAATTTTTTTTTTTTTAAGGGCCGCACCCGAGGCACGATGGAAGTTCCCAGGCAAGGGGTCAAATGGGAGCTACACCTGCCAGGCTCTGCCACAGCCATGGTAATGCGGAATCCGAGAGGCACATCTGCGGCGTACATCACAGCTCACTGCAACACCAGATACTTAACTCACTGAGCAAGGCCAGGGATCGAACCCGCATTTTCATGGATACTAATCGGGTTCGTTACCACTAAGCCACAATGGGAATTTCTGTGCTACTGAATTTTACTGCGAATATTTAAGTTAGGATTTTAGCATTTGGAAGTGAGATTAGTCAGTAGTTTTTCTTCTTTCTCAGTTTAGGTAGCAATATCATGGACATTCCATTAAAAAAAGTAGGTACATTTTCTGGGATGTTGAAAATAACATTCAAATGGCTTGTACCTGAGTTTTGGTAAGCTAACTGTGAACTTCATTTAAACCTGATGGTTTGGGGAAAGCTTAACTTGCATAGTCTTTTCTGTTTCTTAAACAGTAAATGGTTGATTTTCTGTTTGGTAGCCAATTTTTTATACATTGTATTTTCCTAGAAAACTGTTCATTTCATCCAGGTCTTAATATTTTTATACACACACATGACTAAAATGGTTTCTTATTCTTTTGGTTTCCTCCTATGTCTTTAAAATAATTTCCTTATTTTGTTTATTTTAGTTTTCTCCCTTGTTTCTTGATTAAACTAGATAATGATTTACTGCTCTTTTTTTAAGAATCAGTTCTTGGATTATTTATTTTTCTGGTTTATGGTTTACTAATTTTTGCCTTTTATCTTTAAAAATTCTGTTTCATGTAGTTTCTTCTAATTTATTTAGTTGGCTCCTTAATTTATTTTTATTTTTAGATTTATTAATATATTTATATTTATCAACATAAATATTTGACTGTGCTTTTTTCTCTGACCACTGCTCTAAATGTACCTTATTTCCCATGTGTAGGTTTTCACCGCTCTTAATTTATAAATATCTTGTAATTGTGGCTTCTTCTTTTTTGTCTCTAAAGTTGTTTTAAGAGGAGTTCCCGGAGTTCCCGTCGTGGCCCAGTGGTTAATGAGTCCGACTAGGAACCATGAGGTTGCGGGTTCGATCCTTGCCCTTGCTCAGTGGGTTAACTATCTGGCGTTGCCGTGAGCTGTGGTGTAGGTTGCAGACTTGGCTTGGATCCTGTGTTGCTGTGGCTCTGGCATAGGCTGGCAGCTACAGCTCCGATTAGAAAATAGCCTGGGAACCTCCATATGCCGCAGGAGCTGCCCAAGAAATGGCAAAAAGACAAAAAAAAAAAAAAAAGGAGTTCCCACTGTGACACAGTGTTAAGAATCCAGCTGCAGTTGCTCAGTTTGCTGTGGAGGCCCGGGTTTGACCTCTAGCCTTGTTGATCCTTTAACAAGCTGGGACATGTTAAAGGATCTGGCTGTTTCGGTTCCTAGCCTGGGAACTTCCATATCCCATGAGTATGGCCACTTAAAAAAAAAAAAAAAGTTATTTTAAGAGAAAATTTTTTAGGCATCAGAGTAGTAGAATCTTTTATTTTGGATTTGTTAATAGCTTTCTAGGTTTATTTTACAGTAATCAAATAATGTATATTATTTCTACTTGGTAGACTTTATTAAGGCTTTATTAATGGCTTGATATATGGTTATTTGTATGACAATGTATTTTATGAGGATATAGTTTGGCTAGTATGATAGAAACCTAAATTAAAAATAGCTTAAACTTAAGGAGTTCCCATTGCAGCTCAGCAATAACAAACCCAACTAGCATCCATGAGGATGCAGGTTCAATCCCTGGCCTCATTCAGTGAGTTAAGGATCTGGTGCTGCCATGAGCTGTGGTGTAAATCTCAGACGTGGCTGAGATCCTGCATTGCCGTGGCTGTGGTGTAGGCTGACAGCTGCAGCCTGGATTGGACCTGTAGCCTGGGAACCTCCACATGCTGCAGGGAAATAAAAAAAGCAAAAAAAAAATTAATAAAGAAAAATAGCTTAAACTTAAGTTTGTTTCTCTCTCCCATAACTGGGAAAGCATAAATGGTCCAGGGCTGATTTGATGCCTTCATTGTGTCAAGGACCCAATGTCCTTCTATCTTGGTACTTGTTTTCCTTAAGATATTGACCTCATCTATAGGTCAGATTGATTTCTGCCATGTTTTAGTTCCACTTGGTAGGAAGGAGGGAGAAAAGAGAGGCTCGGGACCTCTTCCTCTCCATTAAGGGCGTGACTTAGAAGTTTCACCTGCTCATTGGTTTTAATTTAGTCATGTGCTATACCTAGCTACAGGGGAACCTGGGACATGTCGCTAATATTCTGTACAGTCTCGTGTCTAGTGAGAATTCAAGGGATTGTTATAAGAAAGAAAGGAGACTGGACATTAGAGTAAAACTACTAGTTTCTGTGACACATTAACATACATTATTAGTTGTTATTTTAAGTTTTTTATGCCTTTTTGCCCCTAAAAATGCTTTTAATGTATTCTTTGAATAAGTCATACATTGACAAAGTTTCAAAACCAATGAACTAAAGTTATACTGGGAAAAACATTTCTCCTGTTCATCCAGGCCTGCCCATCCTCACTAATCACAGTTACTAGTTTCTTATACACCCAGAATTAGTAATTTCTTTATGCATATAGCGGTGAATACAAGTATAGATTCTTATTTTCCCCTCCATTTTAAAATAAAAGGTATCATATACCTTGCTTCTGTTCTGTTACTTGCTTTTTTTTTTTTTTTAAACTTAGCACTACATCTTGGAGCTGTTTTCAAGGTTCCCCATTTTCCTTTTCTAGGTGCAGCATGTTTATGTATGTACTGTAATTTATTTAACCAGCCTCCTACTGATAAACATAGAGGGTGTTTTTAATCTTTGATACTGTGAACAATGCTATAATGAATAACCATATGAGTGCAATTTTGCCTGTGTGCAGACATTTGGCATATTTCATTTTTTTGGCTACTTGCTTTCTTATGGACTAGGAGAGTTCAAGTCCCCAATAAAGTTTTTTTTTTTTTGTCTGCTTCCTCTTCTATCATCATAATTTTTGCTTATTAAATGTTCATGATAATTATTTGGGGCATATTTATATCAGTTTTATTATCTTCAAAAAGAAATACCTTTATTGTTAAAAGATCTCCTTCTTGGGAGTTCCCGTTGTGGCTCAGTGCTTAATAAATCTGACTAGCATCCATGAGGAAGCAGATTTGATCCCTGGCCTTGCTCAGTGGGTTAAGGATCTGGTGTTGCCGTGAGCTGTGGTGTAGGTTGTAAACATGGCTTGAATCCTGCATTGCTGTGGCTGTGGTGCAGGCTGGCAGCTGTAGCTTCGATTTAACCCCTGGCCTGGGAAATTCCATATGCCATGGGCGCAGCTCTAAAACGCAAGATGATGATAATAGTAATTTTAAAACTATGAAAAAAGTACAAAAACTATATCTACCTAGATTCCCAAATTATTAACATTTTCTGGCGTTTATCCATTCTCTTTCCCTACATCCCTCTCTCTCCTACTTTTCTTTCTCTCTTTTCTTCTATTTATTTTTTTTCTGTTATCATACTGTATATCCTTAAATACTCCAGTGAACAGTTCCCCACACAAGGATGTAGTCCTGTGTTACTGTAGTGCAGCCTCCCAATCAATAAATCAACATTGAGGCAACACTGCCATGCAGTCCACAGACCCATTCAAATTTACCAACCATTCCAACAATGCTTCTTGTTTCCTTGTGGTCCAAGAAACTCTCCAAGAATGTACATTGCATTTAGTTGTCATGTATCATCCGTTTCCTTCAATATAGTTAGTTCCTAGTTAGTTCCTTAGTTTTTCCCTCCTTCTTGTGCACATAATAGCCATAAAGCCTACAGGCTTTTTATTATGAAACATGTCCTCAGTCTGGATCAGTGCAGTATATTTCCTCATGACAAAGCTTGATTATAGTGGCAGATGGTATTTAGAAAACAAAATCTGGGATTTTAGTTAAGTCATTGTTCTTAGGCTATCATTGCTTCCAGGACCTCTCAGTGGACAGTGCTGGGAGATGTATGTATGTGTATATGTGTAGTTATGATCTATGAATGTACATATGTATATATAAATACACCTATACAGACATGCATATACATACACACCCCGACATATACATCTATAACCATTGCTTTCTCTGTGTGTGTATTTTTTTTAAGTAACCCATGATTTCATATTGATACTTACAATTTCACTCCAACCCCTCAGCTATTCTGGCATTCTCTTTTTTCTATGTTGTTAAATTACTTATCAGATGCTTAGATACCTGGCTCCTATTAATTTAATCTAACAATTTTTTTCTTTTAAAAGAATGGTCTAATTTATATTTGTTTATAACAGATATGTTTGGTCTTATTTCTGTCATTTAAAAAAAACTGGTTACTTCCTCTTTTTATAACTTTAAAAAACATTCACTATAGCTATTCTTTTAGTTTTTTTTCCTATTGGTCATTTATTACTGCTACTTTAAAAAATTTTCTTAATCTTTGGAGTCCTGCTGTGGCATAGTGGGTTAAGGATTGGTATTGTCTCTGCAGCAGCTCAGGTTGCTGCTGAGGCACAGGTTTAATCCCTGGCCTGACGCAGTGGGTTAAAGAATCTGGTGTTGGAAGTTCCCGTCATGGCACAGTGGTTAAGGAATCCGACTAGGAACCATGAGGTTGCAGGTTTGATCCCTGGCCTCGCTCAGTGGGTTAAGGATCCGGCGTTGCCATGAGCTGTGGTGTAGGTTGCAGACGCAGCTCGGATCCCATGTTGCTATGGCTGTGGCATAGGCCAGCGGCTACAGCTCCGATTAGACCCCTAGCCTGGGAACCTCCATATGCCGCAGGAGCGGCCCAAGAAATGGCAAAAAGACCAAAAAAAAAAAAAAAGAATCTGGTGTTTGTCACAGCTGTGGTGTAGGTTGCAGCTGCAGCTCAGATTTCATCCCTGGCCCAGGAACATGATATGCTGCGAGTGTAGCCATTAAAAAAAAAAAAAAGTGGTGTATTTCTTCATCCCCTCTTACACCCCCCACCCCCAAGAGTCAAGAGAGTTGACTGTACTCTCTTTCTCAGTGTCTAACTATGTACTTCATATTGAATGATAGATTGGCTGGCTATAAAATTCTTGGCTCACAGTGCCTTCCCTTGAGAATTTTGAAGGCATTGCTCTTCTGCTTTCCAGTGTGAGTGTTGATGTGGAAAGTGTGAAGCTAGCCTGATTTCTTTTTTGCTCTTATAAGCAGCTTGATTTTGGAGGGGAGAAATGGGGGAAACAATGTAAAAGGGGTCCTTTATCTTTAGGGCTTAGTAATTTTACTAGAATATGTCTCAATATGGACCATTTTATACCAGTTTTTTCCAGGGATATGGTATTATTTTCAGTTTATAGATTCAGATTCTCTTCTATAATATTTCTGTGAATTATATTTTTAAATAATTGTTCAGTTGCATTTCTAACTATATTTTCTCTTTCAGGGACTTCAGTTATGAATATGTAGATCTCTTTTGCTTATCTTTGGTATCTGTTATTCTCTCTTTAGTCTTTCATTCCTTTTTATTTGTTTGCATTTTATTTTACTTTATTTTATAATTTATCTTCTCTCTCTCACAGTATTTTCTTTTTTCCTTCTAATATTTTCAACAATGTCTTTCACTCTAGTGTGCCTTCAGATTTTCACCTTATTTCCACTTCTTTCCTAAGATCTGCCAACTAATGTTTCATCATCTCTTTTCTGTTGTCTTGAAACTTCTTCCATGAACTCATATCTCTGCTTTATGCTCTTTCTTCAGGGAGGCACCTGCATGATTTAAAAAATGTTCGGTCATGACTTTCATCTATTTTGTGGCTAGTTTTATGTCTGTTGCACTACCTGATAGTTTGGGGTTTTTTTTCAGTCTTTTTTAAAGATTAGGTTTTTATTTCTTCATTTGCCATTTGTTTTTTTCTTGTATTTTTCTTGTACTCTCTTGTATTAAAATCTCTGGCAAATTTATTTTGATTACTCTGAAAGTGAGGTTTTGTTAATACCAGCTACTTGTATGAAGTTCATAGTGAAGTAGGATGACGACTATGCTTCTTATGACCCAGACAGTCTTCTGTATGACTTTGTTTAGTCTTTCACTTCTCCCCAGTCAGTGGAGATAGGCAGTTGTTGTATCTGTAAGTGAGATCTTTCATCTCTCTGTTAAATTAAAAATTTGGGGTTTTCACAGGAATAGTATGATTCCTATAATATGGCTTTCCTTTTCTAACTTTTTCTTTCTCTCCACTGCTTCTTGAGATGAAATCTAATCCAGGAAAGCTCCCACTTGTAGTTCTAGGACACTATTCTTACTGTGCAAAGTGTTTAGATGCAGTATGCCTCTCTTCTAGAAGTGTCTCTTTTGGGCTTTCTCTGTAATTTGCATATATGCACAAACTCTCCACCTCTTTACATACCCATCTGGCCTTTATTTCTATTCTTTTGGAAGGCTTTTCACTTGTTTTGTAGTTTGCAGTTTCAGCTCTTCCTTAATTTCGTTGAAGTTGGGGTTTCTATTTTCATTCTTTTGTTCTTTTTGTTACTTTTGGGTGATTCTAGAAGAAAAGGAGGTAGTGCTACTTTAGGCTGCCATGTTCAAATAGAATGATCCTACCATCCCATTTCTTTCATTACCTACCACCTCAGTTTCCTCACCTTCTACTTCCTATGTGGTCAGTTAGTCTCCTGAAATTTTTCAGTTGAAGGTCACACTTTGTTCAAGCCAAATTCTTAACCTCTGCAATGTTTAAATACTGCTGGTCACCCCCTTCAGTTTGAAACTCCCTTGTCCTTTGGATCCATGGCATTGACTAAGTGAGGTTTTCTCCTTCTCTGTCTGGCTTTGGTTTTTTGTTTTTTTGTGTTTTTTTGGTCTGTTTTTGTTGTTGTTGTTGTTGATTTGTTTTCAAACCCTATCCCTAAGTTTAGGTTTCTTTTAACTTCATCTCTTTCAGAGTCTTTTTTTTTTTAATATGAAAGTTAACAAATTAAAAAAACCACAAAGCTTTAATGGAATATATCACTAGAGAAATCTTCATAACATTGGGAATGGGAAAGAATTCTTAAATAAGACACAGAAATGACTAGCCATAAAGAATATGTTTGAGTACTTGATGACAACTAGCCAAAAAAAAAAAAAGTTTGAGTAATTCGAATACATTACAATTCAGAATTTTTTCCCATCAAAAAATACCATGAAGAGTATGAACAGATTATGCACAGAGTTGGGGAAAATATTTGTAACTCAAAAGAGCTCTAAAACAGAATTTATGATGAATTATATATTCTATTATTTACATGTGTGAATTTGGTCTATTATTGAATGACATTTGGATTATTTCATGATTTTGGCTATTAGAAAGATTGCTGCTCTAAGCATTCATATACATAACTGGGCACACACACATCCTAGTGCACATGTGTCTGTATTTAGAAAGGTTGTATCAGAAAGGAATTTCTAGAAATACAATTTCTAGGTCATAGAGTATTCATGTTTTCAATGTTAGTAGATATCGCTAAATTATTTTCCAAAGGAAAAGAATAAAATATAGCTACGTGTTTCAACTAGGATAAATTTCACAAACAATATTCAGCAAAAGAAGCAAGACCAAAAAAATCATATGCCATATGATTCCATTTATATAAAGTTCATTAACAGGCAAAAATTAATATGTACTATTTAGGATGAATATATAGGAGGTAAATAAAGAAAAGCAAGAAGGTGGCTACTCAGAAGTCAAGGTTGTGAAGACTCCAGGGTAGAGATGAGGTTGTGATGGGTCAGTGACATAACAGGTGTCTCCCTAGGTGCTGGCAGTGCTGTTTCTTGATTTGTGCTTTGGTTACACGGGAGTTCATTTTCTAATAATTTGTTTGAACTTATATTTATGTTTTATGCATCTTTTCCTATATATGTTAATTCACAATGAAAAGGGCTTTAAATATGGAACCTGAGAATTGATCTTGAATGAACACATTTTAAGACACCCTTAGGCAATTTTATTTTTCCTATTTTAAATACAATAGAGGGAGGATTAAGAGTGGCACGACACCGGAAAGCTCTTCTTTTAACCTGAATTCATTTCTGTGTGCTCAAATAAAGTAATAAAAATGCCATTTCAGTAAAAATATAAGTTCTTAAAGTAATCATCAGTTTTTCTTTTTGTTTTCTCAGCTATAGTTTAAAATTCTGTTTGATTTGTCACATACTGCTACTATGGAACAAAATCCAAAGTACTTTCCTCTGTTACATTTCTAGAATGGTATCCTCATCCTTAAGGACAGGAATGTGTCAGCAGAGCAAGAATATATGCGTTGGTTAGACTGTTTCTGATCACTGGTAGAAAAAATGCTTTGGAGATTTTCTCCTAGATTCTGATATGTATATGGGGAAAATAAATAAGAAACCACTTAACAGCTTTGCATTTCCCTAAATGCTAATGTAGTAGGGGTAGTGTAATACACATGTCACATGAAGAAATGAAAATACATAATTTCAGTAACATCAAAACTCTGAGCGTATTCTTAAATCCATGATAAATCTGCATATATTATTATCGTTTTTAAACTCCAGAAATCGATCTAGGTTTATTTTTCTTGGCCTTCTTAGTGTCATCTTTTGTCATTCTTGTATCTCATACAGAAATCCCCAGAAGTGATAACAAGACCACTTTTAAGTGAATATGAATGTTGGGAACATCAAGGACATTTGTGTCTCTTCATTATTGCTTCCAGTCCTGTTTTTGACTCTGACCTGGTACTGAAAAAACCACGTTAGAGCTGTGGTTTTTGTGTGGGGAACACATTCCTTGGTCAGCAACACTGTCTCCTCAGTTATTTTGTCCAAAATTGGGCCCTTTTCCAGTGCTACTAGTCTGGGTTTCTAAAGCTATTTAATGTTCCTGTAATTAAGATACAGCAGGTACCTAATTTAGGCAACAGCAAATATGAACTTTATTCTCTCTAGTCCCTTTGATGTTGATGCAGTATGAAACAGGAAACTATAGTTCCACCAGTGCTAATTAATTTTTTCATCTGTGTGAATTTGGATAGAGACAAATGAGACTATTTTTAGACTTACTGAAATTCTTCATCCCTGTTTTATCTTTCTCTTTTAACTATATAATTCTGTTTTATCTTAATGCAGGTACAGCCTGACTATTTGGACTGGAAAAAATGATAACTATTCCATTGAAGATTTGCTTTTTATTAGAGACCGTTTTGACAAAAAACAGGTTTTCTATGACATCTTGGAACCACAGAACCATGAATTTAAACAAGCCATTGGAATCAAAATTAATCACTAAGATGAAAATTCTTTTAAATTATTTCATGTTTTGGTTTCATAATCCTTCTTTACTTTTTGGTCTGAATTAATTACCATATAAATGATGATGATTGATTTATGTTCCAGTTCATCCAATCAAAAGCCACTTATTGAGAGCTTAGTCTATTAGGCATGTGTTGTTATAATTCTGTGCTTACCTAAAAGGTTTAGAAAGAAGAGATTTCAGTGGGCCTAGTCTAGTAATAACTTAGGAAGATTATGCTTTAAAACCCTTCATAAAAATAATTTTGATATACTGAGGAAAGAATCCACATATCCTACAGGTATTAAATCACATTTTTTTGGCACTAGCAATACAGAGATTTCACAAAAATACGGCGTTCTCTTTCCTTTTCCCTGGAGAACTGCTTATTTCAGAGATTACAAAAGAGTAAGAAGGCTTTTAATTAAAAAAATGTTTTTAGCTTTCACAGGGGTGAGTAGCTTTCTGTAACAAAATCAAATCTATTTACTGAAAACAGTATAAATTATATGGATCTAGATTTTCCATTTTGTTGGGAGCATGCTGACAGCTATGCGTATTTTTTGTATTCTTTGTTTTGATCATAGTATCTCGTCTAGAGTGAGCAAAATACTATTGGAGAACAGAATTTTAATCCTGGTAATATATCATTTGATTTTCTTTTCTTTCTTTCTTTCTTTTTTTTTTGTCTTTTGTCTTTTTAGGGCCGCACCTGCGGCATATGGAGGCTCCCAGGCTAGGGGTCTAATCAGATCTATTGCTGCTGGCCTACACCACAGCCACGGCAACGTGGGATCCAAACCACATCTGCCACCTACGCCACAGCTCATGGCAATGTTGGATCCTTAACCCAAAGAGTGAGGCTAGGGATCGAACCAGCAACCTCATGGTTCCTAGTCGAATTCATTTCTGCTGCGCCACGAGGGGAACTCCTCATTTGAATTTCAGGTTCCTCACTAGCACCTCTTTGGTTCAGGCTCTTGTTCTCCTATAATTTCAAAACCTAGTTCTTTATGACGTCATTTCTCACACTCTAGATAACCTGAGTATTTCTGCTGAAAAAAGTAATTTTTTTTGAAATACTTCTTTCTTTATGCCAAATGAAAAATCTCTAGGAACTTCTTAAATTCAGCTTTAGTGAATTTTACTCTTTCAAGACCCTTTCTAATGTAGTTCCATTCTGAAACTCAGTGTCCTTAACACAGTCCTTCATTTCAAAAATCAGTGGTCTTCAGATCTTACTTTAACAGTTAATTTTAACTTCTGTTGTTCAATAGTTGTGTCATACATTTATGTCTTGTCAGTTAAATTATAAAGTCCTTCTCCATAAGGGAGCATTCTTAACTTCCATTACAGTGCCTGGCATAGTTCTGAGCAAGATATGCAGAAAAACGTGTTGCTTCTTTGATTTACTGAAAATTAATTTACCAGTGAATGTCCTAAGATGTGTAATTGATCTTTTACAAGCCATTTCTCCCAGAGAATACAGTGGTGCTTTGTAGAGAAAAGAGCTTGGGTTTTGAATTCAGGCAGACCTCCCTTACAGCCCCATGTCTGCCCTCTACTAGCCATAGATTTGGGAAAATATTTAACCTCACTGAGTTCTGGCTTTTTAATCCATAAAGCAGGTGTGTGGGAGAATGAGGATTCTCTTGTAGGATTGTTGTGAAGATTAAGGGAGAGTCACACAATGGAAGCGTGTAGCATAATGCTTGTCACATAGGAAGTGCTCAACAGTTAGTTCTCTTCTTTTAGACTGATCACATCCGTTGTAGATAGAAAGATAGCAATAAGATAGAACATGAAATATTGTAGATATATAAATGCTTAATACAATTGTATTTCTACTTTAAATTTTAGGTACAACTGAATATGGTGCTATTTGTAAATAATACCTAAAACATCATTTTCTGTGGTTGTTTGCCAAAAGAAAAAGGTGCCAGTACGTAATTATAAAATTTTTAACAATTGCGACAAATAATAACTCTTAAAATCATAGCAAAAGATAATGTTTAAATTATAAATGTTCTACAATGACCATGTTTCGCTTTTACAAAGAGAACTGAATTTATAAATGGACTGCATTTTAATTGTTTGAAATAAAATTCATTTGTCCAGTAGATTATTTTTCCTGTTTATCTGACCTTTAACGATATTTTTAAATGTATTGGTCTTAAGGCAAAATGCTTTTATTTTGAGAAATTTATCAACTGAGTGTGATGTTCTGAGCCTGTGCAGGTGATTCAGAGATGATTCCTACCTCGAGGATCTTACTGTCTATAAGGAGGAGAGAGACTTGAAAATGGTGAGTTGGATATTTGCTCTAACTCCTATGAGGGATCCATATACCTATACACCAGGTTGTGGTGAGAGACTGTTGTAATTGGGAGAGAATAGGCTGTGACTTAAATGAATAAGATTCACCAGGTAGACAGAGGAGAGGGCCTTTCAGACAGAGGCACATGAGCCAAGGAAGTCTATGTGGGAAAGAGCCTGATGTGACTTGTTCAAAAAAGTTTGTGGAGGCACTGTATTACTAAGCTGAACATTAGGCAGGGACCAGATTCACTTTTTGGGCCAAGGAGTTTGTTCCTTTCCTTTTAGGCTGTGGGAATTGTTACACCATTTCAAGCAGAGAAGTGTTACCCATTTTAAGTGTTAGGTGATTCCAATGGCATGAGAAGGAGCCTTAGAATTCTTTGTTTTGGTTTGTTTCTGTTTGCTTTTTTAGGGCCACACCTGTGGCACATGGAAGTTCCCAGTTTAGGGGTCGAATTGAAGCTGCAGCTGCCTACAGCCACAGCAATGTGGGATCCAAGCTGCATTTGCAACCTACACCACAGCTCACGGCAATGCTGGAACCCCAACCCACTGAGCAAGGTCAGGGATCGAACCCGCACCTTCATGTTTCCTTGTTGGATTCATTTCTGCTGTGCCACAACCGGAACTCCAGACTAAACTTATTTCTAGTTTGGGAAAATAGGGTTGAGAGTCTTGGAGAGGGGACTGCAAGCTGCATGGGCCTGGGATTGAACTTGTGTCCTCGTTGATACTAGTTGGGTTCGTTACCACTGAGCCACGAGAGGAACTCCGAATTCTTGAAGTGAAAAGAGATGATGCCCTGAATTAAGGTGGTAGCAAAAGGGAATGGGAAGACTCAAGACACACAGGAAAGATTAAGAAGGAAGAACTTCAAAAGGTTTGTATACTAGTTGGATGGGGCGTATGGGGAAGAGGGAAGTATCTAATATATGAATTTTGGGCTTGGGTAACAGGGTCAAGTGGTGCCACTGACCCAAGCAGGATAGAACAGAGGCCAAATATAGCTATATTTCTCAGTGATTTATTGTTATTGCTACTTTATACCAATTTGGGGAAAAAAATGAAAACCCCATATTCCTTCCCCTGAACTCACCTCCTACGCTGAGTTTGGAAAGGATGCCCTTTAATTTTAACCGTTTCTTAAAGAAGACCCCCCACCCACACACACACTGATTGCTAATTTACTACATATTTCTAAATATGTAATAATTTTAAGCAGTGGAACTATCTTGTCAGTCTCACCATTAGAGTAGAGAGAAAACAGGTAGGCCTTGAAAAGAGACTGAACCAACCACCTGTTCTCTAGGGAGGCTCTTTGTTTTATGCTTCTGTTTTATTTATGCTCTTTTGTTTTAAGCTCTTTTGTTTATGCTTCTGTTTACTAAAGGAACCAGACTGACTGAATCTGGCAGCTGAGTTGTTCTGGGTTTGGTTGCTACTTCATAAAGGGTAGTTGTTGCCCCTTTCTTCTTTATCCCTTTTTGGAGGATCAAATAATGTAATAACTCAGAAAATGTAACTGAAATATTGGCTATGAGAATCTCTTGCCACTTTGTGAATTTAAAAGCTAATCAAAAAATTCTGAATTAAAATTGAAGGGCATGGGGGAGTTCCTGTCATGGCTCAGCAGTTAACAAACCCGACTAGCATCCAATAAGGATGCAGGCTCTATCCCTGACCTTGCACAGTAGGTTAGGGATCTGGCATTGCCATGAGCTGTGGCATAGGTCACAGATGTGGATTGGATCCTATGTTGCTATGGCTGTGGTGTAGGCCAGCAGCTACAATTTCCATTCGACCCCCACCCTGGGAACCTCCATATGCCATGGGCGCTGCCCTAAAGACAAAAAAAAAAAAAAAAAAGTTGAAGGTCATGACCTCGTGACAGAATGTGTTGAGCTCTTCCCCTCAGCCCAAGGTTCCTATAAAGGTCTTTCATGGCTTCCGCAGGGCTTTTTCCTAATACACACCTTCTGCTAGACTGTAATTATTTAACAGGTTTATATTTTGCTCTCACCTGTTTTGGGTGGAAGAAATTACTCATTTTTATATGATACCTGATCAGAATAGACCCTTAACAAATGATCGGTGGATGGATGGATAACAAAAAACTTCAGTAATTCTCTTAGGCCAAATGTTCTTATAATGTGGCCCACAAACTCCCCCAGTTCCCCTGAGATGCTTTTAGAAGATGCATAAGGTCAAAACCATTTGTGAAACTGCCTGTCTCACTGTGTTGACATTTGTACTGATGGTAGAGAAAGAATGGTAGGTAAAATTGTTAATGCCTTAGTGTGAATCAAGTTCATGGCAGCTATCAATCATATTTTTCACTGCCACACACACACATTGAAAACAAAATAGAAATTCCCACTGTGGCACAGTGGGTTAATGATCTGGCTATCCTCTGCGGAGGCCCCGGTTCAATCCCTGGCCAGACACACTGGGTTAAGGATCTGGTGTTGCTGCAGCTATGACATAGGTCACAGCTCTGGCTAGGGTTCGATCCTTGGCCCAGGAACTTCCATATGCCGCACAGGGGGGAGCTGAAAGAGTAAGAAGATTAAAAAAAAATTTTAAGAGTATATATATCATTAATGATTCAGCAAAAATTATTGTTATTATTATTATTTTGTCTTTTTACCTTTTCTAGGGCTGCTTCCCTCTGCATATGGAGGTTCCCAGGCTACGGATCTAATCGGAGCTGTAGATGCCGGCCTACACCAGAGCCACAGCAACGCAGGATCCGAGCCACATCCGTGACCTACACCACAGCTCACGGCAACACGGGATCCTTAACCCACTGAGCAAGGCCAGGGATCAAACCCGCAACCTCGTGGTTCCTAGTCGGATTCGTTAACCACTGCACCACGATGGGAACTCCTCAACAAAAAGTATTAATTTTAGTAAATTTTGGCCCGGAGCACATGTCTATTTAATATTCCATGTGACAGAATATGAGGTAAACATAGTATAGTTCTGGAAGTCCCCACTGTTTGATTTCCAGCCCCACACAGTGGGTTAAGGATCTGACACTGACTCAGCTATGGCATAGTTGGAGTTGATCTCTGACCTGGACACTTCCATATGCCGCAAATGCAACACCCCACCAAAAAAATACACAGCACAGTTCTGTATACGAAGTTCAGTGGTTGTCGTAAAGAAAAGCCCTTGTTGCAAACTGAAATAGCTATTTTTTTCATGGAAAAAGTATTTGAAGGGACAGTGAATAAACCAGTTACTCAGTCTTGGATATTTAGCAGATATTTTCTTACAAATGAAGAAAGCGAGCTTAGCATTTCAAGGAAAACAACTGACAGTATCTGTTGCCAATGATAAAACTTGAGTTTTTACATGAAAAATTAGAATTTGACTAAACTTGAACCTATCATTGTGAGCCTGACAATTCCCACACTTAAGGCTTAATTCTTAATTCTCATACTTAAATATTTTTATATCAGTGCTAATAATAATAAATGTTATTTTTTATAGCGAAATATGTCAATACTTGGAAGATCTGCATAACTCAAGGAATAACTATTTTCCAAATGACTAGTGCATGATGTTATAAGACCTACTTGGGTAAGAAATCCCTTCTGGAGTTCCCGTTGTGGCTCAGTGGTTAACAAATCCGACCAGGAACCATGAGGTTGTGGGTTCGATCCCTGGCCTTGCTCAGTGGGTTAAGGATCTGGTGTTGCCTTGTAGGTCGCAGACGTGGCTCGGATCTGGCGTTGCTGTGGCTGTGGTGTAGGCCGGTGGCTATGGCTCCGTTTAGACCCGTATCCTGGGAACCGCCATATGCCATGGGTGCAGCCCTGGAAAAAGACAAAAAAAAAAAAAAAGAAATCCCTTCAGAGTGCAAGATAGTAATGAAATTCATTACAACAGAATATGGAAGTTCCTTAGTGTGGCTCCAGATTCTATATTACAACCAACCTTTTGTTGTTGTTGTTGTTGTTGTTGCTATTTCTTGGGCCGCTCCTGCGGCATATGGAGGTTCCCAGGCTAGGGGTTGAATCGGAGCTGTAGCCACAGGCCTACGCCAGAGCCACAGCAACGTGGGATCCGAGCCGCATCTGCAACCTACACCACAGCTCACGGCAACGCCGGATCGTTAACCCACTGAGCAAGGCCAGGGACCGAACCCGCAACCTCATGGTTCCTAGTCGGATTCATTAACCACTGCGCCACGACGGGAACTCCCACAACCAACCTTTTAAGAAACTACCATTTACCAAGTTTGAGTAAAATAGCAAGGAAAGCTGTATAGCACATGCAACTATATCTAGTCACTTACGATGGAGAATAATGTCAGGAAAAAATGTATATATATATGTGTGTATGACTGGGTTACTTTGCTGTACGATAGACATTGACAGAACACTGTAAACCAACTATAATGGAAAAAATAAAAATCATTTTTAAAATATCAAGGAAGACTATCCACAGTTATCTGAAAAGCCTTATTTCTTCCTTTTCCAACTATGTATCTGTATGAAACCATATTTTCTTCATATGCTTCAGAGATAAAACAGACTGAGGCAGAAACTCAGAAAAGAATACAACAGTTTTCTGTTAAGCCAACCATAAAAGATTTTCAAAAACAAAACAATACCACTCTTCTCACAAAATGTATTTTGGAAAATGTCATTATTTTCATAAAAATATTTATGCTAATGTGTAATAAGTTTGCATTTTAAAACAATATTTTAAAAACTTTGGAGTTTTAATTTGTAGTGTAGTAAACATTGATACACATAACCCTGATTTTAAGAAAAAAACACCAGAAAATCTTTGAGGCCTTAATTTTTTAGAGTGTAAGGAATCCTAAGCCCAAAGAACGTGAATATATGAAGATGTTTTAGGTGTTCAGCATATATGGATAAAAGGTTAATGCCGTTTATGCATTATGCTTTCATCATTCCAAATTCAAAGCATTGTTTCTTTAAGCTATAAAATGCAGTACATTTGGAGTTCCCGTTGTGACACAGAAGAAATGAATCCCATTAGTATAATGAGGATGCAGGTTCGATTCCTGGCCTCGCTCAGTAGGTTGGAGATCTGGCATTGCTGTGAGATCTGGTTTGCTGTAGGTCGCAAACGCAGCTCAGATCCCTTGTTGCTATGGCTGTGGTTGACAGCTGTAGCTCCGATTCAACCCCTAGCCTGGGAATTTCCATATGCCAAGGGTGCAGCTCTTAAAAAGCAAAACAAACAAACAAACAAAAACCCAGTACATTTAATGCATTTTGTGTCTAAATGTATTCAATTCTTGAAAAATAGTTTTATTAGTTTTTAAATTGAAAAAACACGTTGATAGTTTTTAAAAATTCGCATAGTATAAAAGTATGCTTAAGTTGTTTTTGAGTTAAAAAGGATGTATAAAATAAATAATCCATTTGAAACTTTTAGGGGATAGAGAGTAATTATAGCTATGTCTCACCACCTTATCAAATAATGTTTCCTAGTTTTTCAAAATTCATTATCCTCACATATGATGATGAAAAGCAGTAAAAATTTGGAGTGCATATTGTATAACAGGCATTGTTCTAAAGAGCCTCTGTGACAATGCTGTGGTCACTGATGAAGACACTGCCTCCCAATAACTCTCTTCAAAGCTGAATCCATAGGTGCCAAAGCTGCCCTTTGAGTTGGAACTTTCTGTGCATGAGCCATGCCTTTTTTGTTCTGATAATAATCATCTGATTTCTGGACCATATTTTCCATTTTGATGCAACTGATACTGCTTTAGGTACTGTCTTGATCAGAAACATTTTGGATGCAATAATAGAATCCTATTCAAATTAACTCAAATAAAGGAGACTAGGGAGGAAGTTACCATAAGGAGATATATCCAGAAAATTCAGAGAAAAAGCTGAACATCTAGGCTGCAGGAAGGGCAAGAACCAAGTCAGGGTCCTCAGCAATGGTAGGTCATGGACTCCAGTGGTGTACAAAACAAATTCAGATTATTGAAGAAAGCCCCATTATCTCATCCCTGTGTGTGGCTTCGTTCCCTTGGGTCACTTGTTCATCATTGGTCCACTCTACTGTCTGGGGGGAAGGGAACCAATGGAGTTTTATGATACCTAAGGCTGCCCCAGCAGCTATGGGAAGAAACAGTCAAAAAGGTACCTGGTAATGTACCCCCATCCCTTCATTCTTGAGGGCTCCTGGCTGTGTGCGAGTGTAGTAACCCACATTTACCTCTGGCTGTAATGCAAGGGGTCCCTAATGAGGTCCCAAATTCTACTCGTATTTCTTCTAGCTCTTGCTTGTAATTCTGAGAATTGCTCTAAGCAACATCTGACTCCTTTTTCTCCTGTGAAGGAGCCTGGATTGACCAGATGTTATCTCAGTTTCCATTTTAGTGGAAATATGATTGAGTCCCTTAGTAGAACTGTTCTTTCCTTGGATTTTAGGCTCTTCTATTTATAGAACCCAAAGGTACGGGGATAAAACAGAGAATTTATGTAACTGAGAAGATCCTTTTTGATATATGTTGCCTGACAATCAAAATTTAAATTTGTGCCACTAAAACTAACACTTCATAAATGTCAAATAAAGCTAAGAAGTTGTGTGGATGATTGAAATCCAAAAGTATAATTTCATTCATTAGTTTTCAACTTGTTACAGTGACTCTAGAATTGGTAATAAGTAAAAACTATCTCAAAGAACCTTCTAGTTGAAAAGATTTAAGATTATTCAATAAAAGGAATGCCTTTTGTTAAATCTCTGGTCAGCATCTCTCCTCAGCCTGTTTCCAAAAGTGGTTCATATCTTCCTAAGACAGACTGTTCCATAGATGGACAGCTTCAGAAGGTAAAATAGTTGAATTATTTCTGTAACTTCAATTTTCTGGTCCTAGTTTCTCAATCTGGAGGATTCAGACTAAGTCATAGTCCTTTTAGTATTTGGGGTCAGGTGTCTAATCTCAATTGGCTCTTTTTCTCTGTAGGCTGAACACCACCAATTCTTTACATATTAAGAAATTTTCCCCCAGACTATGTATGTATGTATGTATCATAAAACATAAGATCTAGAATCTAACATGCTTTCTCAGATTAAAAAAAAATTTTTTTTTATTTGTCTTTTTCTAGGGCTGCACCCATGGCATGTGGAGATTCCCAGGCCTACACCAGAGCCACAGTAACGTGGGATCCGAGCCGCACCTTTGACCTACTCCACAGCTCATGGCAACGCTGGATCCTTAACCCACTGAGCGAGGCCAGGGATCAAACCAGCAACCTCATGGTTCCTAGAGGGAACCATGCCATTGCGCCATGACAGGAACTCTGCTTTCTAAGATTTGATCTACCAGTGCTAAGAAGGAGAAACTGATTAATGTTTTAGTAATATTTATTAATACTTTAATAATCTTAGCCCTGTTAGCAGTCCCCCATGATTGTTTAATCATGTATTATATTTCATATTTTTTTTCACATAAGTTATTGATCAGCCTAATCTTAATGTAATTGATTTTCGAAACGTAAATGTAGGCTACTCATAATCATTAAGCTTTAAGTTACTGGTTTTGATCCAGTGTTCCACCTCACTGGAACACTGGAGATTCTTTTAAATTGCTCTTGTTGTGATTTGTAATGTTAGCTGTTCTTCTGTTTTTCCTTTCATAGCCTCCCCTTTAAGAATTGTAGACATTCAAAGAAGGTACAGAAAGAGAGAGGTTGTCATCACCTCAGAATGGCTGTGGGCTGTGGGTAAATCTTGTAGATTTACCAAAGCCCATGATCTGGTGTCTTATCTTGGGGACTTAGAAATGTAATCTAAGGAATATTGGCACTAGCCAAGTCTCTATAAACTCAAATATTAATGTATTAAGAATTATGACTTCCAAGTAGACTGTGCCTTTTTGTTTTAAAATAGAGGTTTTATTATTATTCAGGTATGGTGAGGCCAACAGATCAAGAGGCAATTACACTGCTACTCAGAGTTCTCAAAGGAGGCAGGCATATCACATCACACAGGGCCACAGGGGGATGCAGCAGGCACTGTCAGGAAGCAGAGGGAGTAAGGGGAAAACGTGGACAAGAGCCCTTATTATGGTTTCTGTAAGAGGAAATGCGCATAGCGTGGTAGGCAGGTTTATGATTGGCTAGTTTGAATAATTTCAGCAGGCTCTGGGATGTAGGAGCTGTCTGTCATCTTGTACCTGATGCTGGGGTAATTTGAGCAGGGGGCTGTGGCCCTGAGTGAGACAGTCTCATAGAGGAGGTGGTTAGTCTGAGCTCTGGATTGGTTGGTTTTCATATGAAAGATACACTCCCAGGGCACGTTGTTTTCCATCTCTAGGAATTAGCTAATCCTGGGAGGGCATCCCTCTAGGTAAGGTCCCAAGATATCAAAGCCTCAGAAAATTTAAAAACTAAAATAAAAAAACATGATTAATGCAAGTGTTAGCACCTTGACAAGTCCAATCTTTTCTTAAGCTATATGAGAATCAAATTATTAGACTACATAGTAAGCATTTAATCAGAATAAGGGTAGTTAGTTTTATCATTTGAAATTTTTATTTTTTTTTATTATTTTTATTTATTTATTTATTGGTCTTTTCTAGGGCCACACTCACAGCATATGGAGGTTCCCAGGCTAGGGGTCTAATTGGAGCTGTTGCTGCCGGCCTACACCACAGCCACAGCAACGCAGGATCCTTAACCCACTGAGCGAGGCCAGGGATCAAACCCGCAATCTCATGGTTCCTGGTCAGATTCGTTAACCACTGAGCCACGACGGGAGCTCCTCATTTGAATTTTTTTGTTTTGTTTTGTCTTTTTGCTATTTCTTGGGCCGCTCCCGAGGCATATGGAGGTTCCCAGGCTAGGGGTCCAACCGGAGCTGCAGCCACCGGCCTACGCCAGAGCCACAGCAACGCAGGATCCGAGCCACATCCGTGACCTACACCACAGCTCACGGCAATGCCAGATCGTTAACCCACTGAGCAAGGGCAGGGATCGAACCCGCAACCTCATGGTTCCTAGTCGGATTCGCTAACCACTGCGCCACCACGGGAACTCCTCATTTGAAATTTTTAAAAGGATGCCTGATGGGTACATGCCCACCAAGGAATATGCCAGGCAGATGTTCAGCACTTTCCCTGGGCACTGACTGGGTGGGCACAATCAATACTTGGCTCCATAACTGGGGTTGTCCTATGTTCTCCACAAAATTACTTTTGCCATAATCAGTATCAGCAATCTCTTTGGAAATCCTAGCCACAAGTAACTAAGAATGGTAGCTGTAAAACTAATGAATGAGGTGTCATATCTTTTAAGTTAAAGTCAAATCATACTTTTACATTAAATATATGTAGGTATACACACACACACACGCATATCCTGTTGCAAATATGTGACCTACCATTGGGAACTTAGTGATATATTCCACTTAATGGATCAAGTCCCACAGGACAGCTTTACAACTAGGCTCAAAAACCTCAGCCCTTAAAATGTTCCTATGATTGACAGAAGACTAGAAACTCTTCCATATATGGCCAAGAAAGTTTTAACCCTAATAAATATTCTTCTTATGTTGGGATGAGAATAGCAACAAAAGTTTTTTTTTCCTCATTTTCTGTTTACTCAAAGTAACGTATGTGGGGAGTTCCTGTCGTGGCTCAGCAGCTAACGAACCTGACTAGCATTCATGTAGACGCAGGTTTGATCCCTGGCCTGGCTCAGTGGGTTAAGGATCCATTGTTGCCATGAGCTGTGGTATAGGTCGCAGATGTGGCTCAGATCCTACATGGCTGTGGCTGTGGTGTAGGCTGGCAGCTACAACTCTGATTTGACCCCTGGCCTGGGAACCTCTATATACCATGAGTGCGGCCCTAAAAAGAAAAAAAAAAAAAGAAGGTAACATATGTGGCATACTTTCTCTTGAGATTATCTCAAACTATTTACCATTAGTATTTGAGATAGATAAAAATGGAGTTCCCTGGTGGCCTAGTGAGTTAAGGATCTGGTGTTGTCACTACTGTGGCTCAGGTCACAGTTGTGGCGTGGGTTTGATCCCTGGCCCAAGGAACTTTCAGATGCCATTGGTGTAGCAGAAGAAAAAAAAAATCAGTGATAATCAAAATGACATTTAAATCTTTATTGATACCATTTTGTTTATGTACTAATCTAGCTACATATTCCTCCAAACTGTATCCTTACCTCTTAAAGCCTAGAACTTTTCTCACTTGCAAAAAGGGTTTAGCTACCTATAAAAATCAGGTACAATTCCAAGTTCTGAATCCAAAAATACTCCTAGGGCAATTAATATTAATGTTCTTCAAAACATTAAATGGAAAACTTCCAGTTGTTTTTTCAAATAAAAGCCACAAGAAATTAAATAGTTACTATGTGCTTAACAACTTATGTCAAATTATGGAGAAAAGCATCATGCCAATTGCTAGAATCTTCTCTTCTACTGATAGAAGGCAAAGAAATAAACTTGTAAATGACAGTCATCAAAGTAATACACTCAGGTTTTGTATAGTTTGTATAGTTTTGTATAGTTTGATTTATTTTTTTGTTGTAACACTGCTAAGTTTACACTCTGTGTAAACACCATATTTTGAGATCATTATAGATAATATAGTCATTTTATAATATTTTGTGGTAGCAGCATAGTATTCATGTATTTTATTAGAAGTTATTCACAGGTCCTAAATACTAGATGACTAAAATATCACACTAAGGAAATTATTCTTATTATTCTAATTATATAAATGTTTAATAATTACATAAAAGAAATAAAAATATATTTTTTATGTTGACTGAATATTGAGTACATTTTGTAAATAAATTTATCTTGGCTTTCTTGATATTAGATAAACTAAGACAATCTAACAATCAGTTTTTCTTTTTTACAGAAAGCAAGCATTTATTTTTGATTTGTGATAAATCCCAAACTTTTTTTTTTTTGATTGTCATTAGAAAGATAAGAATCGTTTGATATGAGAAATGCTTTCTAACTTTCATACTGTGTTGTTACTGGGAACCTACGTCCAAAAAAACAATAACAGGAATTAAAAGATATGAAGAATTCCACAAGATGATATTAAAAAACAAAGCAAAGCCAAAAACACTACACAAACACTTGGCATAGATTATTACTAGCTCATAAAACTCTGATCTGCCATTTTTGACACTGATTAGGCTGACAACATGAATATTAGCTGCCTGATCTATTGTAACAGTTGACCTTTTAAATTTTTAAGTAGATTGTCACCTACCCGTGGTCAACATTTTTCCAAAGTTAGTTAATTCTTTCATTGTAGCTTAGGCTTATTGATCACATAAAACTTTATAGCTGTTAATGTTTTCTTGAATGCGGTTGGCATCATGGAAAATCACAATCTTATTTATTAACTTAAATGTTTTGACAAATTATTGATTTGAATGCAGTGTTTCCTAATAAAATGTTTGGCAAATCTCAAGTTTATAAGTTACCTACAACATACATAACCTTCTTTCTTTGCCTGTTTTTGTTTAAATTAAAAACGTGGACCACATGAAGGTTGTTACTATTGAAGGTTTTGAGAAAAATAGCTTTATTTTTGAGAGAATTTCCTTAGCAAAAACTATATATTACCTGTATATTCATAGTGCCTAGTAGTGTGATACACAGTATATTTTAATACTCTTAACTATTATGGGCTCGCCAATTATAAGATTTGAAAGGATGACCATTTTGAATTTTCTTCTCTAGTTCCATGTTTTTCTGATAGAGACATCTGAACAAAAATGTGTCTAGCCATCTCTTAAAAATTAACTAATTGCTTAATTTGCTCAGTTTGCAATGACTGTCTCCTTAACAGCATCTTTTTACTTCTGAATTCTTTGGGGTACACAGGAACTGTTGGCATAAGCATTTTCTGACCACAAGAAAGAAGGTTGGAAATCTTGTTGACATTGATATCTGAGATAGGAGGATGAGGATTCACATTTAAAGGTGGCAGAAATCCTGGTCTGGTTTGTGTAATGTTGTGATCTAAAGAGAAAGCTCCTGAACCACGCCTTTCTAAAAGTGCATGATTTCTCCTGCTCAGGGGACCTGGGGGGATATTCTCCAACAATTCTTTGGACCCTGACAACAAGGAAGGAGATGGCGAAAGTATCTTTTTCTTTCCTGTAAGTACTTTGCCATCTTCTAAAGTGGTAGGGGTCAGATCAGCTGAGAGCTGGGAGTCAGAGCTATAGTGATTTGCTCCTGAGTTTCTTTTTTGAACTATATTTCTTAAGGTGGAAGCAAAGATTGTCTGGTTAGAGTCTGAGTCTTGGTCAACAGGGATTTCAATGCATTGCTGATTTCCTTCTGAAAAAAATGATTGATAATTTATTTCATCATGTGACATCTTTCTTGAGCTGGCCTGATCAAAGGCTCTTAGCAAATGTGCAGTGTCTTTGACATCAATACTTTGGTGCCTAGTGATGAATCGCTTGGAAAGTGCTAGCCCATTGGTTTTGTAGGATAATTCTTCCTCTGGAGTAATATCCTGGAGCTCCTCTTGTAAGGAGGCCACTCTATTCTGATGCATTAATAAGGGGGGACTCTTGATCCAGTGTGAAGCCTGAGGTATCTTGGGCCCACTAGGGGCCATACCAGGCTTCCTCACAGGGGAGTCTGGGTCCCCTGTATCATCACTGCTTCCTGGGGGCTCCAGATCTTTAAAGCCAAAAAGTGTCATTTCGGTTTCAGAAGAATGGGAAGGTGGCGATGAGGCTGTTTTTAAGTCTATTTCTGAAGGAGTGGCACAGGTGGCTGGGGGATGACACCCATCCATATCCACAGGAGGCATATTTAAGTACTGTTTGGTAGTGTGCCTGCCAGAGGGCGATTTTGCTGTCGTTATGATAATGACTTCTTTCCCTTTTGCTTTACAAGCACTAAGCAGAACTTTCAGAGTCTCTCTATCTTCTGAATTTATAGCATATACCAGGGCTGAATAACTAGAATGGTCTTGCAGGCTGAGATCAGCCCCACTCTTGAGCAGCAAAGAAACAACTTCAGGACCAGCTTTTTCTAAGCAAGCATGCATCAAAGCAGTTTTCCCAGATTTGTCCTGTATGTTGGGGTCAGCATTGTTTTCTAATAGGTATTTAACCATTTTGGCTTTACTGACACTCTGGTGATCAACATGTTTGGTCTTACAAGCAATCATTAAAGGCGTTTCCCCACGGTCATTGCTCTCATTGATGTAGGCGCCGCCTTCCAGCAAGAGTCTTGTTAGGCGAAGCCGGCTCTGATGGACTGCTTTGATCAGGGATTTTCCATCACTGGATATTTCTATACCTTCATCCATCTTCAAAAGTCGGAATCAATACCTGGTTATCAAGGAAGATGAAGAACAAAGGATTAGCCAGAATCAGTGTGCCAGTTTATATTCATGTTGTTATTCACAGTTTGTGGACGACATACAGAAAAAGGAAATGTAAATAAGATTATATTATTAATAAATATAGAGCAAAATAGTGAATTGCAAAATAAAAATAGAAATTTTAGAATAGTAACAATCTTAGGGAAATACAAACTAAAATTTACTTTCAAAATCTTCATTGAATATTTCTGATATAACACTAGCTGGTACTTCTCAAAATCCCACATTAATCAATAATCTTAATTTGTACTTGTGAAAAAAAATTTTTTTTTCTGCTTTTTAGGGCCACACCCATGGCATATGGAACTTCCCAGGCTAGGGGTCAAATCGGAGCTGTAGCCTCTGGCCTACGCCATAGCCACAGCAACGTGGGATCCAAGCTGTGTCTGTGGCCTACACCACAGCTCACAGCAACACAGGATCCTTAACCCACTGAGTGAGGCCAGGGATCGAACCCACATCCTCATGGATCCTAGTCAAGTTTGTTAACCGCTGAGCCACGAAGGGAACTCCTACTTAGGAAAACTATTTTTTAAAATTAATATTAAAATGCAAACTTAAGCAAAAAAGCCAAAATTCTGTGCAACTGCAATTGAATCCATTAAAATAGAACATGTTTAGGAAGCTTAATATAAAAAAAACTTCTTAGTATTAAAATACTTAAACATGTTCTTCAGTTAAATAATGCAACTAAGGTCTAGATTTTCAATTTGAGGAGCATTTCAATATTTCTTTTAAAGTATGAAAATTAGTTGGACTACAAGATGTTAAAATAACCGACACCATGTCTGGAATTCACCCTGAGATAGGAATGGTGAGCGTGTAATTATGCACTTCTCTTGATTTCATTATTTATATCATACACTGACTACATCATGGGGTTAGCAACATACTGTTGGGTTAAATTTTTTTTTTTGTCTTTTTAGGGCTGCACCTGCGGCATATGGAGCTTCCTAGGCTAGGGGTCGAATCGGAGCTGTAGCTGCTAGCCTACGCCACAGCCACAGCAGCACCAGATCCGAGCCAACGTCTGCGACCTACATCGAAGCTCTTAGCAACACCAGATCCTTAATCCACTGAGTGAGGCCAGGGATTGAACCTGCAACCTCATAGTTACTGGTCAGATTCATTTCTGCTGCACCACAACAGGAACTCCTGTTGGGTTAAAATTTGACAACAGTATATTTGCTCTGAAAAAGAAGTTTTCCAGACTGGAAACAAAGAAATGTAGATCTTACATACATTTTATTATTATTGTGAAAATTGAAAATTATTTATGTTTCATTTATTTAAATAATTTAGATTCCGACTCATTCAAAAGATAATTTCATTAGGTGATAAGAATTAGGTCTTCATTGACAGCTGAGGAAATGTTAGCCTTATAACAGCCCTTAGAGCTGAGGGGGAAAAGGCAAATAAAAGTTTATATAATATTTAAATTTATTTAGTTTAATTTGGGAGTTTTTAGAAATCAAGAAGTATTAATTCTACTTATTTAATTTTATTTAATTAATTTATTACTATTATTTTTTCTTTTTCAGCTGCACCCATGGCATGTGGAAGTTCCCAGGCCAGTGACTGAATCCAAGCTGCAGCTACAACCTATGCCACAGCTACAGCAATGCCAGATACTTTAACTCATTGCACAGGACCAGGGATTGAGCCCACAACTCCACAGCAACCAGAACTGCTACAGTTCAGATTCTTAACCCACTGCACCACAGCGAGAACTCTTACTTGTTGACTTTTAAAATTAAGAATACAGGACGTGAATTTCTATTGGATAATAAAGTAGATAATCAATATAATGACTTCTTCAAAGAAAAACGAGATGCAGAGAGCAGGAAGAAAGTAAGGAAAAAGGGAAAGATAGGCATGCATACAGAAATTAATTAATTAAGTTGTTAAACAACTATAAGCTCCTAATATGTGCTGGGCCCTGACCTACAAAGCTACAGGCCCTAACCCTGAGGAGTGTACATAACTGTTTCAAAGAGATGCTGGTTATGAGTTGAAATCACGAGAACACACAGGCTTGAACAGTCGGGATGGAAGGGGGCTTCACAGAGGCCAGTCATTTGAGCTAAGCCTTGAAGACTGTAAAAGAGTCTGGCAGGCAGAAAAATGAAAAGAGGGGTGGAGAACACTCCTTGTGCAAAGACCTAGACTCTTAAAACAGCAATTATTTATCATAAAGTAGGCTGGCTCTACACCAATACAGTCACCAAACTTTAGGAAAATATTTCAGCAGACGGTTATAGTTAGGATGACATGGCAGAACATGCACATCTAATTTTGCCCCTCTCTGAAACCCCCTAAAGTAAAAAAATTCCAAAAAAGACATAAACTCACAAAGGTAAGCAGGAAAAGGAGAGAAGATGACAGCGACGTTTTGGAAGCCAGAGAGCAGATGGGCCAGTGGTAAGTGACTCAGCCAACCTGAAAAGGCTGTGCTTCAGCGTCATCGGCGGCAGAGCTGAGAATGAAGCCTGTGCACACTAAGGAATCCTCGAAAGAGACAGCGGCAGGAGGCTCTAGTACTGCAGGGTGGAGAATACAGCTGAAACGAGGGCCAGGAGAAAAGCTGTTAGAGCGTCAGAGCCCTGGGTCTGCTATGGGAAGTGTGGTCCTACCTTGGACCAGCAGTAGCAGCATTACCTGACACTTGTTAAATAAACAGAATCTCAAGCTCCACCCCAGACCTACTGAATCAAAACCTACAGTTCAACTAGATCTCAGGTGATCTGCACGCATATTAAAGTGTGAGGAGCACCCCTCCACTCCAAGCCACAAGGGATAGAAGATGGCTCCTCTCCCACCGAAAAAGATGTTCACTGGTTTATTCTCCAGAAATGGAGATAAGAGACTCTGGACTGAGAGACACTGAGCATGTTTGAGGACAATAAAATGAGAATAAGTGATGCTGTGCTTAGTGATCAATGAATGAAGGGATTCCCAGCCTTCTCCCCCATCTCAGCTTCAAGAAGGATGGCCAGCCATACCTTTACCATTAGAAGAAAGTTGCTATACTCTTCTTTCAAGAACCTGACCTACCAAGGAGAAAATGCCTAAGTACTGATCACAAGGATTCCCCAACATGCCATCCAGATCATCCTACAGTGTGGCTTAAAGGTTACCTGTGTACACAAGGCTTAACATTAGCTTTTTAATCCAAGCCCTTTATTCATGAGCATGCAACCAAAAAAAGCCTCTTACATTAGAGAGAGAGACCAGAACAAACAGAAAAAAAATGCAACTTGGAGAAGACAAGTATTAGGAAAATGAAAACTTCAAAAACATATTATCCTCAAAAGGATATTGTCATCATGAATCAAGGATAAAATTCTGTGAAAAAAGACCATGAGGGAGTGCCTGTCATGGCGCAGTGGTTAACGAATCCGACTAGGAACCACGAGGTTGTGGGTTCGGTCCCTGGCCTTGCTCAGTGGGTTAATGATCCTGCGTTGCTGTAGCTCTGGCATAGGCCGGCAGCTACAGCTCCGATTAGACCCCTAGCCTGGGAACCTCCATATGCCATGGGAGTGGCCCAAGAAAAGGCAAAAAAATAAAAAGAAAAAAAAGAAAAAAGACCGTGAGAAGCTCTCAAAAGATAAAAACATGATGCACACTCTAAAATTCAACAGAAGGATTGGATAGTAACATTGATAAAATCTCTAACAATCAAGCAAAAAGAATAGGAAGGAAAAAAAAACAAACAAGAAAAGTAGAGGACTAGGTCAGGAAGTCCAAGATCCAACTAACAAGCTCCTGCAAGAGACAGCAGGGTAGGGGAAGGGGTAAGTAAGCAGGAGAGAAAATTTTCTAGCCCTGAGGGACATGAGTTTCCAAACTGAAAGGGCCCAATTAGAACATGGCACAATGGATGAAGACAGATCCTGTCCATAGCGTATGGTGTAAATTTCCAGAACACCAAGAACAGAGAAGACTCCAAAGCTTGAAAGCAGGAGGTGAGGCATGGGGTGGATAAGTCACCTACTAAATGATCAAGAATTACAGTAGATTCAGGCAGATCAACAACAATGATGAAAGACAAAGGAGGAATGTTTTTAAAATTCTGAAGGAAAATTTAGTCCCAGCTTAGAAATCTATATCTAGCCAAACCATTAGTCAGGAATTGGGGTCACTCTCAAGAATATAATCTACCAAGATGGAATGGTAGAACAAGAAAGAAGAAACGAGATACCAGGGGCTGAAGATCATCGTAGAAGAGAGGCACTGAAAATCCCAGGATGATGGTGAGAGGAGATGCCAGGAAAATGGCTATGCATAGACATCATCTCTGAGATCATAGTGCCATTTTACCATCTTGTTATCTGAGGACAAAGGTGAAGTGAGCCTGACCTCAGTTCTTTAATCTGCTTGCTTTGTCCTCACCACATTTCTGCCCTCCCCTCCATGCCCTGCTTTTTAAGGCAGCCAGTGGCACCCCTTCAGCCCTGCTCAAATATTCTGCTTCAACTTGCTCTGAGATCTGGGGATAAGTCATGGTGAGCTTAGGAGGGGACTCAATACCCATTCCCTCTGGATATCCCATAACTGGTCTACACTGCAGCATGCCAAAGCCCTGTTATGCTACGTCCCATGTTTCTTAGGACGTACTCATAACCTTGCCCAGAAGGAACTCCTACGAAGGCTCAGGAGTGCTGAGCTGAACTAAGATCCAGAGACTGTTTAACTTATCTTTTCCTGAGAACTTTGGCCATATATAGGCAATAATGATTTTTATTTTCTTTTTAGGGCCGTACCCCCGGCATATGGAGGTTCCCAGGCTAGGGGTCGAATCAGAGCTACAGCTGCTGGCCTGCACCACAGGCACAGCAATACGGGATCTGAGCCATGTCTGTGACCTACACTACAGCTTAGGGCAATGCCAGATCCTTAACCCACTGAGCAAGGCCAGAGATCGAACCAGCAACATCGTGGTTCCTAGTTGGATTCGTTTCCACTGAGCCACAATGGGACCTCCGATATTGATCTTCCTTTGTTCATCTCGTTTTGTGCTTGCTATACAGCTTTCTAAAACAACTAATTTAAATAGGGGTGAAATAAAAACAGGAAACTGAGGGGAAAGAAAAAGCAAAGGGGATGATTTCGGCAATAGTCAAGATCAAGTTACCCCTTGGTAAGGAGAGCAATGAAATTTGAGAGGGACACAGGCTTTTAAGGTTCAAATAATGATACTCTGTTTCTCAGCCTAGGTGGTGTGTATGTAGGTGTCATTTTATCATTATTCTTTTTTTTTTTTTCATTTTCTTTTTTCTTTTAAGGGCCACACCTGTGGAATATAGAAATTCCCAGGCTAGGAGTCAAATTGGAGCTGCAGCTGCCAGCCTATACCACAGCCACAACAACGCTGGATCTGAGCCACATATGCGACCTATACCACAGATTGCAGCAACACCAGATCCTTAACCCACTGAGTCAGGCCAGGTATCAAACCCACATCTTCATGGATACTAGTTGGAATCTAATTCACTGAGCCATAAGAGGAACTACTCATTATTCTTTAAATAGTACATATTTCATACATTCCTCTGTACGATACTACTATTCTCTATTATAAAATAGGACATGTATACAAAAAAGAACATAGCATTTATGTAAGAATGTTTCATAATTAAAATTCATAGGACTTCCCATTGTGGCACAGTGGTAACAAACCCGACTAGTATCCATGAGGAAAAAAGTTTGATCGCTGGCCTTGCTCAGTGGGTTGAGGATCTGGCATTGCAGTGAGCTGTAGTGTAAGTCAAAGAGGTGGTTCGGGTTCCAGGTTGCTGTGGCTGTGGTGCAGGCCAGCAGCTGCTGCTCTGATTTGATCCCTAGCCTGGGAATGTCCATATGCCACAAGTGTGGCCCTAAAAAGCACACACACACACAAAATGTATAAAGAGCTATATTAGGTCTTAGTTTTCACAACATAAATTGGTTTTTGTGTCGTTATCAGTAGTATTTATGCCTAGACATTCAAGGAGTTTCAACCAGTAAGCTCCTGATAAGCCATATACAAAAAAATATACTTATTTGTCTCCACTTTAGTTTCATCATGATGTTAAGCAAAGAATAATCATTCCACATATACATCCGTAAAGACATGAAAATGAAATACATGATTTTGCCCTCCTAGGCAACATTCTAAAAAAGCTAATCCAGGAGTTCCCCTCATGGTTCAGTGGGTTAAGGATCCAGCACTGTCACTGCTATGGCTCTGGTTACAGCTATGACATGGGTTTGATCCCTGGCCTGGGAACTACTACATGCTGCAGCTGCAGCAAATAAATAAATAAAGAAGCTATTCCAGAGCCAGACATACCTATAACTCGGGAACTTGGGAATTTAAGGGTTGGTTGACAGACTGGTTCCCAACTCAGAGGGAATGTGAAACATTTAAAAAGAGCTCACATGAGACAGTAATCACAAAAGAAACCTTCTTTAAGCATTTTTTTCATATACAAATGGGTGGATTTACTAAAGCTGAGAAACAGATATTCAAATGGGAATCAGCTAGCCACCAGATAGCAGATTTCAATACTATACTTTTGTATAGTTTTTAGTATTAGGGACAATTTTTTTTTAAGTCTTCTAAGAATCTTTTGGAAAGACTTTCAAACGTTTTCACCTATCCTCATGTAAAGGCCTTTCTCCCTAACACTAACCCTGGCCACCATCTGTCATAACTTTCCTTCCCAAAGTAGGCATCAGGAGGTTCTGGGAGAAGAAGGGGAGCCAGCCAGCAATGCATTGACAGCTGGGATGGCCCCGCTGTGGTCCTGTGGAAAGAGAGGGTCTTGTGGGCTCCAGGGCCTCTGAGGAGCTGGGCAGTGGCACCACTCTCCGGTAGCAACTAGGAAATTGGTCTGCCGTGCCACTGTAAGCAGACCCTGATCCCTGAGTCCCAGAGGGCTGTCAAGAAGAAACAACAAAGGCTTACACTTTGCTCATTATAAACACTTTGAATGCCCACTGGGCTGCTTACTTTTTAAATTGTTCACATTTAATAGAGCAATTTTGAAACTGTTTAAACATTAATTTTTTTCAGAGAAAAAAAGGTGTCAGGTACTTTACTTTCCATGTGTATGCATGTTAGGTTTCCTAGTGTCCCATTCTTTAGTCAGTACTGTACTGGAATAATCTCCTCTCTTCACGCCTTCACCCTCTTTCAGTCCATTCTTTTATCTTGCCTCATCCATTGCACGTCAAAACGGCCGATACTGAAGTTTGACCCATTTCACAGAGGTAAGCCTCACCTGGGATAAAGAGCACTTCTCTAGCCTACAATGATCCTAGTTCAGAAACTTTCCTGTCCTGTCTTCACACTGAGCACCCCATGCTGTTCCCATGTTAACATTCAGTCAGACTGTTCTAATCTAGCTTATAAATGATTCCCAGTCCAGTTACACCTTCCGAATAGATAGCACTTCAACTGGAGAAAGTTCGAGGATCAGGCAGACTCAGATTTCCATCTATCTCATTTCTCCTGCTAAACTGCTCTATGCTCTGGTCAAAACTCTCAGCCTCTCAGAGTCTTGAGTTCCTTATCTGTGGAAGGCAATCATAAAACACTCATCCCCTGCAGGCTGGTGATGAAATTAGACCATGTTCAGAAAAAAGACCTTCCTGTTGTGCCTTTCTACCCACTACATTCCTCTTTTAAAAATTTTTATCTCGGAATTTAGCAATCTTTTATTTTTATCATGTCTATTATTTTTTTTAGAGCTGCACCTGCAGCATGTGGAAGTTTGCAGGCTAGGGGTTGAATTGGAGCTGCAGATGCTGGCCCATGTCACAGCTATAGCAACACCAGTCCAAGCCTCGTCTGCAAGCCACACCACAGCTCACGGCAAGGCCGGATCCTTAACCAACTGAACGAGGTCAGGGATCAAACCTGCATGCCCATGGACACTAGTCAGGTTTGTAACCCACCAAGCCACAACAGGAACTCCCAATTTTTATCATGTCTCTAATCCACAGGCTATTTAAATAACATGAAATCCGTACAATATGTTTTTAGAATCTGTAAATAATGTTTTGTAAACATAAATGGAATCTAATAAATAAAATACAAAAAGATATCCTTTAGGTGTATTTTCCTTATAATTTCCAAAGACAATAATTTCAGCACTCTTATAAGATATTATTAAACAGCTGAATAAACTGCTTTTTATTTTAAAATTAGAATGTCTTTAACATTGCTTGTTATTCATCATGGCATAGTTACTCTTTTAGTGCCTCTCTCCAACTCCCTAGGCCCCACTAAAATTACGGTTTAGCGATTTTTTAAAAAAAGACACATAATCTGAAGAACAAAGAAAACTGGAAGAGAGCTATGATCAGCTGACTGATTTCAAACAAGCTGTGGAAACAGAGAGGGGTGATGGCGTGATAAACTGCCTTAGCACAGCAGAGGCTGCAACATAAAGCACACGTAGAGATGGCTCAGTGAGAAGAGAACCAGCTCACCCACAGGACCCAGAAAGCCTAGGACGTGGAGGGAGCTAAGCAAATGACACAAAGTGGCAATGAGGCACAGGGCTGAACAGGACAGGACGGTTGGATAGAACAACCAGACCTCCAGAGCTTTACCTCACCCCACGTAGACAACCACTCTCCTAGGCAAGAAAACATTGTTCATTGTCTGAACAGATTGATGAGGAAGGCTCCAACCTTGGAGGCAGCATGTTGAAAATGGGAGCAAGTGAGAGTCTACAGGCTGAAGGGTGGAATTCCCAGCTACCAGGGGACTGGAAGGCAGGAAAAAGAAGTAAAAAGGCCTGGATCTTAGAATTGTGAGCCTTATTAAAAATATCTGATGATAAATGAAGCAATTCAAACCGCAACTGCATTTACCTCTCCAGACACCCACTCTAAATGAAAATAGCAAGTTACCTGAAAACATTATTCAAAATTTCATACTTCACTGATGTCTCCTCTCCCTGGGTGAGTTTTCTGTCAGCCAGCTGTCAGTTCCTACTGAAGGAAATCAAAGCTATTCAGAGCCACATAAATACCAATAATTTGTTCCACACATCTCTCCCATTTGGAGTCTAGTTTTTTAATTCCTTGTTAAAAAAGATCTCCACAGTGTGCAGTTAATCATATTTCACCGATTATGAATCTGTAAAGTATCTGGAGTGGGTTCTGTGCATTGCAAACGTGTGTGTGTGTGTGTGTGTGTGTGTACTGGGTTCTGTGCATTGCAAATGTGTGTGTGTGTGTGTGTGTGTGTGTGTGTGTGTGTGTGGAAGGAAGAGGATCACCTGCCCTGCAAGGACTGCTGGGGCTGGGAAGGCTGTGGTACTCACCTTTTCCACCTCATTCTGTGCAGATGAGGCAGCCAAGAAGAGAAAGGGGGGAGAACTCCAGAACTCACTCCTCTTACTCAGCTGTTTGCCAGGACTTAACTAGATAGTCCTATGTCCATCCTGTCTCTTAAGCCTCCTTGCTTCTTGGATACCCGCTTCCCACAGAGTAGAATTCTGTTTTGAGCACCTGATTTATGTAGTATCCACCAAAGCCCTTCCCACATGGGCTGAGGTGCTTTAAAAGCCTCTTGAGAGGATAGGCTTGGCCTTTCCTATGGATTTTTCTCCCTAAGGCCCCAAGTTTTCCTTTCATTGAAAGAAATTTTATTCTCCTTTGAGCCTCTTACTTCAGTTCTAAAAATGATGTTTCCTCCCCAAAAGCTATCATGGCCAGATAAAGAGCTGAAGTAAGAGGCTCAAAGGAGCTGAAGTAAGAGGCTCAAAGGAGAATAAAGAGGGCAACAAGAGATGAAATTGACAAATGGGCTTCAAGCTGGAAATTCAGCCCCTCACTCTTGCCCCAGGTTGCCCTGTCTGTGCTGCCCACAAGCAGACCAGAGCATGCTCAGAGGAGGCAGCAGGTTATGTATCAAGGATGGGCTCTGTTTCCTCCTAAGTTACCACCCCTTGAGAAACTGTTCCTCTGAGCCTGTTTCTGCATCTCTAAAATGGGAATAATATCTACTTTACTGAAGATGATTGTGAGGATTTTAAAAGATCCTAATATACTTGCCACTTAGGAATTCAATAAATATCCATTCCTAAACATGAATTACTAAACTTGAATGCTCTGGGCTACCAGGCTCTGAGAATGAAGGCCAAGATGCCTATACCAATGGTCCTCCACCTTCTGTGGGTGTAAGAATCACATGGAGAGCTTGTTAATAAGATTCCAGGCTCCTGTCCCAATAGGGGTGTTTCCTGTGCACACTGGAAAAAGTCTGCAACCAACTCTCCATTCTTCATCCCAGTCCCACTTCTGATTAGCTATCAGTCCCTGCCTCAGGCTGTTTGCATCATCACCTCCAGGTCATTTGATGCTCAACTCTCCTGCAGGAGTTAAGGAAAGTGATGCCTGCCATGTCTAGAAAGGGGCAAAGGGGGCCCACAGGTCCAGAGAAGGGTACAGCCTTGAGTTAGCACAGGCCAGTGAGGAGGTCTGCTGTCCTGTCCTTCCCAGACAGGTCTCAGAAAGCCCAGAATTGTAGTGGACAGCCCAGGCCAGGATGCAGGGGCCGCTTGCACCCAGAATGAGGTAAGCCTGCCTGCCACAAGCAAAATATGTGTTCCCTCCCCATGCAAGGAAAGGGGCAGAGCCGAGGAGAAAAAAAAAGATGCAGTTGATTGTCCCAGGAAAAGTGTTCTCTGACACGTAAGAAACATTTAGAAACTGCCAGAGAAGGAAGAGTAGCTGGTAAAGTTTGCTGTCTTCACCACACGTACCCAAAAAAAGGGTTGGTTACCTCTGGTTACTTCAGCTGTCCCCCAGGTCTCTGGGGCTGGGCTCTGGGGCAGCCGCACCCCCATCTCTCTCTCATAACCCCCCTTCCCAGCCCCCACACACATAAAGACACGCAAATCTATACCTCCAAGTCCCAGGGAACCAAGGTGATGGGGTTTCCAGGCTGTTGAGGATTCTGACAGCGTCTTCACTGTTTCCCCTGGCTCTGTTTCCTCAGTTTTTCCTGAGACCGCGGAGGGAGCAAGGTCGAGGTGCTGTCGGAGAAGGGCAAAGGAAGGTGACTGGGGCGACAGCATCAGTACACCGATGGGGGAGGGTGCGCGTTTCGTCGCCTCGTCCCTGAGCCAAGGCAGGCAGCTGGCGGGCTCAGGCGATCTCCATCCATCAGAAAGGGGTTCTACCCAGAGCGGCTGCCGCTCGCCAGTAGGACACGGCCCTCCTTC